>NW_024067681.1:600000-947500 GCF_009389715.1 Phoenix dactylifera | reverse complement strand
CATCTATAGAAGTAATCAAACATGCGAATATGCAAACTAAGAAAACACCCTACTATGTGTCAACTAGAAAGAAAAAATTCTCTCTGGTGAGACGGAAAATAATATTTTAACAAATCACTAGAGAAATGAGCTCCTTAAAAGTGATTTTAAGACATTTATCATTGTAAGATAAGTGCTATCAATACTGTGGTGCTTTGATGTAACTTACTTGGAAAAACACTGCCCGATGCTTTGCCATAAAAACAGCTGGTGTCAATAACGCATAAAGCTTTTCATAAAATTTGGGATACTCCAAACCATGTTGTGTCATAAGAATAAAGAGACCGCTTAGTGCCATTACACTAATAACACCCCCTATGTCGTATGACCTAGTTAAAAAATCACTGAACATAGTTGGAAAATACAAGGTCAGGCTCCTATCAAGTATGCAAACTGATTTACTTAACTGAAAACGAGGGCTTCAGCACTACTTACCTTAGTATAGCAGGATTTGTCATATAAGGTATTACGATCTGGTGAAGTGAAACAAGAACCTGAATATATAGATATGGAGGTTAAATGAGGAAACTAAAGTTACATGAGAAAAATGAACTGAGAAAATATAAATTTAAGAAGTCCATGAGCAAATATTATAACAAAAGACCATTTTAAGCTCAACAAAATCAGAGTAACATTGACAAAAGATAGTAGAAGAACAAACATGTTCTTGCTTCAAACAGATCCAACCGGAATCTAAACCCAAATAACCTAACCTAATCTACAATATATCAAGCAAGTTGAATCCATGAGTTTGCCATTTTTTCTAGCAAAACTGCCATTTGTTTTTAAGTAGAACTTATGTGAAGAAAGAAAAACCATGTCCAATTGTTGAACTACCTCTAACAAATTTAGTTTTTAGTATTTACATCTTCCAAACTATATCGCACCAGACTCACTTAACTTGTCAATAATTTTAAATAATTTGTTTCTCAACATGCATTTGCATGTGATCATGTACCAGTAGTTAAAAAAGGTCCTGGTTACACTTTCTATATTAGAATCAATCACCTAGTTTCATAATTTACCCTGGCAGTAAATGACTAAAATGATAAGAAAAGATCATACAGATTATAGAATAATGAAAATGACATTAAAGAGCAAAGTGACATGAATTTAATAAAAGAATACCTCCTTGTACACATCGAGAGGAAGCTCTAGTTTAAGAAAGGATATCCATGCTTTGGTGAATTTTAACTTGAGTTTTTTGGTGATATGACTTGTAGATGAGACCTGAAGAACATTAAAGCAATAGCCAATTAGAAAAATGGGCAGGACTGGAAGCACCAAACATAGAACTTATGAGGGAGATCCGAAGCATTTAAGAAACTTTAGCAATGATCACAAGATAAAAGAATCACATGCAAAATATATGCTGCATGCAGTTAAACAATTCTTTTAATTCTCTCCTTTTACTTAGGCGTCTAACTTCTTAGGGAACCACCGTCCCAAGAATCGAACCTAGAACCACCTCCATGTGGCTTGGGGAGGAGCATGACCACTTGGTAATTGCCCAATTTGCAAATTGTTAATTTACTTAGTAGCATGTAATCCTCAATCTCTCAAGGACATATTTCAAATTCATATGAGTCATGTTTCTGTTTGTTGATATGGCAGAACAAAGGTTAGTTAAAAGGTGCTCCTAGAAACTAAGGTGAACAAAGTAAAGGGACCTGTGGGTGAACCTTTCATGGTTTCAAATTTAACCAAACATCCCTGATAACTTAACATTTTACAAACAATATTTGAAAAATAATTAACAGAAAAATGGTGATAAACCTAAGTACCTAATCAACATTCACAAAACTGTTCATCACAGTGACTTGAGAAGATCAATGACCACAGGATGCTCATAATGTAATTACATTTAACTTTTTACTCAAGCTTTTCAAAACAAGCTTAAGTGTTCTCATCATTAATAATATCTAGATTAATGAGAACAATGTATTTCTAGTAGCTAGAGATATCTAGATAGATAAAATATGATACTATAGACATAACTAATCCATAGCAAGGACATTGTTTGGCTTTACTTTGCTATTTGTGGTAAGGATCAGATTTAAGGAACATAACAAAATGCAACCATTTTTGTTTGTGGGTGTGAGAGAGGAGAACAAAGAAAATTTTTGCTGTGATTCTTGAAAAAAATGAATCTGTCTTTCATTATACTTTGTGCTTATATATTTAATATGCACATCAAAAATAGTCTTCTTGTTTTCTTAATGTCAAAATGGTAAACAACAAACATGTAGTGGTATCCTTGTACAAAAATTTTTCAAGTCTTCTTGTTTGTTCTACCAAAATAAGGGTATCACTATATATGTAAAAACCACAGACATAATTTAAGATTTAACAAGATTTTGAGATAGATATGGAGTAAACATAACAAACTTACCTCATTATTTGTGTTCTCTGAGTTTCGGCATTTTGCATCCACAACCATTTCATAGGAAGACACCTTTCCTGCTTCCTTTGATGAAAGACCTACAATTATGTCAAAAGTTGGAAAGGTCATCAAGAGACATAACTTAAACTAATCCTACAAAAGTAGCAAACTCAATAAAAGCACACATATGAATGTTCAATGTAGCGTTTGGATGCAAGTTCTTAGTCTGTTTGATTCCTTTGTTTTACGCAAATAAGATTTTATAAAACTTAGATCACTATTCTTTTCTTTAAATTGTATGTTCGGCTAGATGGTAAATCAAATATTAAGTCAAACAAGTGTCTTATTAGCCCAATTTTGGGGTTTTTGGGATATCTCCAAACTTCCATCCCCTCCTCTCCACTTCATCCACCCCTCCTCTCCCATCTCTTCTTCCTCCCCCTCCTTGTGTGCCTCTTCCCATCAGTCTTGCTCCCCATTCCCCACCCTAAACAATCCTCTTTTCCACCATTCTCACCCTAATATTCCTCTCCTCCCACATTTTTACCTAGCTCTTCCATCTGTCCTCTCATCTTCTTTCACTTCCTCTTGTTCTAGTCCTCCCATCAATAACATATAAACAAAAGTCTTTGAAAACCTAATTTTTCATATCAAACAGGTTTTCAAAATTAATTTTCATAAACTGATATCAAAGCAGACCCTACAATTTGGATGTTAGACTAGATTTTGGGATTACAATACTTAAGCACCAAAACCAAACAATTACAAAAGAACCATAGACATAAGACTATTTACAGAAGAACTAACTATAGTCTATAGGCACAACAATTAGAATCAATTACAAGAATATCCATAGAAGTTTCAATCAAACTATATATGATTTCTTTATTCTAAACATAGGAGGAATGATAAATAAATACCAACGTAAGTAGCCACTGAAAACAAGCTGAGTTTGTGTCCCAAGTCCAACATAAGGTTTTACCATTTCAGCTAGGATTTATAACCCATTAAGTTAGGATGCACCTAGCCCAAGCTAATACCTTAGTTTAGCTGGTAGAGAAGTTCTAAAGGATCAAATTATAACACTTTAGTACCTGGACGTGAAACCTAAATCTTCAAGGAAAGGGAAGAAAAAGTAGAAAGAAAGATGAGAGCAAGGATAGAGAAGGAAAAGCCTATTTTCACTCAATTTTCACCATCAAATCACCACATCAGTTTGTATTACTTTTCATGACAAAGCCATCCTACTTTGAGCTCAAGAAATAAGCAACCGAAGGACTAATAAGATAAGCAGAGACAGAGACATGACCCAGGCAGCTGGATACATTTTATTCACTTTCTTCTATCTTCTACGTTTGCACTTCTTTTTTAATCTTTTCTCCTTATTTTTCTCTCTTCTTCTTCTTTTCCTCGCCTCCTATCATTACAGCCTAGCGTGACCAATAAGATAAGCAGAGACAGAGACATGACCCAGGCAGCTGGACTACACTGTTACATTTTATTCCTTTTCTTCTATCTTCTACTTTTGCACTTCCTTTTAAATTATTTCTCCTCATCTTTCTCTCATCTTCTTCTTTTCCTCGCCTCCTATCATTACAGCCTAGCGTTCCAAACCACACAGCATAACTGTACATTGTCGGCACTTAATGTTACGTAGCATTGAATAATATATTACAGAAAGACCTACAATATTCCTCTTTCTCTAATTAATACTGGCACTCATTGTCTGCATATGTTCCACTCTCCAATATTTGGATACCTTTCTTCGCATTCACAAAATGAATTTACCTAATGTTGCATTTGTCCTTGACATACATAAATTTGTTCGTCTAATGAGCAATTCAACCAATCTTTTTTCACTGTCATAAGGAAGAATAAGTAAAGTTAGAACTGCCAGCCAAACGATGATGAGAATGTGGCATGACAGATGAAACTGCTGGATAGCTAAAAGACCTTACCCCTATAAATACCATTTCGAACACTGGCTACCTAGCCTCCCTAGTAAAGGATTTCCCTCACATTATTTTAGATACAAACCTACAACAACTACAAGAGGCAAGGCTGATAGTTGTCATCCGAACAGAGGCTTCCTAGAGAGCATAAAAAAGGACATCCCAGTGCACGAGACTTCCCCTACTATGTTGGAGACAGTCATATGTACGCAGCCTTATGCTCGCATGCGGAGAGATTGTTTTCATGCTTCAAACCTGTGATACCTAGGTCACAATAGAGCAACCTTACCGTTGCACCAAGACCCACTCTCAGCTTTCCTAGAGAGCTTCAATTGTCCTTCCAGAAAAACTGCTAGTTCCCTACGTGAGTCCATATTTCAGTTTTATGCACGCTTAAAAATATGAATATGATATTCTCCTTTTGTATGTAAAACATCCACCAAAGGGCACTGACATGGCTTAAGATTCAAACCAACCGTCCAGGATAAAGCTAACAAAGTTACTTGGATACAGCAAAGATGGCTCTCTTGATCCTGAGGATTCTGCAATAGAATCATCCCACAATTTTCATCTGATGGGGAACAAATATGAACCAGCAAATCTTTTCTCATATCTAAAAGCCAGACAACTAGGAGAGAACCACTAGTTGTTCTGAAAGCAATTCATCTTTCCTGATGCAACATACAACTCTCAGTAAGTGACCTACCTTCAGTCTAAACTTGGATACAGAAGCAATCTTTCATTCCTCAACTTGCAAAGTGAACTAAGATTTAAGAACAGAAACATGAGCGTACTATTGCAGAGAAGTATGCTAGCATGCAAATGCTCCTTCCTGCATGCTGATGTATTTGTGTTTATAGTATGTGCAATGCTAATTAGGATTAAAAGCTGAAACATATGAGTTAATGATACCATATCACACAGAACCACAAATTATGATCAGGTGAAATCATGTAGATCACATTCCACAATAGCAGGAGATGCTACAATAATAATTTTTGGTTAGCTAAATCAGTATCAAGAGAAGATCAACTTAAGCATCTACAGAAGCAAACTGAGTACTATTTGACATGATATTCAGAAAAAGTCAACAATCATTATAAAGAATATTGTGGATACCTATACTTTAGCTTTCTATCCAAAGGAAAGCTTGACAAGCTTATTAGTTTCGGTGCTACCACAAATCCTAATCCTAACGATAATAAAAGCAGCTATATTTCCCAACTTTTCAAATCCCATAATAACCCTAATTAGGTTTCTCCTTTAGAAATTTAAATCATGATATATGTTTATACAAAAGGATCCTAACCTGGCTGCACTCTATGTAGCAGTCCAAGAAGGAAACTATCCTTAATTGGGATTTCCATGACACCATACATAGTAAGATTCCAATGTCCACCAAAATCCAAAATCATAAAGATTATTGGTCATACCAAAACTTAAGCCAATTGGATCAAGAACTTCAATATACCATATAAACCTTAAACAATTTCATGACAAAGGCATATTTGCACCGCCTATATGTTGAAATCATTTTAAAATTTATTCTGTATCCAAAATCTTTAGTAGTAGCCACATGCATTTTAACTATTTACCAAGAAAAGAACCAGAGTTCTTCCAAGAAAATGGAGAACATGAAACACTGAAATCTTAAGCCTGTAGAACAAATGATTCCAAAGTAAGTAATAATTCTTGCATGAACACTTCAGATGAAAATGGAAATGGAAAAATAAAAACTTCATGGTTCAACAAAGAAAAGGCAACTTGTATAGAACAGATCTGTTTTATCTTTAGATCCACATAACAGCCTCCATTGTAGAACATGTTAATGGTAAAATAAAATTCCTTTTTTGACACTTATAAAATTTGTAGCATTTGAGTTATCTAGAATACACCAAATGCATAAGTGGTTGTACATATAAGAGAATTAACATAATTACAAAAGGGGGCAGCACACCTTATAACAACTACTAGGTTAATCTTTTATATCCTCTCTGCCATTAATAAATAGGATTTGAAAATAACCAAAAATAATAACGAAAGCAAATATTTATCTTTGCTGCTTCCCAAATAATAAATGAATAAAATCTAATACCCGGTAGGCAGCCAAATATCAAGGCAACCCAAAAACAATAAACTCTACAATCTAATAAATATAAGGAGACATTTCAGAAAAGTAGTTCTACATAAAAAAAGGCATCCCAATGCATCTCCTTCCAATGTGGGTCTAGAAGAGTCAGATGTACACTGACTTAATTAGCATACAGAGAGGTTGTTTCCATGTTTTGAACCCATGATACCCAAGTCATCATGGAGTAACTTTACCATGGTGCCAAGACCCACCTCAAAAAGTTGTAGATATCATGCAAAAATGAAACATGTCATATCAACTAATATATTTAAGTAATCATTTAACAATATTCGTACTAATACATAAATCAATCTCGATCTGCTAATTTATCCATGATAAAAAAGATTAAGATGAGTGCCTAGACAAGCCCAGCAACATGGGTACGGCAGTCTTCTTTTAAAACATCAAACTTCAAAATATGAAATTGTTCAGTAGAAAGTATAAATTGTGCCTTCTGAATTTAATAGAAAAAAGTAGAGTATATAAAATCCTAGCATGAGGAACTTAAAATGATTACACTACCAATACTCTAAAATAAAATAAAGAGAAGTTAATGCTCACCTGACTGACTCCACATCTCGTAACCTGGTTCTTTATCAACTTCTAAAGGAGGGACACTCAATAAAATGTTGTACATAATGTGAATAGCAACATCTGTTCTGCTACACAAAAGTAATAATGAGAAAACGAGAGTATTAGGAATTGGGAACTGAAGCATGCAATATGTCAATGGCTTCTGCCTAATACATTAAACAATATCAACAGTTCCTTATCTGAAATCATGAAAGAGCAGATACAAAATAGAAGCAATATGCAAAACATAAGCAGCTTGTTAATCAGTCAATTTACACATTATATGTGAAAACTCTCCACATGTGGTTTGTTGCAGACTGACTCTAACACTTCAAAGCAACCAAATATCAAACATTAAATCGGAAGAATCACAATGCCCTCCTCAAATAGAAAGCTTCCCTTTACCCTTTGATGTGCAAAACTGCGAACAATCATCAATTTAGAACAGTACATGGTCACAGCCACCAACCAAATGCCAGCAGGTGCAGTCAAAAGGATATAATAAGAACCATTCATGAGTGGTTGAATGAGGATCGCCATATCTGAAACACCCAGCGTATTATCCTAAGTCTGCTATATCTAAATTCTGAGACTCTAGTCCCTTGACAATGGTAAGAAAAGGAAAATTTCTGCCGGCCTTAAAGGCGCAACCAGGTAACCTAAAATGTTGTAATTTCAGATCTGAGCTACTTAAAGGGGAAAAGATCATACACACTAAAACAAGGGAAAGAGATAGGAGAAGGAAGAGAAAAGAGAAAGAGAAGTCGCAAAATAAGAGAAGCCAAGCAACCCCTGCTCAATTTAATGTTATTAATATAAACATATCAAATGTATTGAAGGGATGTCTAGACCAGTCCACAGAAGTATGTCATTAGGATTAGTATCACTATATTTTAAGAATCATACTAGGGTTATTTTTGGGTGCCAAATTTCAGCAATTAAATGAATGGTTAAGGGATGAAGAAAGGAATTGAACATATTAGATTGGATTTTCTGGACTCAATGCCATTGAAAGGCCCCCTATCTGCCACATGTATAAACCAGGAAACGAAATATCCAAAAGGAGGTCTTATACAGATAACTTATATGATGGACCATCAAAGCTCAAAAAGGCTGATGCACCAAAAGCTATATTGGAGTAAGCCTGATGGAAGATACCTCAAGCATTATGTGAAGATCAACAGGTGTAATGGAACACACTTTGCATGACCATCATACCACCAATATCATCCTATAGAGGCATATAAGGTGACGCTTGACTTAAGTGTCCAACGGACTCAAATTTTGAAGGTTATGACAAGCCACGGTGAAAAAAGCAGTTTTGTGCACATTAGTCCAAAAGGAAACTTCATAAGCATCAACACAAATAGAATTTTCAGATGAAACTACTTCCATTGCATCTGGCATTGAGCTAGCTTTCAAAACATCTTGAATCTCCCAAATCAAAGGTTTGATGAGGAAGTTTTGACTGATTTATGAAAAGCTATCAAAGTTGACAGTTCCAAATATTTTACAAAATGTCATTCCATGAATCATTAACTAAAAGAAAATTTTCCAATATTTTTAGAAATTTTTTTGAATTTATCGCTTCTACAAATTCTTGTTAGATAAGTTAGAAGTCCTAGAAGACCTAGAATACTATTTTTTTTATACTTTCTCTTTATTTTCTTAGATTGGTTGTATCCTATGATTACTAAGAAAGCCATGTAATCCCTCACTCAGGAACCAATCATTGAAATTAATAAAATTTTCTTTGAGACTCTTCTAAATTCTTGTAGAGGCGAGAACATGGTATGTGGTACCAATACTGGCACACATATTGGTTGGCGGGCAGTACCGAATAGTACTGTGTCATGCCGATCCGTGGCAAATCAATAATGGGGGAGCCAACGAGGGAGAGGGAGAGGGAAAAAGAGAGAGAAAAAGAGAGAGGTAGGGAGAGGGGGAAAAGGAGGGGGGAGAGAGAGAGGTGGAGGGAGGTGGAAAGACGGCTGAAAGCCCTTGGTTCCCCTATATCGAATGAAACAGGGGCAGGGGGCCATTTTCTATTTTCTGGTTTTTGATAGGAAGAGAGAGAGAGAGAGAGAGAGAGAGAGAGAGAGCGAGGGAGGCGGAGAGAGAGGGAGGGAGTGTGAAGGGAGGGAGAGAGGGAGAAGTGTGAAGGGAGGGAGAGGGAGAGGGAGAGGGAGGGGGGAGAGACGCGAAGAGAGGTAAGCGAAGGGCCAGAAGCCCCCGATTTCCCCTGTTTTGAACAAAACAAGGGTCGGGGACCTTTTTTTTTATTTTTTTGGTTTCAAAATGGAGTCAGCAAGTGCTTCCGGGATCCGAGGGCTTCTAGTCCTGCATCCACTTCTCTCTCTCTCCTCCCTCTCCCTCTCTCTCCCTCCCTTCCTCCCTCTCCCTCCCTCTCTCCCCCTCACTCTTTTTTCCTCTCTCTTCCCTTTCTCCTGTTTCGCCAAATTTCTCAAACCGAGGGGTAAAACCATACTAGTTCGCCCCTAATATAGCTCGTTACGCCCAAACCGGATGGTTTAGGGCGGTATAGCATTCCTTGGGTGAGAGGCTAAGAAGCCATAGTGTGAAGCCATGGTTCGAGATGAGATACTAGTGCTGGTCTGGATTCCTCTATTGACCATGAAAAGATTGAGGTGAGAGGCCAAAAGTTCAACAGGAAGAGAAGATGCGAGGTCTTCTAGTTACCTTTAGTCTTAGATTAATCAATTCTTTTGCTTCTATTTTTGGCCACAACGCGGCACGTTGTGGCATTTTTGGCAACCGGTTCGGTCCGGTCCGAACCGGACCAGGCGCCGACCGGTACGGCCCCGGTACCAGTTCAGTGATCCTTGTACAGTACTAAACCAATAAGGTACCAATGTTGGTACTTTATACCTTGAACAAAAGTTTTATAAGTGGTTATTTTCTCACCAATGTCACTAGGCAACTGAATTGGAGAAGAAGCAAGATAATGGTAACTTTCTTTTGAGATAGAAGGATAAATAAGCATTAATAAGCCAATAATAAGATAGTCGATCGAATACTTGGAAAGAATTTCAATGAAGGAAAGAGATAGCTTTAAATGAAAGGAGTTGTATTCATCTCTAGCCCATAAATAAGCAAAAAAGTTATATGAAAAGGCACCCTATTGTCCAAAAGTAATCTACTCTGTAGTTAAGAACACCTGCCTTTGATTTCTATGGTTTTGAAGGATAATTTGATCTAACAATAGACAGATACCTCGTATTGTAATTTTAACTCGACTGATGGTGACATAATTTTCTTATTATTTTTACCCGCAATGGTACATTAGGTGGTTATTATGGTCAAATATGTCAATTCAGTTATTAGAAGAATAGTTAAAAGTTCTCAGGTGATCATATGTTTGGTCATTTTTCCTAGATAATCACATTCTTATATAATTCATATCACATGGTACAAGAGTGTCCAATTCATCATCTGCCCTATAACACTCCATATACCATCTGATAAAGAAGGAAAAGATCAATTATTAAAAGCACCAAACACAGCAATTCTGTTTGTAGCTTTAACTCTTAAATAAGCATCAACTAGAGAATTATAAGGCTGATCACACACACTTAGAGAAACCACATTGTAAACATGAAACAAATGTCCATACCTCTCAGAAAAGAACATAACCACTAAAAAATGAATCAACATTCATAGATTGGCAAAGAACACCAAGTGCATAAAATTCAAATTAAGCCAGCTTTAAGTTCAAAATTTAACATTTGATCATAGATAAAACTGATCGGTGATTTAGACTATAATTATTATGTGCAGAGATGCATGAAAACAGCAATAATATAAGAGACATGCAGTTAACACATTATCCAAAGCTATCTAATCCCCTCTTTAAAGTTTGAAGCTTACCTTGCTGTTGATAGCTCTTCATCATTGTTCAAATTCATTTTTCCAGACTCTTTTAAAAGTTCTAATACAAAAAGTTAATCAGAACGAATCTTAAGAAAATAACTAATTGCAAAAAATAATAAGGTCAAATAATTACCGAATGAAATTTTTGACACAAAGTTCTTGGCAATCTTATCCAAGCTTGTATAGGTGAAGTAACTGCAATGGAAGAAAAAAAAAAGAAATACTAAGATGACAAGAAATCACCTTCATCACATAGATTAACAACATGATAGGAGATGCAAGTGGCACTGCATAGTGCATAGGCTTTACAAAAAGGGAAAAACAGAAGTTGAAGATCTTGACTTTGTACATCTATATGTATTTAGGTTGGAAACATGATATCAAATGACAAGATCAAAAGAAATATTAATATGAGCACTTCAAAAGGACAACTTATCAAAATCTTACAGTTTCAGATGTCAAATAAAAAGGAAAGAAGAATTACCTAAAAATGCATGAGCTACAAAATCTCACAAAAATGAAATAATAGCCATAGTTGTCAAAAAGCCTAGGTAACCCCAGGTGCCTCCAACACCCTAGGCGATAATACAGGAAATTAGGCAATTGCCCAATTGACAGACATTGCACAAAATTCACAAAATAAATGTATTTCTTATTGATCAAAAACTTGCACTGCCTTCAAGAAGCTACCCATATTACATGACACAAGGATGACCATTAAGAAAGCTTTTTCATCATAGTTTAGTATTATTACTTGTGCAAAACTTATAAAATAAAACACTGTTTTGCAGATGATAGAGCACACATTCTCTATTGGATGTGGATATGGGTTCAAATCCCATAGAAAACACTAGAAAATGAAAATCAATCAAGTGCAACTAAGTACACATTATGAAAAGCAAATGCCTAAAATAGTCAATGTTTCCACCAAAAATAGTCTTTTATTCATCTCTTTGTATCTACAAAAGGCGAGCAAAGAAACATCCGAGCCTTTGGATTGACTTGGATGACCTGGCACCATGACAGAAGCTTCGCACAATCATTGAGCATCATTGGAGTTTGTCGAGTTTTGGGTCTAAGTATCATTGTTTTTTTAATTATAGTTTCTGTTTCAGTCCATGGCTGAATTTAATGACTAGTTTAGTCGCGTCTTATTAAAGAGTCAAGAAGGCATTTTAGGAATTAAATAACGGGTGGATTAGCAGCATATCATGATCAATAAAGCTAAAGTACATGCCTTTTAAGGTTTCTTTATTTTAGGGTTTTAATAAGCATTGTATACAAAACTTTTTCATCAACAAATTCAAGGTTCTTTTACTTTTCTCGGCCTGTGAGGCATGAAATGTGGGTGTCAGCCCTAGGGAGTGATTCCATATCATACTGGTGTGAGATTTACTTTCTCTTCTTCTTCCTTCTCAATAATGTTCCTTTTAAAACTTCTTTGTTTTAGGGTTTTTATGGACATTGTACGCAGAATTTTTCATCCATGAAATCAAGGTTCTCTTTCTCCTTTCTCTACAGGTGAGGCATGAAATATGGGTGTGAGGCTCTAAGGAGTGATTCCCTACTGAACAGGTGTGATATTGGTTTGTTTTCTCTTCTTCCTTCTCAATAATATCTCCTCGTTGTATTTCTTTTTTTTTCTTTTCTTCATTTTCTCCATATTACAACAAAAAGCAATCACCCTTCTAGTCTTGCTGTCATTCCCTTATAGCAATCACTTTGCAACTATCAATCAACACCTACTTCAGACTTTGATCAGTCCAAAACCTGATCTATGTGTTCCAATCAGATCTGCAACTTCTGAAGACCTGACAGCCCTCCTTCTTTGGTTATGGAAAAACTTGCAGTAAATCAGCAAATCATAAGCCTAGTCCTTGGAGCGCATCAATTCTGGCTATAACTAAAAAGAAAGTCTTGAATCTTGGGCTGTTGTACGCAATCTACGAGCAAGAAACAGAAACAGACTGGATCTAGACAGCGATTGCAGCATATTCACCTATGCGACCAAAGATTCATTGCTTTGCATCCTTCAAAGAATTCTGTAACTTTCAACAGTTTTGTAGCAAGATCATATACTTTAATTGAGAAAAGCAATTGTTCGAATCTGATTTCAGCAAGTGGCATTTAGGCATCTATATCAAGCATCTTCTTTGCATTAAAATAGGTTGTAATTAGTGTCATAAGCATAGTAGTTTCTTAATTTTAATTTCAGATTGCTGTTTAGTGTCGCATAGTATCATATTTTCAGACATTGACAAGGTTTGCAATCTCAATAACGGATCCTATACCATTACCATCTTAGTACAGTATTGGTATGCCTGGTATGGAGGTCGGTTCAGCGTACTAATACTCAGTACATCCCCCATACTGCGTACTAAATCAATACAGTATGCCTGCCAGGCCTGGTACAGTGTACCATGTCCACAGAATTTAAATTTACATAAGTTTGGGTTAGTGTTTATCACATTTGTTTGGCATCATTTATTTGGTTCCCTAAGGTTGTCCTATGTCAATTAGCCACCACCATTATCATTAGCTACTGTATCTGATGATAACACTTAAGTTTCCATGTAACATATTCAATGAAAATTTCCACAAAACAAATATTTGGCAAAAGCCATTCGATTCAATTTTTGTAAGGGAAATAGACTACTGCGTCTGTATTTGGTGACTACATTGCACTAATTCGTACCTAACTACAATCTTCTAAAAATGTCCAAATGAATTATGATAGAATAAAGCAAGTTAAAGCCCACATTCTATACACGATCCACTAATACAAAATCTAGCAATACTGCAAAAAGAAAATATAACATACCGTACATCTATGTACTTGAAATACTTGGCTGCAAGCAATTCTAGCAATGGATCAACAGGAGATGTAGCATAAACCTACAATCAAATGAAAATATAAGAATTTAAAATGAGAAAAAACTTATCGGTAAGCTAACTGAACAATCAATGAATTGAGCAATATAGGACAGATCAAAATATGCAAACAAAATGATTCTACTATTTTACCACATGTTTGTAAACTTAAAATAAGCACAAAGTTTTTGATTATTACATTCTACACGACATCCACTAGCTCTTGGGAATCATTCCAATTGACTACAATTTGATATTTATTCCCTTTTGAGTAAAGCTTACTCCTACTTGTTGATTTCAATGGCCATTTTATATTAAGTACCTGACGGACTTGCACACAATTGTGTAGAAAATAGAAATAAGTTTGTACTAAAAAAGGCAGAGCTATGTGGAAAACACTGGCTTAAGATACATTACTGGAGAGATAGTATCCCGTTATTGATTTTGAACTCGAGAGAAGTAGATACTCTTTCCTCATAAGAGGTGATTATGTGAAATATATACACACACACATATATAAATACATATATATATACACATATATATTCACTTCAATCAAATATCCCAATTGGAAGGTAATGGTAACCAATAATATTGCATGAAATAATAGGGAACTAAAGATACAAAAAAGTACGCTTTTTCTACTTAGTGTGCAGCCGGAAATCTGGGGTGAGAGCGCAAGCACAATTGGGGAATAGAAATATATGGCTAACACAAGATGCTCCTAGGACCATATAGTAATGAAAAGGTAAATATCAGATCAGTTAGTATTTTTCAACCATAAAATTAATACCATTCTATTGACACAGATTTTAAAGCAAAGCATGTATGAGTGTTCAACTTTTCAGTATATAGTTCGTCCAGCTCTTTAAAAAGAATTGTTCTTGTGAGTGTGATGGTCAATGTCATTTTGTCATATATTTGAAAATGGGTAACTCTATGTACACAGGTACGAGGTTAACGGTTGGTTTATCACATACAACAATCCAACACAGCTCTTGCAATCTAATCCATGCAACACTTAAAAGAACGATACGCGAGCTAGAGACCTTCATGTTACTTTAGAAATTTAGTGACAGAAAACCATCCATGTAACTAGGAGAACATTCATCAGATAATTACAACAATTCATCAATATGTGCACCATAATCATTAACATATATAGTAGAACAATGAGCGGCAAAAAACTTACAATGTTATTAAGAAACCTATGGTAAATAGCAGACTGAAACCTCCCCTCCTTTCCCAGCTTCACAAAATCCATTATTGCATCCAAAGCAACATCCTGAAATGCATACATCCGTCAAAACACTATCAACTCTCATGATTCACTGCTCCTAAAAGAACAGATATACCAACATTATTTTGCTTTCCAATAAACTACCATTGACGATGTTTTAAAAAAAAAAGAAAAAGTTAGAAAGGTGAAAAAATAATCATAACAGCGATCAATCTGTGGCCCTAATATGTTCCAAATTGACATGACAGCTCAAAATTAATTGACATGCACAAGGTTAGTAATAAACAGCCGCAATTTTATTCGTTTTCTTTCAAGTAGAAGTAACACTTCTCCATAACATAGAATCAACAGGCCACTAAGGGTGCAAACTTTATAAAATCCAGGCAAAAGGACTTACTTTGAGAGCATCCGCAGATTGGTCCGAGACGGCAATCTCGATCAGGGAGTTCACGAACTCATCAAACCTTTCTCGTAGCCACGTCCTGAACACCGACTCCGTATCCTTGTCCTCCCCAACACCTCCAGAAGCAACCGTCTTCGAACGAGATATAGCAGAAGAGGAAGGGATTTCGGGGAGGAGAGGGACGAAGAAGGATTGGAGGGAAATGAGGGACTCCAGGGAGAAATCGAGGGAGGAGGAAGTTGTGAGGAAGGAGAGGAGGATGGGGAGGTTGTTGATGTGGGCTCTGGAGGAGAGCAGCTGGTGGCCGAGGGTTTTGAGGTCCTCAAGGGTTAGGGCATCTCCCGTCTCCTTTCTCTTCTTCTCCTTCTTCTTCGCCTTCTGTTGGCTTTGCTGCGGCTTCTTTGCCGGAAGAGAAGCCATGGCCGGAGGGCGCGTGCAAGTTCTCAAGGGTTGGAGAAGAGAGAGGGAAGAAAGACGGAGGCTTTCAGCTCGTTATTTATAGGGTAGAGGGAGAGGGTTTTGCTGCGAGGGTTGTGAGGCAAACGAATTAAAATAGTTCGAGCCCGATCGAGTCTTGGTCCGGCTCGAAATCTCTTCAAGCTCAGTTCATTTAGTTTCAAATCGAGCCTGAACCGAGCTTAAACGGAGCTGAGCTCGATTGACAGCCTTGGCTATCTAAATTCTTATTTGATGGACTTAGGATCTTTAAGTGACTATTATAGCTCATGAGCCATTAGATCCTCATCTGACGGTTGAAATATAAACAATAGATAAAGTTATACATAAATAAAATATAAAAGCAACATGGCATTGTTATAGTTTGTCTTATTATAAAATGCGTTCAAAAAAATATAAACAATAGACAAAGTTATACACAAATAATCAATATATATTGTATTTTTGTTTTTATTGATATATTAATTATTTATAATTTAGTCTACTGATTTTTTTTATTGAGCTTAATCAAGCCAAACATGATTTAATAGGGCATAGTTTACATGTTGCTAATGTTGGTTGATGGTTTCTAGAATTTGCCAATAATTATATAAAATAATGATTTTAAAAATTAATAACAAGATAAATTAGAAAAATAAATAGAAAGGAGGGCGCACCAAGAACGGGGCGTATGGAAATAATATTTTAAGAATGAATTTTGTTTTGTTGTACAAGTTCACTACAAGATTGTTGAGGTACAATGAATCCGACTTAACCCAAAGTCTCCTTTGATGAGCATGACCATATAGAAGGCCGATATAATGGACTCCATAGATTTGTTCGAGAAAGAGAGTAAGAAAGGCTGAAGAAAAAATTGAAAAGGAGAAAGGAAATAGAATGAAAAAATAAACCAAGAAAAGGCTAGTGGAGGCCTATCGCTCGGCATGGTAGCACAAGGCTTATTTCAAATATGTTGTGTTTGAGACCTAGCACCTAGAACCTTTTATGGGCTCAGTCCAGGTAACCATCGAAGAGATCCATAAAAGTACTCATAATATATATATATATATATATATATATATATATATATATATATATATATATATATATATATATATATATATATATATGTATGTATGCATTATATTGTTGTAGTTCAAATTTGGCCCGAGGGTGACCACGCCGGAGGAGTCGGAGGAGCCGTCGGTGGTTGAAAAAAGAAGACGGGGGACCACCTCCAGCGCGACAGCGGCGGATCTGCATAAAGTCTCACCGGTGTTTCTGGTGAGAGCCATCCGACGATCAAATTAGAGTGGGATAAATTTGGTCCAGCCAAAAAGTTCTTTATAAGTTACCTGATCGAGCTATTTATAGTCCCGGTGGAGAGGCCCAGGTATGGTCGGAGTAGTCATGGTACCGTCCTTTGACTGTCGAGAGCCAACTATCGAAGCGTAGTATAGTGGTGCTGTAATGTACGGCCACGTAGGAGGGCGTACGCACGCACATGGGTGCGGTTGTTGGCAAGATCGAGCCCGTTGAGAGGTCATATCATGCATTTGATGAGGTCGGCTAGACGGGTGTGGGGGTAACTCGGCTCTCTGGGTTCCAAGGTATGCTTAGTGAAGTGCCTCGAGCTCGAGGGTCGAGGCGCACTACTAAGTAGGCGCCCCGAGCTTGGTCAGGACGGGTCGGCGAATATTGGAGGCATCCCGAACTTGGTCAGGGGAGTCGGCAAATATCTGAAGCTGATGGAGCTTTTGGCGGAGTCCGAAACTGAGCTGGTTCTGGGCCGGTTGAGGATTCAACCGAACGGTGTTGGCGTTTATTGGGCCAAAACTGGGCGGCCGATTCACTTCGCCCCCCATCATATATATTATGAGTACTTTCTTTGTCAAAAAGTGGAAAATCTTCCTGTCCGTTCCTTATTGATGGTAACACATGAAAATTTACCTTAACCTATTTCCAACTAAGAATCCCGACTCCTCTAATCCCCCCGCATCTGTTCTCACACCGTACTGATAATATCTCAATGGATGAAGAAAGCTTGATGGGTGTTCCCATTGTTTCATCAAAAAGCCTGCAGCAATAACGTATGCATCAATTGCTCCTTTACGATCATGTAAATATTGTACGTCCACTGCCACAACATCTAGATGACGAAAGAACAGGTCCCTGTTTCCAGGGATCTTGGTAGCATTCAAACTCAAGATGCAGAGTAATTCAAAAATCTTTGTTCCAACATTAGTGATAATAATTGAAAACATAAGGCTATGCACTTTCTATGCTCATAATCTTATGACACAACCCAGCTTTAAAAATGAGAAAAAGAGGACAAGCCTACCTGACACCACAATGAGAACCTCTTACAGCTTTTTTTCAGTGTGAAGAACGTTTATAGTTGACTCTTAAATTAATATATCTATCTTCTTTACAGTGATATAATTAACGGCAAGATTGCGTTATCCCCACACATTATAATAATTATACATCTAGCAAGAACTTCACAACAAAGGAAAAAAGAGAAGAAAAACCTAGGTTGAGACTGTGCAGTTGGCTACCTCATGATAGCTCATCATTCCAGACTCGGATGCTATTGACTATTCAATAGAATCACAAGTGTAGACTGATAAAAAGAAAATCAGCAAGGGAGCCACATGCCTACTTGAGCAAGAATGCATGGTAATTCTTCCAGATCAGCGCATCAGGCAATATATAATATACACTTAAACAAGAGTCAATGCCAAGGTCTCACAATCTTATAAAATGGAAGCTGCAGTTTTCATACATCTGATATTTCTTTATAAGTATCATCTCATTGACCTCCATACTTAACTCCAAGCCTCAGCAGCTGCTGTTTCCTGCACAAAGAGCACAATTACATCTCATGTAAGTCCTATACATATACTAGATTATGTTTTAGATCAAAGCTTTCATGTCTATGCAGTAAGGCAGGAGTTCTGACGAGAGAGAACAGAGCAAAGTAGAAGCTATTGAACTCCTGATACATAAAGAACTAGATACTTTGACCTTAAGATGCCTGACAAGTTTTCTTGTCTAACAAGCAGGTATATGAAACAAAAGGCTTGATGATTCACAATATAATGGTTTCAACATTTGAAACATATTTCTTTTGAGGAAGCAATTGATGCATATTATATATTCAAGCATGAGAAATATAATCGTGATGGAGGCAAAGGGTACCAGGGTAAGATGCTTAGCAAAGTTCCACTAAACGTAATACTGAGATGCCGTAAAAACAGATGAGAGGGGAAACGAAATGGTGTTGCAATTTGACAGTTCAAATATGGTTCCAATAATTGTACCTCTTCACTATAATTGGTCTTCCTTAGCCCTTGTACTTCATTGTCTCTTTCTCAAATCCAATTGTTGGGAACTGCTTTGCATACTCCTCCACCTCATGGCGGAGCTTTGCAATCTCGGACTGGACATTAGCATCTGTCTGAATGGTGGCTAGGAAGTCCTTTAGCTTTGACCCACCTAATTTGGAAAAAAAAACGCATGATATATGCTCCAGACATCAGTAAATTCTCAAGAAAGACACAGAATTATCCAAAACATACTGAAAGAAAAAGAAAAGATTGATGAACCTTTGGTTTCAGCCTTAATCTTTAGTGCTATTTTAACAGCAGTATCAAAAAAGTCAGCGACTTTCGCAAAGTCCTCTTCAACAAATCCTCTTGATGTCAGGGCTGGTGTTCCTGAACCAGAAGAAAGGGGCTCATCAGAAAATATCAACCGACCTAGCATCATGAGAATATACATAGTGATAAAGCCTGTACCCATCCTGATGCCTCCAGGAACCATGGCAGATACATCACCAGGAACTGTGTTTTTATTAGCTGCAATATGAACCAATTCCAACACCTTTTCAACTCTAGACCCATCAATTCCCTGTAGAAATACTTTAGAAGTTAAAATGATTGTTTGTTCACAATTAATAGTTATGGCTGGCCCACAGTTAAGCATCAAGTAGTGTGAGAAAGTAGTATATTCACCACTAGTGAATCAAAGGAAAATGACCCTTTTAAATATAAACAACACGATGTATAATCAGACATATCAGAAGAAGTCTGAAATTCTAAATACAGTATGTGTTGGAATGCTGATAAAATATGCAGTGGAAGAAACAAATATATTTCCTTGTTACCTTGTTCTTCAGATTTACCAACACTAAATGGTTTTCTGTTCCACCAGAGACAAGCTCATATCCTTTCTCAACCAAGCACTGCAAGATCATGTCACTTCGCTAGTTAGATATAGCCTTAAAAGATAATTAAATTGGAGTCCCGATACGAACTCTGATAGTTAAGAAAATGTCATGAACATGAAACAATGCTTTTTGAAAATAAATCAAGGTTAATGTAAAACTTAGTTCCGAACCATAAATTTATGAATAAAACATTCCTAGCATGAGTGACAGCCAAGCTATCATGAGTCACATGTAGGAAACAGCTTGAAACTAAGGTTAGAAAATAACAAAAAAATGGAAGCTATACCTGAGCAAATTTTGAACAGTTACTGAGGACTTGCTCTTGATAGGCTCTGTACTCTGGAGTCATTGCCTGCAGTTGTTCAAGTGAAAAAAAAAGGAACAGACAAAGTTCAAGAAAAGTAGAAGTGGATACATAACTAGTTTATTATCTCTCATGTCACCGATAAGAAACTGAAACACATAATGAGAAGACATACTCTGCTCATTAATAAACTACCAATGAACTCAATATAACACTAAAACATGTTCTAATTTACATATTCTTGACATCTTCCCAGTTCATTCCAAGTCTAGGGCAACAGCCAGTGCTTTCCCTTTTGCATGAGATTTAAACTGTGTAACCAAGAACTGCAAACTGGCCCTTAAGTTTCATGCAGAGTCCCTCTCTTTCTAAAAGTTATCTTGAGCAAGTAATTGACACCCATTCTGAGAGGGTTGAAATCGAGTTGAAATAGTAAAATGATCCGAAACTTTAGGACGACACTTTGACAATCCCATGGTGAAGGGAAGAGGATGATTCTTTAGGTTAATGCTTCTTGTTAAAGGTTAATCTGTAAAGACTCTCAGACATATGAACCACCTAAAACACAATCTAGATGTCTGATTTCGCGAAAATTATTTACTGTATTGCACTTTTTCCTTGATTTTTCTTTTCTCTTCAGATCTGATGACTCAGATTCCCCAGGAAGGTCTAACCTTTTTCAGCATTCATGCAAGTACCAGCTTTTGGTTCCTCGCAGGTAATAATAAGCTTCTTGCCCTTGCAGACATAAATAGCTGAAACACCAAATTTTCATAAATAAAACTTTGCTCCCCAGGAGTTCTGCTTAGCAGCGTCTTAAAATGTGGCACATACTATTGCATATGCACCCACATATGCATATGCAGTCCTTTGACGGCACCGTATTGCCCATATGAAGTACTATATGCAATCATACTGCATATGGACTAAAAAGGCAGCGCACTTAGCCTTGCACAATCATTTATGTGGCCTGCTTAATATCGTGCCGCTTCATATTGGAGCCCAATTAGCATTCTAGAGCTACATATACAACCCACTCTTATGAGGGCAGTGGGCCCATGTAGGTGAAGCAGATTTAAGTTGATGGATGGGTTTGATATGGTCTTAGATAAGCCTGATACAGTACTAGTAGTGCTAAGATGCCATATTATAATTAATGCTATGTGTTAATTGTTATTGTTGTTGACATTGCTATTATCCATCCATAAAAATTACTGTCAACATTATTGTTTTCATTATACATAATGTATTATATTATTTTTAAATATTTTAAAAAAAGTAACTGCATATGCATTATGCGGTCCCTTGACTGCCCTGCATACACCAGCCGCTTCTTAAAACACCATTCTTTAGTGAATCTAGGATTTTTTAAGCGAGTCTTATTATAACATAAGGTGCATGCCAGATTTCTGGATCATATTCTTGACATATGTGCATGAGTTTACATACCTTTCAAGTGAGATGGATCATATAAATGAGGTGTAAAAAAATTTGACCTAGGATGGTTATCTAAAGAAATCTGGTTGGATCATGCTCCAGTAAATTACAAATGGCAACAACAGGTAACTTTCGGAAGACTGTAATTCAGGGAAGCCCACAAATTTGATGGACGTTAAAAGACATGTAGTTCTTACTGGATGTCTGAGGAAATCATATCACCTGACCAGTTTAAAAAAAAAAAGTATTTGATGTGAAGTATAATGGTCAACCTTGGTAAAGAGTTAACCTAAAAATAATGCTTAAATAGTTAAACTTACATAGTTAACCAAGTCGTACATCTTTATTTACGAGAGTGATCCCAAAGAGAGAAATGCTAAAATGGCTCATTTAGAGACTTGAGTAACAAGTCTTAATGCTAGTCATGTGTTATGATGACTTGCTCGGCATGACAATGATTTAAGGCAAGTATAATTGGACAGCTTTCAGAAAATGCCAATTATATCTGAAACTTTATCATAAAATATAGTGTGACAAAGAAAGACATAAATTTTGACATCAACATGCTGGCTGATTGCCAACAAATAGTAAGTCAACAAGGAAACTTTCACGATGAGCTAACCAACTAAAATATAATATTACTGATTCTTTTTGCTCTCTTTTATGTTTGTACTGAAGACCTTAAACTAAACTAAATGAAAGAAAAGTTTTCATCAAGTATGCTAACCTGTTTGAGTGCAACAGCTAAGCCAGTAATTGTATGATTGTGTGGGCCACCTTGAAGTCCAGGGAAGACAGCTGCATTGATTTTATCTTCGAAATCATACAAAACCTAGAAAATACAGTCATAAAAATTATCATGGTTATTCCACCTCTAACTTGAGGAGCATCCATAACAGTTATAGTGAAGAAGGAACAGCTTCCAAAAAGTGTCTGCTATTGAATTTTACTTACCTCTTGCCCTTGTTTGTTTATCTCTTTCACCCCCTTCCTGAAAAAGATCATGGCTCCACGTGGTCCACGGAGTGACTTGTGAGTGGTAGTAGTCACTACATCTGCATACTCAAAAGGAGATGGAATAACACCACCTGCAACAAGCCCGCTGATGTGGGCCATATCAGCCAAAAGGATAGCTTTCTGCTTATTGCATATCTGTTAATTCCACCAATTAAAACCACCATGAATTACAGCAACCCACATCAGGAGAAAGACTACATCTACTCAAGTCTTATTGACAGGTGAGAGAGGGAGAGGATAAGAACTTGCCTTTCGGATGCGTGCGTAATCATAGAGGCGTGCATATGCACTAGCTCCAGCAACAATTAATTTTGGCCTAAAGAGAGCAGCACTTTTCTCCAACTGCAGGAATATATATATATATGAGCAGATACTTATTGTATCAAATGGAAATCTTAAAAGAAATCTGCATTTTAAGAGGCTTTACAAAACCTAACTTCACTTCAAGCAACTGAATGTCAGATGTAACTAAACAGAGTAACTACTGATAGAATCATTTTGAAAGTTGTCTAGCACAAGTAGCAAAATGCAAAATGGCTATAATTTCAAGCTTTTAACTAAGATAACTTTATTAGGAAGAAATTTATTTCTGCACTAGGACAAGTCCATGCAATTAATACAGCCAGAATTCAATTCAAAAAGCAAGAGTTGGGTAAGGAAATGGTGAAAATGAGTTAGAAGAAGAAACCTAAAGCAGTCACCTGATCATAGTCAATGTATCCAGTGCTCTCATTCAACCTATATGGCATTGTCTCAAAGAAAATTGATACAGCAGATATCTTCTTGGTATCAGTCTGCATAAATTTAACAAATAGATTGAATAGAAGGTTCTAAAATATTTTAAAATAAAATAGAACTCAGACTGGCTCAGATCTTTAATACACAATCAGAAGAAAAGAATCCAGTTGTTTAAATACATTTCCTGGTGCTAACACACCACATAACTAAAATTTTGCAAAAACAAAAGCTTGCAGATATCATTGCATCTATGAATCATATATAGCGAGCAAACCAGAGAACATTCATTCAGATGTTCATGAAAAGCAACGCATAATTAGCTGTCTAGGGGTAATTAATATAGCTCCATGTCATTAGCCTAGAGACAGGTGATAGTTTGCATGATAGGTTCACTTTCAAGAGCATCCAAAGTTCCAAACACTCAAGCGTACATCATACGTTTCATTCAAACTGTAGTTGACATGCAGCACATTCTTCCCAGTTTTCATGTTATTTAGAATACCTGTATAATTTTTTTGGGTTATGCCACACACTCCTTATAACAGGATTTCAAAAAGACGTTATTTTCATCCTTCATATTCATGTGCAGGTTCAACAAACACATTCTTGCCAAGGAAATACATTTCCACATAAATGCACATAATCACACTCAAAAAACAATGCATTACTTCTGGTTTAGATAAACACAAACCCATGCCTATATGAGGAATGATGATGTGGCATTCTTTCCCCTGCAACAGGATCCTCACAAATACATTGATCGAAAGAGTAATCATGCTAGGACATTTTACATCTTATCCTCTTTTTGCTAATGCATACGACCCAATAAACATATGTCAAAAACATCATGCTACAAAACAGAATTTTTTATCAACTACCAGAACATCCACCAGATTGTGAACACATGCAATATGATGTGAAAAATTAGAATGAACTTACTGCTCAGTAATGACCAAGCAAGGGTAAGTGGTACCAATAATAGTAGCTGAAAGAAGATTTTGCAATAGAGTTCAATAAACCTGGTAGCCATGTGAAAGATGTCCGCCATGAGGAAGATCCAGTGCCATTATTCTCTCATGTGGCTTCAAAAGTGCAGTATATACTTGAAAGTTAGAAGGAGACCCAGAGAGGGACTGCACATTTACTGCAAGATGCAAGGGAACAACATAATGTGCAGACTGAATAAAAGTATGCCAATAGCAGAATCAAGATTTTCTTTCTTCTTTTTCATTACAAAAAGCTTTCCAAAAGACAATATTAGAAGGCAACCTAACATCTCTTCATTGGAACCAGGGTTGCAAAAGGATACAAGGACAAATTACAAGTACTATGAACTGGGCAGTGCTCTAGTGGTCACAACAATTCTTCCCTGGGGGAGTTTTTGAGCCTTGAATGTGCATCACCAAACATCTTGACCAAGTTAATTTACTTTAAACAGTCTTCCCTCCCCAACTCTCTTTCTTTCAAAAAAAGGAAAATGAAAAAAGGAAAAGGAACATATTACAAAATTAGTGGTAAAAGCAAAGTTGCTTCAAATCCATAGTTCAGTGACAAAGTAATAATAGGATATGACTTTGTATTGTATAGTTCCAGATATAAGAGCAATTGACTTAATTTCTACAATTAAACAATACAACTATGACAAAAACTAAAATGAGAACAAAGTCTGTATCATGATATTCTCATCAGTTTTTAACCATCGGATAGATTTTCATTAGGCAAAGAGGACAAAGCAGCAATGTACTCTTTCTAACTTACTCTGGTTTTCATCAAAGAGATAAAATAACAGCACATAATTGCAAGCTAAGAGACCTTCACATATGGACGAAATGCAATCATATATGAAAGAGAGGCAAATTATGCGTATACATGAAAGTGCAACCACATATAGTACAGTAAGTAATGAGATTCCAAAAGTACATAAAAAAATTAAAGTTAGGAGATGGAACTAATCAGTGGTCATTGCATGCAGCTGTATGGAATCCAGCCTCAATCTTTGGCAACAGCTATAAAAGTGACTCCCATTTGAAAATATGGATGGTTGCATGTTGCAATAATGCAAGATATAAAATATTAAATTCTTTGAGCGAAAGTAGCAATAGATTAACACGGATGTTACCTCCCCATTTTGCTGGGTCTAAACCGAAAACTTCCAGGGCACGTTTCTGACACAGTGATTCTGCCATGTCGATGTATCTGGAATGATGCGAGCAAAGTAATTCTATCAGAGAGAGTGAAAAAGAATCAAAAAGCAGACTAGGCTTTTCTTTATTGCTCTTCCTTTTTTTTTGAGATATATATATATATACACACACACACACACTTGTGAAACGATAGAAAGATGAAATAGCGTTTTAATAAAGAGTGCTCAGAGGAAAACAGAACCAAATCTTACTCGTTTCCACCATAGTATCTTGCTCCAGGATACCCCTCACTGTATTTGTTAGTCATGACAGATCCTACTGCTTGCATCACCGACACCGATGTGAAATTCTCAGAAGGGATGAGCTCAAGCCCCTTTTGACAACATTGAAATTTTAAAATCATCCGTAAGTTGCTGCGATCCAGACTAATAATGGCCAAATCAAGTTCTCGCAAAAGAGACAAACTATGCGTGCTATAATTAGTGTCTTATTTTTTCTTTCTCTCAATTTCGCAGAAAAGAAAAGCATAAACATAAGTCTTTAATTTTCTATTGCCAGTGCATCTCATTGTACAAGAAAATGACACCAAGAAGAGAAAAAAAAAAAAGGGAAAGGGGAAGGGAGCGAGCCAGAGAGAGGAGGGGGTAAGAGTACCTTCCACTGCCTGGCTTTCTCGAGCTCGATGATATTGAAAACATCCGGATCGACAGCCTCCAGTGGAGCATTCAGCTGCTTCGGCCACTGCAGATCCAAAAAAAAAATAAACTTAGGAATCAAATAACAGATCGGAAGGGGGAATTGGATGAATCCCAACGAGAAAGATCCAAACCAAAGACGAGATCCCCTCCCTTATTAGTTATAACTCTCCCAAAACCAAATAAATCATCTATCAGACTAGAGGCTCCTAGATGCATAGATTCGTACCGTGACGCGGGATCTCTCCTTGTCGTAGACATCCTCGCTCGGCAGCGTCGACTGATTTCCAAAAGAAAAGCGAATTAGTAGCACCGAGATAGAAAGACAGAGCTCACAATCCGTTTGACGAATGAACGGATTGAGAAATGGGATCGGAAAGGAGGAGTACCGACCATGTAGTAAAGCGAGCTCCGCGCGAGAGAAGGCTGCCTCCTCACGGCGGAGGAAGACAGCCGCCGGAGCGCCGTCGCCATTGCCATCTCCTTCTCCTCTTCCTCCTCTTTTCTCCGCCTCGAGAGGGATGGGGGTGGGTGGCTCCTTCTCTTCGCTCGCTCGAATAAGCCGGGCCTCCTTTTCGAAGAAAGACCGCGGGCGGTTGGTGGGCGAGGAAATGGGAGGCGAACCTAAACCAATATAATAGTAATTAATTAATTAAAGGAATGAAGTTAAAAAGGAGATGGGAGGCAGGCGATCTCTGTGGTCAGGGACGAGATAGGGTGCGAGTGGAGCGGCTGCGATGTGGATGAGACACCACATCCCAAAGTCGCAGTCCCCGCCTCATATATTGCAAGCTGCTGCAGTTTTATTTATTTATCTCCCTCAGTGATGATATTATTAATTTATGATGCAACTGGGACCATACGTCGGTTACCGAGTCCACGTCGCTAACTACTTGGATTTGGTGGCATCGCATGGTGCCTTTTTTTTTTTTTTTTTTTTTTTTTTTTTTTTTTTTTTTTTTTTTTTTTTTTTTTTTTTTTTTTTTGCTAATGCGAGAGGGGGTAGGGGGAGGAAGGGACAAGCCCACCCCCGCGTAGCAGCCCCCACTGGGCCCCGCCCCGCCAGGAGAATGTTCGATGCGGGCAGAAATGGCCGTATGTTGGGCACCCCGACCGGTTTTACTCATACCCTCCCCACCCGTGGGCCCGGCTCAGCTACTCCTCTGAGCTCTGGCTCGAGTCCCACGTGTGAGTACGTCACACCTGGCACCACCCCGGCTACTAGCGGTTCAAGAGCGGTCCTACACCACAAGTCCAAGCAGTGGCCAAAGTAGTGAGCTTCGGTCCACAATTTAATCGTCGCCGCAGCGATTCGAACTTGAGACCTTGTGGTTAGAATTGCTGCCCAGTACCACTAGGCTACCACCTTCTTTCGCGGCATCAACGGTGATCGCTTGAAGGTCCACGTGCAGGGATTGCTTTAAGAGCTGTGCTAAATATGATCCAACGGTTAAAATCTAAGCTTTCGATTTGTCCGATAGATGTTGTTCACTGGACATTATCATTTCCATGTGAGGTTTCTGCAATGAGGGATTCATTGCATCAACGGTTGTGAGTAGATTACTTAAGCTATGTTTAGGATTGCTATTAGAAGTAGAGTTTTTGAAAAATAGCGCTTTTAAGAGTAGATTTTTATTGAAAATTATTTGTTATTTGATAGCTATATTTGTAAAGAGTTATCAAACTTTAAAATATCTTTAGTAACCAAAATAAGAAGTGCTTTTGATATGAAAGACTAATAAAGGATATAACATAGTATTGCATAGTAGAGTATAATATAATATAATATTATACACTATTATATATTAAAATATTATTATTTTGTATATTATTATTATAATATAGTATAATATAATATTGAATACTACACCATAATAATATAACATAATATGACATGATATAGTAATATAGTATTAATAGTACAAAATTAGTACAATGTAATATAATATTATTATAATTATAACATATAATATAATATAATGATATTGTAATATAATACAACAATATAATATAATATAATATAACAGATTAGAATCTAATCTAATAATAGATTATATTATATTATTATTACATATTATTATATATACTTAATAGTAATATAATATAATATAATATAATATATTATCATTTATATTATTAATCGTATATTATAATATCATTATAATAAAATAAAATTATGATTGTAATAATAGATATACGTCCATATATATATATATAAATGTACAAATACACACACACACACACACATATATATATATCTGGACACACATATATAAATATTATTACTATTATTAGTGTTATTAGTATTATTATTTTTAGTATTATTAATATTATTAGCCATATTACTATTATTAGTATTATTAATATTATTGCTATTATTAGTATTATTACTACTTTTAGTATTATTACTATTATTAGTATTATTACTGTTATTAATATTATTGCTATTATTAGTATTATTACTACTTTTAGTATTATTACTATTATTAGTATTATGACGATTATTAATATTTTTACTATTTTTAGTATTGTTACTATTTTTAGTTTTAAGATTATTAATATAATTACTATTTATAGTATTATGACTATTTTTAGTATTATTACTATTTTAGTATTATTACTATTTTTAATAATTTTACTATTTTTAGTATTATTACTATTATTAGTACTATTATTATTATTATTTGTATTATTACAATAATTAGTACTACTACTATTATTAGTATTATTACTATTTTAAAATTATTACTATTATTATTATTATTATTTATATTATTATTATTATTACTATTAGTATTATTAATGTTATTAGTACTGTTACTATTATTAGTACTATTATTATTATTTATACATCATGGATGTTTGAAGTTTTAGATTTTTTGAAAGATAGAAAATATATATCTACAATTTCCATTACACCAAGGCTAAAACAATTAAACAGATCTAAATGAAATTACAACTTGCCCATGTACAAACAACATGAAATGGCTTAAAACTAATAAGACTGCAAATGGGTCGGTTGTCTCGTGACTCGACCTGACCCGTTTTTAAGGACCTATAGGACCAAGTCAAGATCTCAAATTGGACGCGTTCCATTTTTTGGTTTAGGTCTAGGTTTACTAAATCTCGACCTGATCGGATCCGACCTATTATTTTTTGGGTCGATTTTGGATTGTTTACCCAACGATTCGATCCGACCTAATCCAAACCCGGATTCGACTAATCATAGTCTATGCCCGATCTGCCGGTTCCCTAAGAATCAGATGGCTAGGTTCTCGTGTCCTCAGTTGAAGAGCCGAATAGGGGAACGAGACGACTCCTCTCATCCGGTTCTTCCAGGAAGAGCTGCTTCTCTGTTGCCCAGTAGATACAACCCAAGAGGGGGGGGGGGTGAATTGGGTCTTTTAAAACTTTTAAGCTACTTCTAGTACTTTTTGATTAATTATGCTAAGTTGTAAATATGCGCAGTGAAAGTTAAACTTAGCAACAGTTTGATGTATAGAATGTGACTTGATTAAATATGCTTGCAACTAAAGGATGTGCAGATAAGAGTTAAGCAAGCAGTTTATCTAAGTAAGTGAGTGTGTTGGTTAGACAATAAGCAGAAGCATTACAAACACAAACAAACATATAGTGGTTCGGTGCACCCCAGCACCTACATCCACTCCCCAAGACTTCTTGGGAATTTCACTATAATCCTACAGATTACAGCCGGTTGTTTTACAAGCTCACAACCCAACTTGTTGTTTTACGAGGTCACAACGAACTCGGTCGGTTTTCCCAGGCTCACCGACTAGAACCACTCCGATTGTTTTTCCGGGATCACAATCAAACCCTTACACGTTGGTTTTACCCTCGGCTCACCAACAAACCTATCTCCGTTGGTTTTCCCTTTGGCTCACCAACAAACCTTACACCGTTGGTTTTCCCTTTGGCTCACCAACAAACCTTAACCCCTTGATTCAATCCCGTGATTGAATCAAGTTACAAGATAATAAAACAAAGTTTAAAACAAATCAAAGCTTCTTAAACAAGCAAATGTAACAATATAAACAAATAGAGTAAAGTGAAGTCCTCAAACGAGTTTTAAAGATGAAGGAGCTCGACTTCTTCTTTACTTGACCCTCTTCTGATTTGGCACGAAGTAGAGGATCACCGAGGCAGCACACGGATGGAGAGGAAGCTTTGGGATTCACTTGGATGCTCTTCTTCTCTCTATTTTACTTTGAATGGCCCTTTTGTGCTTATGGAAGATTTTCCTTGTAATCTCTTTGGAATCTCTTTCCTAAATGATCTCTCCCACTTCCATAAGTTCTCCCCTAGCTCTCTTCTTGTTTTTATAGCTTTAGATGGCGTGGAAACAAGAATATAGCCGTTAGAGACAAAAATAGAGCCGTTGGACACAGTCTGCACTTTCTGACAATATTACCGTTGGGATCGGAGTCGACTCGCGCGATCAGGAGTCGACTCGCCTGTTGCAGGAGTCGACTCGTGCTTTACTGGAGACGACTCGGCCACTGTTCCAAATTTGAATTATGGTGCATCCTCGACTGGGAGTCGACTCGTCTTAACCCGGAGTCGACTCGCCAACTTCTGGAGCTGACTTGGCAATTTCGGAGTCGGCTCATCCACTGAAGTCCGTGGATCCAATTTTGAATTTTGTCCTCTCGAGTCGACTCGAATCTCAGAGCCCGAACTCCCGATCCTCTGTCTTTTGGCTCGTCCAGTCTTGGAGTCGACTCGAACTTCCTTGGAGTCGACTCGGCTCTCAGTTTGCGAAACTTGGTCTTCTGCCTTTTTGATGTGAAGCTGTCTTGGAGTCGACTCGAGCTGTCTGGGAGTCGTCTCGAATCTCAGAGGCAGTAACTTGGTTTTCTGTCTGTTGATGGTCGCGGAGTCTCGGAGTCGACTCGTGCAATGCGGGAGTCGACTCGAATCTCAGAGTCCCAAAAATGCTCTCTGACTTTTTCTTTGTGTTCCGCTGAGAGTCGACTCTTGCTTTCTTTGGAGTCGACCTACCAACCATCGGAGTCGACTCGCGTTCCACTGGAGTCGACTCGAATCTCAGACCCGAAAACTGCTCTCTGACTTTTCTGCCTGTGACTCCTAGGAGTCGACTCAAACTTCTCCGGAGTCGACTCGGTAAACATTGGAGTCGACTCGAAATCCTCAGGAGTCGACTCGAAGACTATTCTTTTGAATTTTTCCTTTGATTTTACTCTTCCAAATTGAATCCTTTGAACTTTAAGCTTGGGCCAATAAATTGTAGCTTTCTTCCAACTTGAGAGCTTTGGAGGCCTTCTTGTGTTCTTCCAACTTGCTATGTTCCTTGCAAAATAAATATCTTTCTCCTTGCAACATAAACATTAGTATCTATACTTCAAGGTTTTGTGATCATCAAAATCAATCTATGAATCAATCTTTGGGTCATCAATCTCCCCCTTTTTGATGATGACAAAACTTGGAGTATATGCAATATAAAAGATATTGATTTCTAGAAGTAATACACAGCTAAGTTGCATGAAGTAGAAAACATATATATTTAAAAACATACTTCATGATAATGCTTTAGATTTAATCAGCTTAACACAATCAACATATTTAAATTTTAAGCTGATTTGTATTCAATTCAAAGTAATAAAGCATTCTGAGTATATAGCATATACTTAGATATTTCTCTCCCTTTTTGACAACATCAAAAAGATAGTGAAACATTAAGTACAAAGATCAGAGCAGAACACATCGAGTGTGAATTCAAGAGATTTTTTAATTTGATACCACAGATAGTTTTCTAATCAAGTGTAGGTGGAATCTTCTTTAGGTTAATTCAAGAAGTACCACAAATGATATTCAAGGAAAAATATGAGTGGAAATCTAACCTCTCTTCACTAAGTATGAAAGCTTGTTCATTTAAGACCTTTTGCCCAATCTATTAAGTATTTTATCAACATGAGAGCAATTTAATTAATTTTCAGAGTAAAAGATCAAAACTTATATATTTGGAAAAACATATCATCATGTTGGATCATTAATTCTTAATGACTTCAAAGTTCTTTTATGATAATAAGAGCATTGGGGCACAAATACCAAAATATGAGTTTATGCAATTTTTGATACATCTTTGAGCTCTTTTAAAGACTTTCTTTTATTCCTTTAGAAAATAAGCACAATTTGATACATAAAATAATGAATTGGCACAAAATAGAAGTTCTAAAGAGCAAGCCAATTAAAACTCATTAGTGAGGTTCAAAATAGATTTTCTAAGAGATACTCAAGAAAATTTAATACATTGTTCTCCCCCTGTTTTATTAAATTAGAGGCTCTTAAGATTTGTAATTTGGTTAATGAGTGATGCATAAGATATACTAACCAAATAACACGCCTCAAGGTGTATCATAAAGATTTTCAGATTTAAATTTCAGATGATACATATTGGAGAGTATTAGGATCACTTTTCATTTAGTATTCTTTCCCTCTCCTATAGATTCATGTAATTAAGTTCCATAAGACCTCTCCTTCTGAAATTTTCTTTCTCCCCCTCAATTGATCATTCCATTTAAGAGTTTAGAATCCTAAGATAATGTTCAACAAAATTGTCAATCTCAAAAATATATTTTCCATAAGTTTCAGCTTATTTTCATAAGACTCAAGGTTTGAGATAAGACAACCTTTATAGAACTCATCTCAAGGTAACTAAAGCATGTCTTGCAATATAAGGAGGTTCATCAAAATCAATCCATAAAATTCAAAGTATGCATCAAAATAAAGTGTCTTTGGGATAGGATACTGAATATCTAAAGCTCCCCCTCAAAAGATGCATTCTTCTTTAATCATTTTAAATTGTTGAATTTCAGATTTTAGTGATAAACGTGAATAACACTGAAATTCTGTAATATCAAGAATGTAGAGTGATCTAGAATTATTCAGAATTTATAGTAATCACTCTTTCTAATTCTTTAAGAACAAGTTATGCTTTCTCCTAATCTTAGAGAAAATGTATAAAAGTATTAATCAGAAAATGATTTAATTGAAGCTCAATTTCTTTCAAAAGCATTTACATTTTCTTTCTTTTAGAGTCATTTGAGTGAACTGAAATATTTCTAGTTTTAAGATCATTCACTCTATTGATATTCTGATGGAAATCTTTAAGAATGTAGGAGAGAAAAACATATAGATAATCATTGAGGTATATATATTTATAGAACTCAATTTCTTAATCATAGTTTTTCACCAATGTATTCATGAAACACAATAAATCTTTTTAATATCAAAATAAAATCATATATTTAGAAATTTTTGTTTGCAATCAAGATCATCGAAAGACACATCATTTGGACCAATATTAGTACACTTTGAAGATAAGAAATGATATGTTTCGGATGCGTATCGGAGCAATCAACCAAAGGCATCAGAATTAATTCTGTTTTTCTTACATTAAGATTTTATTTAGAAATCATATTGAGTTTAAGCTTGTATACAAAATCAGATTCTGAATTACATAGGATTTTCAATTGAGGCTTTCAAAATCATAATTTGAGATATGTATCTTCCACATTATAGCTCATCTTAAATTATTACGATTGAAAATACATATTTCAAACATATAAGAGCATATTCAGAATCTTTGTATTAAATGTTGAGTTTTGGTACGAATTTGAACATTATATACCAAATTTAGGCAAGTTGAAGGATAGAACAGAATCAATTTATTTTCCCTAAATAGAGATATCCTTCTCTTCTCCTTTATTCAACTTTCAGGTTTTAATGATGATTGTTAACAACCAATCTGAAAATTTCTTTTCAATAATGCCAAACAAAAATTTTATGTAATATTCCAAACATTCAATCAAGTTGTCCAAGCATGGAGCATTACAAAATATTGAGAACCCATAAATCAAGACATCATACCATATGCAAAATATATCATGTGTTGAGTCATGCATTAAAATACTAAGAACAAGCATGTCAAGAATCAAAATCTATTCCTTTTCAAATAAACTCCCCCTATTTATATATAATCTTGCACTGATTTCATCCTTAAAGTATGTTTTCAAGTGTTTAAAAAATTGACTTGATTCTTCTTATATACTTTTATTAACTTTGTCTTTCATTTTTACTTTCTTATGCTCTATACTCTATTTGCTCCCTATCCGGTGGAGTTGGGAAGGGGCACGAGGTACTACCACTAGCCTCCCTCTTGTGCCGTCCCTAATATGCCCTACACCGAATAGTTGGGTCAAATAGTGCCGGGTACTACCACTAGCCTCTCCATTGGCACCATCCCTATGATGAGCAATATAGAAAGGTTAAAATATTCACTCCAAACTCTCCCTGTTTGAGTGTAATTAATTATAGATTTTATCCCTTCCAAATGTGCCGAATATATTATGCTTGTTTTGCTTTTCCTTAAGATTGAAGTACTTGCCTTTGCTCAGATTTTTCATCTCTTGAACAATGTCCATTTTCTTTTCTTTATCTCTCTCTCTTTTTGTCATTCTCAAGTAATTTACATGAAAGAGTAGAATAAAGAGATAATCTTATGTATCATATAGATGTATATTATGCAAACAACATTTTCATTGTGCTCAAGGATTCATAACTTCTCACATACTTGTGTATTTCATGGTTATGACATAGGCAAAGATATATTTTAGTTTGGGCAAACCATGAAATAATTTCTAAAAGTATAAGTCAGTCAATACACATATAGACATGATATCAAAAATTAATAATTAAAGAATTTAATCATGCCATAATAAGGTTTAAGTTACTGACTTTGCTCAACTAATTTGTGAGAAAGGTATCTAAATTACCTATTCATTATATGTTCTTCAAGCCAAACTAGATTTCTTATGTGTGAACTTTTGGCTGAAGAAGATCCTCTCTCTTGTTTGCATGTGAATCTTTAGTGTATCTTACATGAAGATATCCTTCAAGTTGAAATTTCTCATTTTTCTTTCTTGAAGGAAGGTCATTAGTTTCTTTAAGATACAAAGCATTCATCCAACATATATATTTTTAACTAGATGACTCAATATAAGATATGACAATAGTTGCATGTTGAGTCACTTTACTCAAGAGATTGCCTAAATATAAGCAAGCACATATCACTTGAACTAAAGAGATAGATTCATTAACCAAGATAGTTCAAGGACAAGCATGTGAGGCAATAGACAGATTTATCAAGGTCAAGTCAATTTAGTTTAGATTCTATTTGCTTAAGATAATTATCAATAAGATGTGTTAACTAAGTTTTAATCAACTTATCTTAAACGTTTGTTTCTATCAAAATTCAGATTATGACGTATTTGTTATCAATAAAATATGATTAATTAAAGTTAGATTGAAGTCTTGCACAAGGTCACATAATGAGCATACAATCTGGTCTGCTAGCTGTATGATAAAATAATTATTCTATCATGCTTTAATACAGCTTTAAACAATAGATCTACTTTGCTCATCCTTTACAATTTCTACAAGATGGGGTCATAGATATACCTTCTTCACGCCAATCTTCCATAAGAGTTTTCTTGTGGACTAACGTTGGTCAATGAAGATCCCCTTTCATGTTTGTCTTAATTTGGAGTTTGAGAGAAGATGTTAATTCATTCATCATATTTCAAACTCACCTTGCAATATAACTATTCATATAAATTTTCATTGGTAGAACAAAAATGATGCCATCAATGTGTGCTATGAGCAAGCAAGATATCATAGATTCTTCTTTTTGATGCATAGATTTATCACTATTACTTTCTATCAAGAAGGTTACCTAAGCTTTTATATATCAAGCTTTTGATGCTTGTTTTAAATCACATATTGCTTTATCATATATGTAATGTGTAATTTTTAAATATGGTGGTTATTTGACATAGATCTACTTTTTAATGAAATAACCACATAGGAGTGAATTCTACACATTCATTTGACAGAATATAAAGCTCATGAGTCAAGCAAATGATAGTGGTGATCTTTACTTTTAATCATGCAAGAATCAAGATCTATTTCATCTTTTCTTGATTCAGTTTTTTAGTAGTTATCAATTTTTCTTCATTCAGTGCATTTCTGAAAAACTCAATTTTGTTATAATTATTAACAAGTTTTCAGATTGTTATATGTAAAAGATTAACCATATATAATTTGATCTTAGTATCTTGACAATAAGTCATTAGTCTCATAGAGAATAAGACGACTTGATATTTTTGCAACTAAAATCTTTTCATTGAATATTCTATATGCATTGCTTGATAAATGATATCCAAGGATAGACATATCTCTATCAGATTTGGCATTATTTTTCATAAGAACATATCAAGCATAACATGTACGACTGAAAAATATGAAAGATATGCAATGGTTCATTTTCCATTTTTCAGAAGATCAAAAGGAGTTTTCATCAAAAATAGATCTAATAGAAATCATATGTATGACAAGCAGTGATGATAGCTTTTTTTAAAAAAATCATTTAAGTAGATGACTATCATACACAATTGTCTTTTTCATTTCTTCAAGAATTCTATTAATCCTATTTTACTTAAGGTGTCCTTGGTGCTGAAAATATTATTTTTCTGTGCACAACTTAACACAAAATTGGTTTTCAATTACTATGCCATGATTTCATAGTTTGCAAACCTTTATCATTTGATCGCTTTTTGTGAGTTTGTGCTAATGCAGAAAATATTTTAATTTGAGAGCCAAGAACAAGGCTAATGTAAGCTTTTGAAAAATTAGTGTTGGAAACAACATCTCTAGATTTAGGAATTATTTTTGTTTGTTTCCTTAGTTAGCATGCATAGTAAAACTTTGACCTTTAAGAGGACAATCTAAGTAAGCCTATGGCAAGGTCTTTTGAGATTAAGTACATACTAGCATGAGCTGATTTCATATGCCAAATATGGTTTCTTTAATCTTGGTATTCATAGTGCATATATTCAAAAGCATACCAAGTACACATTATCATATCTATGATCAATAAACAATAATGCCATAGATAAAAACTCTCAATCAAGCATATAGAGAATTCATAGAGTTATTCTTAATAAGTTGATTAATCATTTAGCACCTTATCCATTAGTGAGTAAAATGAAATGATTTGATTATATTTCCAAAAGTATTTTCTATATCACAAAATTGATCACTACTAGCAAATCATATCAAATACTAAAGCACAAATAATGATGAGATGCAAGAATTACTGATTTCATTATTATTTTTTTGTTAATAACTTTTTAAGTTTCTTTATGTTCCATGGGTACCTTGGTACACCTATGTGTACATCCTCATTTTCTCATTTTGGGTATCCAAGCTTGCTTGAGTCCTTGAGAGTTAGGACATATGGTTCCTTTTGGAACCCATATCTGTTTAATAGTAATAACTTTACCATTTAATTTAATTATACTAGAACGATAGGTAAAGTTGTTATTCCCATCCTTTTCATTTTTAAAATAAGTTATCTTATTTAATGGTTTGCTTGGTAAATTGATAACCTTCTTCTCTAGAGATTTATGGCTAAGTGAAGGAGTCAAGCTAAATTTTGATTTATCAAAATCAGCATGTTGGCTTTCAAACATCATTTTTAATCTTTCTGAGCTTACGGTGAATTTGTTAATGCAAGATTTTAATTGATTAATTTCTTCGCTTAAGTTTTGATTTTCTTTAATTAAGCTATGATTTTTCTGAATCAATTCTTCTGAAAATGACCTTAAGCATTCATTTTCAGAATTTAGTTTCTCTTGTATTTCATCATTAGAATTTCTTTCTTTTGAAATTTTCAGAATTAGTTTCTTAAGATTTTTATTCTTTACAGCTAATTTTCTACATTCACCATACAAATCATGAAAAGCATTTAATAATTCATCATAAGAAAATTCTTCTTGAAAATTATTTGATGTAAGAGTAGATTCAGTTTTTACCTTGTCTTCTTGTGCCATAAAGCACAAGTCAGTTACCTCTTGTAGTTTCTTGGAGCTAATATCATCATTGTCGCTCCTAACTTTTATTTTCTGGCTTGACTCTTTCTTGGTCAAGGCTTTCTTCCTTTTTATCTCTTTCTTCCTTTCTTCTTGCTTCCTTTTCTTCTTTGTCTTTAGGAAGCTGATTTGCCTCGGAGTCGACTCGGACCTTATTGGAGTCGACTCGGTGAACTTGAGAGTCGACTCTGAGATACTTGGAGTCGACTCGACTGAGGGAGATTCAACACCCTTTTCTGCAGTCTCATTGTTAGTATATATTTGAAGCACATGTGAGCTAGTCTGAGATTTATCATAAATATTTTCTAAAGTATCCCAGATCTCCTTAGCAGATAAGCATGCAGAAATTTCATTAAACTTCGTTTCTTGAATAGCACAATATAACATGTTCATAGCATTAGCGTTCAATTGTGCTAAGTCCTTTTCATTAATAGTTTGTGAGAGTGTGTGAAGGTCATTTGTTATGATTTTCCATAAATAATAGTTTTGTGATTGAATAAAAATGCGCATGCGTATTTTCCAATGTGTATAGTTTATGCCATTAAATAGTGGAGGTGTATCAATTGATTGTCCTTCTCCTAGAAAACTATCTATTTGACTTGTCATGATCTTTGGCTCTTGATCGTGAGATCAATAATTAAACTTAGAGCACCTGCTCTGATACCACTTGTTGCCCAGTAGATACAACCCAAGAGGGGGGGGGGGTGAATTGGGTCTTTTAAAACTTTTAAGCTACTTCTAGTACTTTTTGATTAATTATGCTAAGTTGTAAATATGCGCAGTGAAAGTTAAACTTAGCAACAGTTTGATGTATAGAATGTGACTTGATTAAATATGCTTGCAACTAAAGGATGTGCAGATAAGAGTTAAGCAAGCAGTTTATCTAAGTAAGTGAGTGTGTTGGTTAGACAATAAGCAGAAGCATTACAAACACAAACAAACATATAGTGGTTCGGTGCACCCCAGCACCTACATCCACTCCCCAAGACTTCTTGGGAATTTCACTATAATCCTACAGATTACAGCCGGTTGTTTTACAAGCTCACAACCCAACTTGTTGTTTTACGAGGTCACAACGAACTCGGTCGGTTTTTCCAGGCTCACCGACTAGAACCACTCCGATTGTTTTCCCGGGATCACAATCAAACCCTTACACGTTGGTTTTACCCTCGGCTCACCAACAAACCTATCTCCGTTGGTTTTTCCTTTGGCTCACCAACAAACCTTCCACCGTTGGTTTTCCCTTTGGCTCACCAACAAACCTTACACCGTTGGTTTTCCCTTTGGCTCACCAACAAACCTTAACCCCTTGATTCAATCCCGTGATTGAATCAAGTTACAAGATAATAAAACAAAGTTTAAAACAAATCAAAGCTTCTTAAACAAGCAAATGTAACAATATAAACAAATAGAGTAAAGTGAAGTCCTCAAACGAGTTTTGAAGATGAAGGAGCTCGACTTCTTCTTTACTTGACCCTCTTCTGATTTGGCACGAAGTAGAGGATCACCGAGGCAGCATACGGATGGAGAGGAAGCTTTGGGATTCACTTGGATGCTCTTCTTCTCTCTATTTTACTTTGAATGGCCCTTTTGTGCTTATGGGAGATTTTCCTTGTAATCTCTTTGGAATCTCTTTCCTAAATGATCTCTCCCACTTCCATAAGTTCTCCCCTAGCTCTCTTCTTATTTTTATAGCTTTAGATGGCGTGGAAACAAGAATATAGCCGTTAGAGACAAAAATAGAGCCGTTGGACACAGTCTGCACTTCCTGACAATATTACTGTTGGGATCGGAGTCGACTCGCGCGATCAGGAGTCGACTCGCCTGTTGCAGGAGTCGACTCGTGCTTTACTGGAGACGACTCGGCCACTGTTCCAAATTTGAATTATGGTGCATCCTCGACTGGGAGTCGACTCGTCTTAACCCGGAGTCGACTCGCCAACTTCTGGAGCTGACTTGGCAATTTCGGAGTCGGCTCATCCACTGAAGTCCGTGGATCCAATTTTGAATTTTGTCCTCTCGAGTCGACTCGACTGTCCTGGGAGTCGACTCGAATCTCAGAGCCCGAACTCCCGATCCTCTGTCTTTTGGCTCGTCCAGTCTTGGAGTCAACTCGAACTTCCTTGGAGTCGACTCGGCTCTCAGTTTGCGAAACTTGGTCTTCTGCCTTTTTGATGTGAAGCTGTCTTGGAGTCGACTCGAGCTGTCTGGGAGTCGACTCGAATCTCAGAGGCAGTAACTTGGTTTTCTGTCTGTTGATGGTCGCGGAGTCTCGGAGTCGACTCGTGCAATGCGGGAGTCGACTCGAATCTCAGAGTCCCAAAAATGCTCTCTGACTTTTTCTTTATGTTCCGCTGAGAGTCGACTCTTGCTTTCTTTGAAGTCGACCTACCAACCATCGGAGTCGACTCGCGTTCCACTGGAGTCGACTCGAATCTCAGACCCGAAAACTGCTCTCTGACTTTTCTGCCTGTGACTCCTAGGAGTCGACTCAAACTTCTCCGGAGTCGACTCGGTAAACATTGGAGTCGACTCGAAATCCTCAGGAGTCGACTCGAAGACTATTCTTTTGAATTTTTTCTTTGATTTTACTCTTCTAAATTGAATCCTTTGAACTTTAAGCTTGGGCCAATAAATTGTAGCTTTCTTCCAACTTGAGAGCTTTGGAGGCCTTGTGTTCTTCCAACTTGCTATATTCCTTGCAAAATAAATATCTTTCTCCTTGCAACATAAACATTAGTATCTATACTTCAAGGTTTTGTGATCATCAAAATCAATCTATGAATCAATCTTTGGGTCATCATTCTCCTTCTCCTCCTTCGCCCCTGCTATCTCCCCTTCAACCACAACTTGTGGCTTGGGAAAGGTGAGATCCCTCTCCTAACTTTTTGATTGATTAATTTATCTCCCTGACCGCCTGCTCTGTCACAACCACCCTTCGCCGCCATGATTCTCTCTCCTCGATCCCACCTCCTTGGCTTGAATGTACTCTGAGATGCTTGCTGCTCGCCGAAGACTCCCGGTCGCCGCCAACTCCCTCTACAATAAGCTTCCTTGGTAACAACAACGACTCTCCTCCAACAGCACGCTTAGGGTTTCGGCAGCACGACGGCGATAAGCTTCTTTGGTAATTCCCCTGCCAATTCCTTCTTGTCGAATTACTTGTAGATTTGTACTTCTTTTTTTCCTATGTTTGTTCCTCGAATTTGATTTGCCTGCTTTTCTTGCTTTCGCTTCTCAAAAAATGTGGGACTTCTTGTGATTTGTATTTAATGTGATGGTTGCGGTTTGTGCCATTGGCCATGGGACAAAAGGTTATCAAATATTACCATACTTTGGGTGGAAAGATAAAGTCTTGCCAATAACAGCTGCTTGCATTTTTATTTTGATTTGGTGCTATACTTGAATTCCTATGGCATTGTAGCTATCTGGAAGTTAGTTTGCAGCACTTCTGACATGGACCCGAACGAGGCCCGAATTTTTTGAATTGGGTCTGGATTATATATGGATCTGATCCGACTCGAATGATTTATTGGGTCAAAAATTGTAGCTATGGATCCAATCCGATCCGACTCGATCTTCTATTAAATTGGGTCTGAGTCTAAAATTAGGATCCGAATAAGAAATTAGGTTAGGTCGGAGTTACTCTGATTCGTGATTCGGTCCGATCCGATCTATTTGCACCTTACTAACTATATATATATATATATATATATATATATATATATATATATATATATATATATATATATATATATATATATATATATATAAGTTTCTGGGATACACCCACATTTTAGGGAGAAATAAGCCTTCTTGATGGCTACTCACGTGCATTTTCACGTGGCAAATACTGGCTTCATCTCACGACTTTGTTACAAGCCGGCGTCAACTCTTGGAGTTCTCTTACCCTCTCCCATGCTCATCTTTCCCAACCCCTCAAAATCTCCTCTTTCCCCAGCCCATATCCGCCGTCTCTTCCCAGCCTTCCTCCCCTCTAAACCCTTCTCCTCCTCCTCCTCCTCTTCTTTCCCCACTCCAACCACAGCCCCAACTCCCACCCCCGAAGAAGACCTCGCCGGTCTCATCCTCCAACAGAAGACCCCCTCCGCCGCCCTCCGCATCTTCCGATGGGCCGCCCGCATCCCCTCCTTCCCCGCCGCCTCCCCCGCCGCCTCCACCGCCCTCCTCCGCTCCTTCCTCTCCTCCGGTCGCCCCGCTGCCGCCCTCCGCCTCCTCTCCGCCCTCCCCTCCCCTCCTGACGACACCACGCTCGTCTCCCTCATCCGCGCCCTCTCCCGCGCCGGCAACCCCCACGGCGCCTTCCGCGTCCCCGACCTCCTCCGCCCCCACCGCTCCCCCTCCCTCCGCCTCCTCAACTCCGTCCTCGACGCCCTCGTCCAGCACGACATCGATCTCGCCCGCCACTTCTTCCGCCGAAAAATGGCAGCTTTCGGCGTCCGCGGCGATGAGCGCACCTTCGGCATCCTGATGAAGGGCCTCTGCCGCACGAATCGGATCGCCGAGGCGTTTAAGCTCTTGAAACTCATGAAAGACAGCGGCTTGACGCCAAACCCGGTGATCTACAACACTTTGATCCATGCCCTCTGCCGCAATGGGAAGGTGGGGACGGCAAGGAGCTTGATGAGGGAAATGAATACCCCGAGCGACATTACCTTCAACATTCTGATCTCGGCCTTCTGCGGGGATGGCAGTGTGGTTCAGGCCTTGGTAATGCTGGAGAAATGTTTCGATCTTGGCTTCGTTCCGGATGCCATTTCAGTCACCAAGATAGTAGAGCTTCTCTGCAACCACAGCCGGGCTATGGAGGCAGTGGAGCTTTTGGAAAGAGTCGAGAATAAGGGCGGTGTGGTCGATACTGTGGCTTATACCACTCTGATTAAAGGGCTTTGTAGGATGAAAAAGCCGCAGGTGGGGCGGCGGGTGTTGAAGGAGATGGAGAGTAAAGGAGTTCTTCCCAACGTGCACACCTACAATTCCTTGATCTCTGGGTTCTGTGATTCGGGGAAGCTCGGCTTGGCTATGGAGCTCTTTGAAGAGATGAGGATGGATGGCATCAGTCCAAATTTTAAAACTTTTGATACATTGATTCGAGGATTGTGCTTCGGAGGGAGGATCACAGATGGGTTGAAGGTTGTGAGCTTGATGGAAGAGGAGAGAGGAGGACATGGAGACAGCATTAGTCCTTATAATAGTGTTCTATACGGGCTTTACAAGGAAGGCAGCATGGAAGAAGCCTTTGAGTTTCTTAACAGGATGGCAAGCTCTTTTCCTAGAGCTGTTGACAGAAGCTTGAGGATATTGAGATTCTGCCAGGAGAATAAGGTTGAGGAGGCCAAGATGGTTTATGATCAGATGGTTGGGGAGGGGGACATTCCCAGTGTGCTGATTTATGAAAGCTTAATTGAAGGCTTGTGCAAGGAAGGGAATGTTCGTGAAGCATTTGATTTGATGAATTTGATGGTGGAGAAGGATCTTTTCCCTGAGGTTTCGACTTTCAATGCATTGATTCATGGGTTTTGTAGGGAAGGGAAATTTAGAAGTGCCTCGAAGCTGCTTGACGAGATGGTTAAGAGGGGTTGCAATCCTAATTCTGATAGTTACAGTTCCTTGATTTGTGGTCTTTGCAAGCAAGGTGATTTGGACAAAGCGTTTGGTTTCTTGGTGCAAATGGTGGAGGCGGATGTCATACCTGATCAGGACACTTGGAACTCCTTGCTAACGAGTGAACAACCATGGTTGAAATGTGAAAATGGCAATCAAATTAATGATGTTTTAGGCAGTTCTAGAGAGAATTGAGTTGCTGAAATTATTTAAAAAAGCATTCATCACAATTGATCTAAGAGGGGCATAATTATCCAGTAAGCTGGCTTGGAGTTGTAGGCCTTTCGTTGGTGTTTGAACTGAGCAATGTCTTGTTGCAGAGGCCACCAGTGATGGGGAATGGGTGATGAAGAGTCATAATGGATTTAGATGGTTTCACATCTCACTGGGACTGGCTGACAGGCTGAGGCTATTTTTGTTGAGATGATCAGCATGACATGATCTGCTTCTAGTTAAAAGAATGACAATGGATGGTATAATACATATGTTTGAGACATCTAAATGCAATTTTGGTTTTTATCTTGTGGAACAATTCAAGGCAATGAAGAACATAGAGGGGGCACAAGGACATGATCGGTCCTTAAAAATAATATTTCATATGGACTCTTCACGAGAGCAAATTGGAAGAAGGCTTCTGAGTTTTGTTACATGATGTGGAGCTTTTGGTTGGAGCTCTTGACAGATGCTTGACTATGTTGCAATCTTGCCTGGAACAAGGTACATTTAGGGAAGTTATGTTGGGTTATGATCAGATGTATGTTAATTTGATCACACTAAACTGAAAACAGTTGTGCAAAGAATGCAGGTCAAGCTAGCAGCATTTGCTTATCTGAATCAATAGTTCAGACAAATTTTTTTCTAATACTTTGAACATCTGATGTTTTGATTTATCCTTTTTTGCAAACATGGCAATTACAAAAATGCTTCAAATCAGCTGGAGGAAATAGGATTCGCTGACCTCCTAATCTTGGTTTTTGAAAAGAAAGACGAGCAAAGCCCATTGAAATTCCATTAATTCTATGAAATATAAGGAAGACAGGATTTGGGTCTTGGTCTCTTGGATCAATACACTCCACAAGGCTTTACCAGCCTGACAAGATGGCGCCCTTGTTCTCCTATCACTGGTAGACCTAGCCCTTTAGCAGTGGTTTTGTGGGCAGGGTTCTGAATAACTCTGTGTGTTCCTAATGGGTGTCCTTATTACATGGTGTAATGAGATGCTTTCCTGGATCATTTCGTACCTTGAGTCTTTGCTTCAAAGTGAGTATGGATGGAAAGCAGTCAGCTAAAATATTGCTAGATGATGTTACATCTTGTAATAGTTGTATTGATGAATACTAATTTCTTCTACTCAGTGTAGAATTTCCATAGCCATTTAATTTAAAGAGATAAAGTTTGTTTAGTGATTGTCCTTTAAGGTCTTTGCTCTGGTATATCATCTGTGATTTATGTTAGTATGGATATTGCATGAGGACAGATTGTCATTTAATATGGATTTGTGATCATTTCTGATGGCACGGCGTCGGTCCCTTGGTGCTGAGGAGCAGGATGTTTTCTCAAGGAATAAAGGGTGGTGCTGGATGGCTGCTGAAAAATCCGTCTTCCCTTGAATTCGAGACCCTGGATCTTCTGATTATGTCTGATATCGAGTAGTTATTGTACCAAAACAGTGTGTCAAGTATAAATCCATGTGGATCTGTGATGCATTGTCTTCTTTTTCCTCAATCACTATTGGTCATGTATTCCACTTGTGAATCTAGAAGAAGAAATGTATTCCACCCATGGAAGAATCAAGTGCATGACTCTTTGGTTGTGTTACAAAAGCCATCTTTCTACCAGCATTTCTCAATTAACAGATATTGTATCTGTCAATTGTAATTGTTCTAGATGACAGAATAAATATGACTTCGTTATGATCAATCCAAAGCACCAAATGACATTGTTCCGATGATGTATCCAACTGAACCTGAATCTATGGCTTCATAATGGAGTGAGATGGGTGCTAACCTATATAAAAAGAGTGCAGATGGAGGACTGGTGGTGGAAGCTAGTGGTTTTCTTTTTGAACAGAAATGCACTTAAAAATGGGGCTTATTCAGGGTGCTCGTACTCAGAGATAGGAGTTTGCAGGTGCTTTTCAGTGAGATGATTTTACATGTAAGTTCCAGGATTTTGTTTACTGCCAAGCACCTGTAGTCTTGTCTTGCTCTACCAAAAATTCCATTTTGTTGTCAACATCTAAACAATTTTGCTCACCATATATAATTTGGTGGAAGGGAAATGAACTGGCTATGTAATGCATTGTTTATTTTGCTAAATTTGTTAAAAGTTGGCTATTCATAACTATGTTTCATGTCTATTTATCATTTTTGTTTGGATGTACTACAAAGCAGTTTAATGCTGAGGGAAATCTAGTTACAGTAACACCCAAGTGGAACTTCTTATACAGAGAGCATATGAATTAGTTGGCATGGGATGTTAAAAGCTTTTCTTTGAATTCTTTGGCCTTTTACTTCGATATAATATCATAATTTCAACATTTGTATATCACCCAATGAGAAGTTTAACAACCGAAAATAGTAGAACATTTGTCGTTCCAACATATCGAAATAAAAAAAGGGAATGACATCAATGTGGCATGTCCTAATTCATATGTCCTTGGGCTTTCCCAGACGATGGATCGTCAATTCACTTTTCAAAGACATTTTTGCTCAATATTATTATTTGTTTTTATCGTAAAGATAAAATTAGAGTCGCTTGGAAGGGCAATATGTTAAATAACGATATAAAACCCTAGTTATAGATTGAAGTTGTTAAGAGTACCTTAGCAAATTTCCAAAGAAATATCTCTCCACCTATTTAGGTAACAAATCTAAGGAGTCAAAATTAACCATTATCCATATGATACCCAAATAGGAAAGATCCCCATCTCCCATCCCCTCCCTTATGTAAACCCAATGCCCTCGTACCCTTGATTCCTAGTTCTATCCCTGGAAGGAGTCCCATAAATTCTAGAAATATAAATAAAAAACAAACCACACTTTCTCTCCCAAAACCTCTTGAGATCAAGGAAAAAGAGAGAGAGAGATAGATAGCATCTCTGGAGTGTAAGAAGCTAGCCGGCAAGAGCACAAGGCCCCCTCGCCAAGGCCCTCTCCTGCATCTTCTCTGATGGTAGGTTAAACAGTAGTACCCCTCTAAGAGTGACATGAATCGAGAAACTTACTATTGAGGGTAAACTTCCACCTAGTGTACATCGGCTCAAGTTCTTTATCCGAGAAGGTCGCTACCTCTTTGAATCTCTCTTGGAGGGTAATTATCTTGTCTGCCGTAGCTTGCAGCATCTTTTAGTGAAAGTGACGTGCTCCCTGTACTATCTATGACCATGAAGGCTCAGAATCCATAGATTTGGATCCGAGTTGAGTAGCAACACTCCTCGGAGGTGAATTCATCCCTATTTTCACTAATTTTGCCTTTTCTCCCCACTTTTTGCCCCCCGAAGAGGGTGATGTCAAAACTCTAGCTTCTTTCGCTTTTCCTTTCTCAGACAACACTTTGATTAGTTTTGGTTGCAATTTGAATTATAACTCTATAAACTCTTTGATAGGCATCACTTAAACTGTACTTCAAAATTATGTTTGGGCACAAGTTATTAGTTTTTATCGTTAGTTGTATAACTTAAAGCAATGCTTATCACATGATTGCTCGAAAGGTTCATGCCTTTTATCATCTACATGCTAAAAGGATGACGGCCAAGTTCTATAAAATAGTTTATATATATATAATAATGGATATTATTTTGTAACTATAAGTCAAAGGATTTACTAGTAGTATAAGAACAAAACATTTTCATAATACAATATTTTTGCAATATAATAAGCCATTTTTAACATGTTTCTTAGCACCAAAAGTATAGAAAAAAGATATAAAGACCAACTATTTATTGATATGAACAAGTGAGATTTTAGACAAAATCAAAATTTTAATATCAAATTAACCATTTTTGCCCATCATTATAAAAATATTTCATAACAATTTTTTTTGCGATTTGTGTATTTATATCAAAATTGGTAGATATAAGTTTTACAATTATTTAAAACCTAATTTATCAATACAAAACGACAACAACACATAAGATAAAGCAGAAATGCTATATACAGAAGAGGCCGATTCAAATAGGTTGCACACTATTGGAATGCTGCTAATGTTAGAGATATTAGAGATAAGGACAGTGTTGGAGTTATTTGATAAAGATATGTATAGCAACTTGGGAACAGAGTAATTAGTCATTCTGTTGAAGGTGCTGAGTCAACTATAATATTCTTCAATTGATTACTACATGTTATAGTTGACTAAGAATAATGATTGCCAATCTAAGAAGAAAGATCATGAATGTTTTATAGTTCCCACGAAATGAAATTCTCCTTGGCTTTTATAGTCATACCCAAGCAAATTTTGAGGTTAAGATCAATTAATACAGACATGAGCAAAACCAGTCCGCGATGCAGTTGTCGTCCCTCATCCAAAAATAAAAAAGTTTCGGCAACTTCAGCAGTGCGTAAATTTTTTTGTTTCTCCCAAAGTTCGATGGGAAAATTGGGCATCCTTATCCATGCCGCCATACGGGTGATGGAATCCCTCTCAGGTTTGACGTTAGGCCTCCATCTTTGGAGTGTAAGTAGCTAGCCGGCAAGAGCACAAGGCCCCCTCGCCAAGGCCCTACTTACACCTTCTCTAATGGTAGGTTAAACAGCAGTACTCCCTCTAAGAGTGACATGACTTGGAGTTTCTTTTCCAGGTCCCATTGAGCCCTCAGCTCTTTCTAGATGAAATTAAAGAGAAGACCACGATTGAGAAACTTACTCATGAGGGTAAACTTCCATCTAGTGTACACCAGCTTATGTTCCTCATCGAAGAAGGCTACCACCTCTTTGAATCCCTCTTGGAGGGAAATTATCTTGCCTGTCATAGCTTGTGGCATCTTCGAATAAAAGCGACAAGTTCCCTGTACTATCTATGACCATGAACACTCATAATCCATGGATTTGGATATGGATTGAGCAACAACACTCCTCGGAGGTGAATTCGCCTCCGTTTCTACTAATTTTGCCTTCCCTCTTGGCTCACGCTTTGATGAGTTGAGGTCTATGGTAGTCTTCGAGCCCCCCTTTTTGTCCTTCGAAGAGGGTGATGTCAAAACCCTAGTTTCTTTTGATTTTCCTTTCTCAGACAACACTTTGATTAGTTTTCGTTGCAATTTGCACTATAACTCTATAAACTCTTTGATAGGCATCACTTAAACTTTACTTCAAAATTATGTTAGGGTACAAGTTATTAGTTTTATCGTTGGTTGTATAAGTTAAAGCGATGCTTATCACACGGTTGCTTGAAAGGTTCCTGCCTTTTATCATCTACATGTTAAAAGGATGATGGCCAAGTTCTATAAAATAATTATATATATATATATATATATATATATATATATATATATATATATATATAATAATGGACATTATTTTGTAAATGTAGGTGAAAAGATTTACTAGTAGTGTAAGAACAAAACATTTTCATAATACAATATTTGCAATATAATAAGCAATTTTTAACATGTTTCTTAACACCAAAAGTATAGAAAAAGATAAATAGATCAACTATTTATTGATATGAACAAGTGAGAATTTAGTGAAAATCAATATTTTCATATCAAATAACCATTTTTGCCAGTCATTATAAAAATATTTCATAATAGTGTTAAGATAGTTTTTGTTGAGATTTGTGTATTTATGTCAAAATTTGGTAGATATAAGATTTCCAATTATTTAAAACTTAATTTATAAATACAAAATGACAACAACACATAAGTTAAAGCAGAAATATTGTATACAGAAGAGGCCGATTCAAATAGGTTGCACACCATTGGAATATTGCAAATGTTAGAGACATTAGAGATAAGGACAATGTTAGAGTTATTTGACAAAGATATGCATAGCAACTTGGGAACAGAGTAATTGGTCATTCTGTTGAAGGTGCTGAGTCAACTATAATATTCTTCAATTGCTTACTACAAGTTATAGTTAACTAAGAATAATGATTGCCAATCTAAAAAAAAAGATCATGAATGTTTTATAGTTTGAGTTGATGAACTATTTTCAATTTTAGTTGGTGGTGTGGAGAGGGATGTGGAGAGTAGTTAAGATTGAGAGAGGCATGCAAGGACAAATAATTTTAAACTCTCTCCTCAGTCAAAACACCACAAAACGAGACCAATCTAGTGAAGTTTGGTCATACTAGTTCATGTCATGTTAAAAGTTTTTTGTACGATGGCTCAAAGAATTCTAATCATTTATTCTTTGATTTAAGGGTTATATGTCTTTTTTAGGAGGAGCACCTAGCTCTTCTGGTTTATTATTTTTTTGAAAACCAATTCTTTTGCTTATGATTATTTGATCACACGTAAGCTTGTGATTGATGGTACATATTATAAATATTGTCACTAGTGATTGTTTTGAAAACTTGAGTTGTTTGAAAACTTTCATATTTTCTTCATCGGCCATAATTCTTTTAAACATTTGAAGTACAAACACATGTTTTCTTCATTGTAAGCAAGGTTGTAGATCAAAGGAAAGTGAATCAACAGAGTTTCCCCTGATTTCCAAGTGAGTAGTAACTTGATTACCGAAATTTTATAATACACATAAGGAGATGAATGGGATCTCCTCTTTGAAAAATAAGATGAATGGCATCTTCTAGAGTCTCTTCAGACCAAAATCATGGCCTCCTACCCAATCTAATGATGCTACAAATATACTTTTATTGGTAGGCTCCAACAACCAGGCTAAGAAAATTCAGAATTTTAATGGGTTCTAATGAATAATCTAAAAAATATAAATTTGACCCACTAGTCTCCTATTCACATTCCTCAATAATTTCCAGTGTTGCTTATAATTAAGGATAAGATAATAAAAAAATCAAGGAGAACACAACATTTTACCGAATTAGTCCTAAACTAGATTCTTCCATAGCTGTAATGCTAAGAGATATTATGAAGCAAACAATACAAATAATAACTCTATTTTGTTTCCTCATATAAGCAAAATCCCTGGTCTAACCCACCAGCCACGCACAAGAAGGTCTTAACATAGCATGACAAGTCTTGGGCGCGTCCTCATGCACAAGATTATATGCATACAATTTAATTGGTGCATAGAGATTTGAATTGTAAAGGCTAGTGCATGAAGATATATTGATACAAAAAAGTATTTAGCTAGACGCTCATAGGGTTGGTAGCCGGGCAGAGTTTTCTGGATATCCAATCCATTCAGGATCCTAATAAGATTTAGCAAAACCTTATAGAATTTGAGAAGGATTTAGAATTTGACCCTCCTATACCTACTACCAGATCGATCGATCGATCGATCTGTCTGTCTGTCTCTCTGTCTATCTGTCTCTCTGTCTCTCTATCTTTGGGTACTTAATAGATTTACTGATTTTTGATGTGATGGATTTGAAATTTTTATACTAATTTATAATTAGACTTGAGATAGATTCTAGATATAGGATTTTTGATGACAGTAGGGCTAGCACACCTATTGCTATTTCTAGACGCTTATGATATGCTTGATACAAAGTAAGGAGGGTGAACAAGCAAGAATGAGCCCCTAGTGATCATGCTTCAAGGATTTTAGCCCTTTGCGAACAAACTGAGTGCGCCAAAAAAGCAATGAAGATTGACTATGGCTGGTCTTCCAGCTTGAGTTTGTTATATTTAATCAAGGGCCTAATACATGGGATTGAGAATTATCTAGTTAATTTAGACTACTGTAGTTTCTATATCTTCTGAAGTGATCTTGTTTGAGCCTTTCCCATGTCTAATTTCATGCAATGATGCCAACTTTTTTCTGTAATTCTGGAATGATGTCATATCCACAGAGTGAATTGGTGAATGAGAGATGGATGGCTGTGCACTGGAAAAATGTGTTAGCCTCATAGACCCTTCACCACCTTTACCCCAACTCTTGAGAGGCCAATCAAGTACATGCACATCAACTTATAAAATTAGATCCTTTTCGATATGAGGCATTTAGATGGATCCGTTTTGTTCATCATGATAGCAATTAGCAAGTAAGCCTCTCATTCAAAACTAACAAAGTAAATTGTAACAATCAGGCCCACACATGTAAAGCTGCAGCCTCTGCATGACACTATTCTTCTGACCCTGTTTTGGTCCAGTTTATGTTTTGGGAGCCAAAAAGTGGGTAAGCAGCAGCAGTACATGCAGTACCACCAAAGAAAGTACAACCAAACAACCATCACAGATTCATAGCCTTGCCAACTGTACTGCCCACCTGTACTGCTCTCTCGCCTATATATATATATATATATAAGCACAGAAGCAGGAAGGGGGGACAGAGAGAGAGAGAGATTGGGATGTAGCAGTAGCAGTGGAAGGGACATGCAGAGGAAAGGCCAAGAAAGAGAGGAGGCAAAAATGGTTCTCATCTCAATGCTTCTTCTCAAGGCAGATTCCTGTGCATGCCTCCTCCACCCCTGCTGCTACCATTCCCCTCCCCTTCTGAAGTGGCTGCTCTGTCTTTCTTGAAGGTAAAAGTTATTGTATTTGATCCACTGTGCTGGATTATGAGCAACTTGCACAACTGGCTAAAAAGAATGATCATAACAAGATAAAGATGTTAGTTGACACATAATTGTTCATGAATTAAATGTTATATACTTTTGGCTTAGTATCACTGTAAATTAAGATTGTGTTACAATCTGTGACATCTGCTATGACAGCTTCTGAGCATCCAGTGAATGGATGTTTATCTGTAGTAGTGTCTGTTGTATAACCAGAATCATGGCGGCTATTTAGCATTTTTTTGGTTTAATTAATAATATCAAATTACATTATCATACCGATTAGTAAAATCTTTCTCTGATTTGGTAAATTGTGATTTCAGTAGAGATATCATCATTTTTTCATTAATTTTTGATTAACTAGGCAAATAACAGCTGCTATCTTAAATTCACACACTAGATAGTTTTGGTCAAGAAATGGCCATTATTCCGATTGCCATAATTGTAACACAGGTGATTTGTTGTTTGACTTGCCAGGATTATTGGAACCTTGCTGTATATATACATATGCATATGCATAGTGTATATGTATGGATGCATATGTGTGTATGTATGCGTACATACGTATGAATGTATGTATGCGTCTATGAAAAAAAAACCGTCTATGAATCTCACTGAACATCTGGTTAACCACCTCAAATGAAGCTGAATCTGAGTTGGTCAAACTAAAGATGGATGGGGGAAGAAGGAATGGCAGCTGGATCAGGTATGTGTTTGTGTAAAGGCAGTTCTGAATCCATTAATGACGTTCTCCTCCATTGCCCTTTTGCAAAGCATATCTAGGGCAAGCTGAGGACTTCAAAGGCAGAGACTGGCTTCCCTGTTTTCAGGCTGGACCTACTGGAGGAAAAAGAGGGTGAAATGAGCAATAAGAAGAGTTTGGAGTCAGCTGCTACTAGCTCCATGCTGGCATCTAAGGAACATAAGGCTAGGGCTTTTCTCAAGCATAAATATCCCCAATGCAGTTGATCCCTCATCAGCCACTAAACTCTTCAAGCTTAGCAACTCCCATGTATTTTAGGCTCTTAATCTCGCATGGTACTTGCTATGAATAAATAGTGGGGGCTGTTCTGCATCCCACTGTTCTCAGATCAGATCCTATAAGAAGAGTAACAACTTATGCTAGGTCATTTCTCTGAAAAAAAAACAACAAAAAAAATAAAGACACAACTGGAAAGGGGGGATTTCAAGCAGTTTGAACTGTTGGGAAACCAACAAGATCATTTGAGAAATATGAATTAATTAGTTCCACATTTTCTAGCTTGACTTGATTTCCCTTTTGACATCTGCATCAATCAACCTTCATCAGGGTAACTTTGGAATCTTCCACAGGATCATTTATCTTAATGGGCTCACCAGAATAGCTTGCCTTTTTTGGGTTTATTAGATTGAAAACCACAGAAGTTCAGAAATGTAACACAAGTATCCTGTTCAGAAAAAAAAAAATACTAGCCATACCCCAATCCAAAATTTCCTGCTTCCATAGAGGGCAAGCAGTGAACAAGTTGAATCTGCATACCGAATAACTTGAGTGAGAAAGTTTGGAGAATGGTTGCAAATGAATATTTAGTCATGGATCTTTTCCTTGTAATATGTGATATTCCATCACCTTTACCAATGGATAATGCAAATTAACTCAATCCTTGGTTCTATATGTTCGAGAACCCGAACAAGTTCTTCTCATATTCAATGGACGATTACCAAACACTACATAAAGGTAAAAGAAGCACATTGACAAATATTTGACACCCAGCTTAAGTTCCATTTTCAGACTCCTAAAAATCTCAACCTTGGGAAAGCTAGGTTAAAAATAGGATAAAACACATCAAGGGCACCATATGAGGATATATTTGCTTATTAAATATGATTAAGTATTACATAAGATAGGATGCTGTCAAGAAGGCATCTGCACAAAATCAAAATTAAAACTAAAGAAGAAAAAGAAGCAAAACATATAGGAGTCAAAAAGTCCACGACTTCTGTATAACAGGATGATACTATATAGTAAGCCAGTATCTTGAACTTAACAGACATTTCAAAATATGCATAAGGAACAATGTGAAGCTACTAAAGCCATCATTTCCAGTTTCGGGCATGAAATTTTTGCTGAGCTATTAATATGATCAAGAAGTCAGAAGTGCACTGGCTACATTCCAGCTGCAAGGTTAATTTAACCTCATGGCTAAGATGACAAGATTTTTAGATCTTAGCAGGAACGATATCCCCACACTCTGGACATTTCTTGGATTGTCATTTGCTCTCAAGCTCTTGGTTCCTGATCGTCTGAAGAAGAAATTGTCCATATCAAATCTATCCAGCTTAACCACACCCAAGAGAGAAAAAACCCAGGGGTGCTAGTGTACGTTTCAATTTGTCCACAGTATTAGAATCATTTCCAATACAACTAACATGCTGCAAACAACGGTATGCCATATCATACCGATCCGGATGGTACGGAGTGTACCATACCGTATTGGTTCAGTACTGGTATATGGTACGTTAAATGTACTAATACTTAGTACACTGAACCGTCTCCATATCGGGCATAACCGACATAGTGATAGGATGGCACCGATATGGGATACGATATGGAGATGGCATACCTTGCTGCAAACAATGCATGCTTTACATATAGGTAGTCCATATGAGGCCAATGGTTCAGAAAAAGGATGATCGTGAACGGTTAGTAAACCTAATTAACACTCTCCAAATTAGAGGTGGGCATTGGGCCGAGCCGCCCATGGCTCGGCACGAAGCGGGCCGTGCCCGCTTGCTACAGTAACGGGCCGTGCTAGGCACCGCTCATAAAAGGGGACCGGGCTGGATTAGGATTTCTGGCCCGCGGGCCGAGCCCGGCACGGCCCATAAGGGCCTGGGCTGGCACGATTCATGGGCCAAGCACGGCACAGCTCGCAGGCTAGCCCGGAACGGCTATTTTTATGGTCACAAAAATAGCCGTTTTATGGCTGTTGGGAGGGTAAAATGGGTAAAAAGCCACAAATAGCCGTTATGGGCCAAAAAAATAGCCGTTATGGGCCACCCATAATGGTTATTTTTTTTTGGACAGACGGGCCGTGCCCATAGCCGTTTTATGGCTGTTGGGAGGGTAAAATGGGTAAAAAGCCACAAATAGCCGTTATGAGCCAAAAAATAGCCATTATGGGCCACCCATAACGGTAATTTTTTTTTTGGACAGATGGGGCCGTGCCAGGCACGGCCCGTGCCAGGCCCGGCATGGCCCGCCACCCCCACGGGCCTAGGGTCGTGCCGGGCTTAGCCTTTAGGTTAAGCCGGACGTGCCACGCACGGCCCGTTTGGTCTGTGGCCCGATGGGCCTGGGCCGGGCCTGGCACGGCCCGATGCCCATCTCTACTCCAAATTCAAATATAATCATAAATGATAATCGAGCAACAAACAGGAATGGCAACACTAGAAAAAAGAAAAGCATAATTATATAAAATTCAATCAGCTATAACTGATGTATAAAATTCTACCGATATAAAAAATAGCAAGGAGTACAAGTCTGATCGGCAATTGTAAGTTCAAAAGAGAACTTCCTCATGTATGCTCAAGTTGTTAGATTCAGTATTTTCCCTTTTCCCTTTTTCTTAGTTTAATAATTCTCCGGTCTCAATTTTCGCCGATCAAGTATTCACGTATGCTAAGACCAAGGAAATATGTAATCTCGCAAAATTCGCAGAAAAAGTGGTGTCTTGCCACCATGTTGTCAATGAAGGCTGCATATCATAAAATATTGCGATCAGGTGAGAGAAAACCATACTGAAAAGAGAAGTACAAGAAAACACACGAACGAGAAGATAAAGGAGGACTCAAGGCACAGTATAAGTCTCCAAAACAGAAAGCATTTAGATTTAGGTATCATGAACAACATATTTGTTTATTGGGAACTCTTAAGGAGTTTCTAGTCTAGTATTTACTGGAAAATTAACAACCTCAACCGTTTTTCACAGATTAATCAATATATCAAGATACTATCATAAATCATTTAGATTCATATATATTTCCTGACTCCAAGATTGTCATCAGCATAGCTTATGAGAAAGCTTAAGAATCCAATACAAAACCCCTGTTGACCTATTGGTAACATGTAACAAAGACAATAAACTTACTGCTCAGAAAAATCAATAAGGCATCTGGTAGTCACATGGCTAGACTTTACTGCACAGCCATATTCATGTAAAGCACCTCAAAAGAGACACAGATGTACTGGACTAATTATAAGATATATGAAAATACTTAACTGGAACATGCATGAACCCCGTTTTACTGATGTAATATAAATAATACATGCATTAATTTAAGAAATACAGAACCATCTGATATAGGACTAACCTCTTTTAAAGTAATTCACTGGAATATGCACAAATCATTTACAGCTGCACATCATCTATCAATCTACTCCAAGAAAATTTGTTCATGACTGTAGTTCAGCAAGACTGAGAAAATGAGCATGTGACCCCAATCAGAAAAAAATAGAAACAAGAAATGAGTAAACCAATGCACAGAGAAATGTAACTCTCAATTATATTTATGTTTTAATCTAAAATGTCCATTTTACCTGCAATTTTGTGGTACCCTCCATGAATACAGACCAGATCTCTTTATGTTTGGGGGCAGTGCCATATAGTTTCTCCAATCATCAAGCATAACTCTTAAATCATGAATCTTCCTTCCCAAACCAATACAACAGTTTGCATGCATTGTACAAACTTTACTGAAATCTCTGCTTGGTTCACAAATCCCACCAAAATAAGTGGTACTCAAAAATCTAATCCTTACTCCTATTTCTGCAAGCAATGGGTCATATTTAATAAAATTAAGCACATCCTGGTCATGCAACCCTGGATGTTTCTCTCGTGATGAGTACCAAAACTTATAAAATTCTATACTTCGGTTGTTAGACTTTACATAGTTGAATCCCCCATTAGGCCTGTTTCCTAAATCAGTGGCACTGCCCAAGTACTGGTCGCAAGCTATCTGAAAATCTCCATCTGGATAAAAATGTGGTAGTGGATCCCGGAACCACATGATATCTGCATCCTGCAATTAAACCAACGATACAGACATTCAGGAAAGTCCGGTAATCTACAAATATATGTGCATAAATGAAACGGTCTGAAACTATAAAAACCATCACAGAAACATGACAAGCTTTTTTAAATTTTTCTTTATTCTGCCGAAAAATGAAAATCACCAAAAAGAATTGTTCAACAGCACTACAATATTTATCTATATTTTGAAACACATAACCTCCTAAGCAAACATGCACACACACACACACACAGAGAGAGAGAGAGGAGAGAGGGGAGGGGAGGAGATTATTGCCCTGCACCTGCCTTCAAAAGACAGAAACAAGTCTCCTGAAAGAAGATACAAGCAATTAACAGTGTGACATGTCAAACATCCTTGACAACTCAGCAATTGGACATCAATCAGAGCACTTATTTTGAATCAATTTGCTGTTTCTTTCCAAATTCAGGATTAAAGATATTTGATAACCAATTATTGCCTGAACAAGTTATTAAGCAAGAGATCAGTTTGCAATCACGACAATAATGCTGCAATGATGACAAACAAATGCAAAACATGGTCTCTTTTTTTCTCAGAAACAGGATTCCATTATTTTATGAGTTGTCACTGTTCTGCATGGCAGCTTACAACCACTAAGATGACAAAATGACCAGTAACAGATCTATGTCGAAAAGTCACCTTAAAAATTTTCATTGTGAAGTACAAAATATTCATGGCAACTACCTATAAAGAATCCTACTCCTACACCTATATCAAAGGTTCTACATGAGCTCCTGACATTTCCATAAGGTTCTTTTCGCCTGTATTATGATGAGCAACTCAAACTACAGATCTGCGAGATCTCCATTTAGTTATAAGAAGGGCCATGTCAACATCAACAGGCAAATGAAAAAACAAAAGCCGAGAACAAAGGATTGTATTCCTGGGTGGTCAATGTTATGAAAAGGCCAAACAGTTATGGTGGGAGAATTTATCCCTCGCATCAACAGGAAAATCAGCTTGCTGTACAAGAAAGGAATTGTTAGTTCCAGCGTTGATTGACCACTCCTCATGAAGAATTCAAATAAAGAGTTCCTAAAAGAAATTCCAAGAACATTTCTAATAAACTTTTGCTATAAAGAGAATTTCAAAGTCTTGAACATTCACTTTGAAATTCCCTTTTATATAAATCCAAGATTTTGGAAAACATCCATTAGACTTGTCTAACAGATAAGCAATTTTTGAACCTAGCGAATTTAATTTACAAATCACAACTATTATAAATATTTTAAGAGCCTATTGCATTTGGAAGGTACTTAGGATAAGATTAAATGGCCAAAATCTGGACATGATCATAATAAATAGATAAATTATACTATTGTTACTTAAAGAATGGGATCACAGAGAGAAAAAAAGTTCAGACATAAAAATGGCGGTGAAACATGTAAAAGAATGGCAAAAACAGACCTTCAAGGGTTCAAACAATTCCTCATCCTCATAGATCTTTTTGGAGATCACTACATGAATTTCTTGGAAAATATAATAAGATATCTCAGCCTCATCTTTAAAACTGAAAATTATGTTTATTTCACCAATTTAAAACATGATAAGAACCCAGTTCTTTAATAGCTTGATAACATTCCACTTCCCAAGTGGCAGAAGACAAATCAAGATTCACATCTCAATGGTATTGATTTGAGATTAGCTGTACAATAATCTGTTTTCTGTGTAGAACTTCGTAGGAACATGAAACTCTGATGATCCGATCATTCTTAAACTATGGGATTAAGCACATCGAGTTGCTACAAAAACTAAGGTTTTAACTGTAATTCACAATGAACACAAAAATGAAAAAAAAAAAACACAGCGAGTTCAGATAAAAATAAAAATTTCATAATAGATCGACAAGATTTTTAAGTAAAGAAGATAGATCTACAAGATCCATGAGTGAAGATCATGAAATATACCTAAAACTTCTTGGTTTTTAAGGTTTTAACTGTAACTCACAATGAACACAAAAATGAAAAAAAAAAACACAGCGAGTTCAGATAAAAATAAAAATTTCATAATAGATCGACAAGATTTTTAAGTAAAGAAGATTGATCTACAAGATCCATGAGTGAAGATCATGAAATATACCTAAAACTTCTTGGTTTTTGAGCTTGTCACCCTAAAAAGGAAATTTGAACTCAATTTTTAATAATCTACACTTAAATCGAGCCCATTCACTCTTTGACAGCTTCGCTCTACAAACGTCACATCCTTTGGAATCCCTGAAAATCTGTCAACCAAAAATAAGCCCCTTGAAACTTGATAAGGTTTATGTTTATCTTTCTCTTAAATTTCTCATAACCAAAATCATAGCCACCAAGCTTTGTCTTAATTGCTGGTAATCAGCTTTATGAGTCCACATTTCACAATTATTTAGTTAAGACACATTTCACAGCTTGAGTTATTTTTAAGATTGGTTGCCAACCATGTTTTGAAAGTTCATCTCAAACTTGTATTGAAAACGATCTGAAACTAGACTAAATGTGGAGCTTTGGCCAAAACTAATGTATGAGGCCAAATTTATCTATAAATGGGTTGTTTATGCTATAGTTTCACCATTTTTAGCTTTCAAAGTGTTAGGAACCATTTTCTATATATTAAACTTAGATTCCATGTTTTGAGAAGAATTGGAAGCATAGTTAATATGAAATGTTGTATCATTTGAGGAATCCGGCGAAACAAGGGAGAGGGAGGAGAGAGGGAAAAATAGAGAGAGAGGGAGAGGGAGAAATCCACCCATGTTTTCATGTGGCCGGAGAAGGAGCACGAAAACCTTCTCTCCCTCTCTCAGCCTCTCTCTCTCTCCACCTCCCTCTCCCTCTCCCTCCCTTCCTCCTTCTCCCTCCCCCCTCTCCCTCTCCTCCTCCCTTGCTGGCTGTGGCTGCATCGGCACGGGCCTGAAAAAAAAAAACAATACGGTACCATACCATACTGTCGCGCAACCGATACGGATCCCAATATCGATACAGCATACTTTGATTGTTATATTAAATTTCAGAGATCTAGAGCAAAAAAGGTAATAATTCTTAAACAATCTTTGCTATCCAATTACCGATGAGGAGGTATGCAGGGGAGGAGATCTTGAGATCAGGTATGACACGGTTTGCTACTAACTACATTGCACTTGATAGCCTTCTTTAAAAAAAAAAAAAAAGACTTGCATCAGATGTTTGTCATTTGCCGAGTGGCAGCAGAGCAGATTTAGGGTCTGCACTAAGAGGAGTAATGTGGAGAACTTGGTGACGAGGCAGACATTTTAGTAGTGGGCCCAGAAGATAGTGAAGTCTATTAAGCCACTATACGAAGCCCACATCAAATTCGTGAGAAAGGACTGGAGCTGCTGGTTAAGAAAATAAGAGAAATGCAGTGCTTCAAGCCGTGGACATCGAGAGATACCCTCAAATGAGATTTCTAGATCATATAATGGAGAGGGCAAAAAATTAGATCAGAGAGGTAGACACGAAGCATGCCCAAGGGTACATCAACATCGTTGAGTAGCGATAGATGAGTAGGGACTTGCATCTAGCAGGTATGCAAAAAGATGAAAATTTGACTGCTCATGTACTTGAACAATTTTAATAAAATAATTACGAACTCTATATGCAACTTACTATCTGAACACGAGGTTCCACAACACGAAGAGAAAATGTCTGATAAAAAGGCGCCTCAACGACCTCGTATATGTTTACTACAAACTAAGATTGAGGCTGAAGTGCATTCAAAAGGAAGTAGATCAATCCGATCCACAATGCCTTTGTTCAAGATGAGGATGATTTCATGATCGGATGGCTTATGGGCTAGCAGCAGAAGCCAGAACTTGATGAGTCAGGATCGCTTCTATGACCGGCCAGTTTCGTAGCTAATGAGGTTGGGGGAGAGCCACTACCAATATTTCACATCTGCTTCCAACTGATCAACCACTGCCACAATGATCACTGGGGAGTCCATCATCATGGTTCATTGTCCAAGACATCCTTCTAGAGATATGACCAAGGTTGCTTAGACAAAGCCACCATGCTACCCGATCGACTCGGTCAGAAGGGCGATATCCATTCTCCTAGCATAGCCAAGCAGAGGGGCACAAAGATAAAGAAGGTAGTTGCTCAGCGCAACCTGAAAGAAAAAGAAAAAAATAGTTACAGCCCCGATGGAGAGAGTGAAGGAGTCAGTTTACTCAGATACAGAGATCAGTGAGTGTAACGATGATAATTCTGGTGATCATAGATCTAGTGGCCAGAGAGAAAGTGGAGAATATGAGACCACCATTTATGAGAGACAGCCATAGAATGGCCTTTAATTCACCGGTAAGTCCAGTTTACATATGCCATATAGGATAGGAACCAAGGTGCACGAGCTACTAGAGCCTATTGCAGCTGCTATGATATTAATGCCCTCCTCTGTTAAGGTGTTGTATGAGAAACCAGTATAAGCAAGAAGATTGTTATATTCTAATCAAATGGTGATGTATGCTTTCATCTTAGATGCGTGTGTGAACATTTGCACCTCGAGACACATGCTGATTATTAAGCATAAGAAATTTACACCAAGCAATGAGGATTTTACTTATTGATTGTTGGATCAGCATCTGCAATTGCTCGCAAGCATAAATTATATTGCTAGATTTTCTTACTGGTATAAATCCATTAATAGACAACATTTTATCATATAATGCTATATTCTCATGTTTTTCTACTTTCAGGATCAAATCATAGATTCCCAAATTATTTTCCCACTTCAGAAAGTGGGAAACTATACTTTTTAGAAAATTTTAGTCTCAAATCGTCTATGATCTTGTCCTGATTATTCTTCCTAGTACTGAGATCTCATCCACCATAATAGAACAAGCAACATATCCTCTTCCAATTAGTCATTCGCATGCATGTTTCAAATGGAACGTTCATTTTTCTCTTGATAAGTAATCACCGGACATCATACCAAAGATGAGTAAGAATCACATGTGAAGTGAGACTATACAAGGCTTCCAAACTAAAGATTCATAAGAGGGCAGAAAGTTGGATCAGTCAGAAGGGCCTTGCCAGATGGAAGCTGGATAAGGCCTTCCTTCTCCCCACTCAGAAGCTCCCATTTAGCCCATATTCAAGGAAAGTAAGGTACCCAATTAACCCATCTCATGTAGCCTAGCCCATTTGACAAAAGCCCATTTAGCCCAGCTCTATTCAACCCAATAAACTGAATTGAACCAAAGCAAAATTTTCGGATCGGTTTGAACCAAGGTTCGCCGTACCGGTACCGATAGACGTACCGGCCGCCTATCGGACCGGCACGATTCAGACCGGTACCGAACCGGAACATTCTTCCCCATCGGAGCCAGGGAAGAAGAAGAGAATGAGAGAGCGAGCGAGGGGGGAAGGGAGGGAGGAGAGGAGAGGCCGCCTGCGGAGGACCGCGGGGGGGCGGCGGAGGCCATGGGGGGCAGCCAGCGGGGTCGCGGTGGAGGCCGCCTAATAGGGGACGCGACCGCGGCCTCCGCCGCGCCCCCGCGGGCTCCCCCGCCCCGCCCCCCACCGCCCCTCGGCCCTCCGCGGCCCTCCACAGGCGGCGGAGGCCTCTCCTCCCTCCCTCTCTTTCCTGCTCTCTCTCTCCTTCTCTTCGTCTTTTCCGGCTCCGGCTGGGTTCGGCTCGTACCGGTTTTCACTGCTCTGGCGTATTGGTTACAGGCCGGACCGGTCCGAATCGGCTGGTACAAGCCGGTTTGTCAGACCATGGTTTGAACCAAATTTTTTAGATGGTCGGTTAGTTTCGGTTTCAATTTTAAAAAATCAATTTAAATTAGTTCGGCTTCAAATATAACACTAAATCGACCTAACTCGAACCATGCACACCCCTAGTTGAACAGATTCCTAAAAGCTATATCCAGTGCTGAGCAACCTTTCACTTCCTTCTCTTTTAGCCAAGGCCATCTTATATTGAGACCTACAAAGCTTATCGGCCTTCACATTGGAGTATGAAATTCAGCCATATGAAGCGGCTATAAGTAGTATATCACCTCTTGAAGCTCAAAACCATCAGTATCCAACTCCTACCATCTTATGCAAACATTGCTCTTGAATGGAAAAAAGCGATACACAAGCATATTCTATAGTAGCCCAGAAAAGGAGTATAAAGAAGTAACTAGGTTCAAATGCAATAGTATCACTATTGGAGTCTATAATTAGTAAATGAAAACTTGTTAAATAAAAAATTCACCTAAATAAATGTTTGATGTATCACCAAGAACCGTCTAGTTCGGGACGTACCAACTTGTACTGGTCAGAACCAGCATGACAACACCATTCGGGTTGGGGACAACTCCAAATTGACCCATACCGAGCTGAACAATACCTTACTGCCTGATACCACCCACAACCAGGATGCAAGCTATACTGCACTGATTCGTGCCACCCGATTTCAGATGATACCATGATAAAAAATGAGAAAAAGGACTCAGGAGCTATCTCATACCATATTGTACTATGCCATACTAATCATACCATACCGAAATGGTAAAATACTAGTATGGTACTCGGTATCGAGATTGCGGACCTTGGTTAAAACAAATAGAAATATAACAAATAAATTTTTCTCACTTTTAGCATGTGTGCATTAACTGATAAAGTTCTTAAATATGGGCATGTATCAAAATAAATTGATATGTAAGATTTAAGTATTCTAGAGTACAAATCGAGAACATAAGGAGCATCATAAGCTTGCAAAATAAACGAAGTTGGCAAGTTAAAACATGGAACACACCAATCCAAAACTTTTTCTAATATGCATTTCATAATATTTAAGGGAAAATATTAGATAGCCATGAGTTTCCGTCCAATAAGAATCGATCAAACTTAGTTTCTTGGCAATAGACATATAACAAGAATCATAAATAAACAAGTTCAAGATTAAATGAATAATAATTGATACCCATGTTCAGCATAACAATATGTCAGGCATGCATTTGCATACATGTTTTAAGAGATATTTCAAAAAAACGATTATGTTATGAAAAAAATAAATATCGTTGTCCATATTTCTTCGCTATGAATGGGTAAGTAGTTAAAAGCTTAGACACATGAATGGAGATAAACGTACTGAGAAAATGAAGTTGTATCCCTTTTCAAGGACTACCCGTAAAAATTCTATCCTTCTCCACATCATCTTCAAATATCCAGCAGACATAAAATGCTTCTCTCGCGAGAAATCCACTCCCGTAGTAGTAAGGGCAAAGCAATGGAAGTGTATGGACATGCATCGCACGTATGCCTTCCGGTCCAATGTAATTATCACCAAGTGGTTCAGAAGCTTACATGTACCATCACCAAACCGGAAACTCTCAATAAAGAGATCAATAATTGATCCTGGAGAAGCCCATGCGGCATTCAAGGTGGTCAAGATTACTGTTTTATCTTCCATGGCTGCCTCTTTTAGAACTTTCTCAAGCCTAGCATCCTCATTATCCTACAAATGGAATGTATATTGGATGATGTCCAAAATTAAGATGCAAGGAAAAAATCATATTGCTCAATGAAAAAATTCAATGGTTTATAGTTCAAAGGATCATGATGCAGAAAAATGAAAAGAATCCAACTTTCTTTCATTCCAATGTCAGAAATACAGGATGCATGGTTCAGGTAAAGTCATCATGGAATGGGCAAATGGTACCCAGAATTTGAGACTGTTGATCAATCCAACACTTATAATGAAATGTTTCTAAGCTAAAAATTTAGAAACTCATTTTTAAATTGCATGGTACTAAAATATACAATTGTTGTTATTAGGTATTAAAAAGTGACATCAGGATCTCATAAAATCTTCCATATTCAAATATATTAATTTAATTCCACTAACATCAATAGGAAATGGAGATAATAAAAATATAAAATAAACACTATTGTGTCTGTTATCTAATACCATTATATCAATTATACATAACACTTAATTTCTCTAAGGCTGTGTTTGGCTGCTGAACAACTAACTAGTGTGTAGATAGATTTAACCATTTGGTAAACACCTACAATTAGCTAACCACCGAATAAAATTATCCACCATTTGGTTGACAAGGGTTAGGCGATAAGTTGTGGAAAAAGTGAAAGTAAAGAGAGAGAAATGAGATATGTGATGGTTAGCTTTATCTCATTTTCCCTCGCAAATTAAATTAACAAGGTTAAGTGGCTTTTGGAGGCGTTGACAGAATAAGACCAACCCAAGCTTTTTGACATGTGTTTGGCTGGTTAAGCTGCCGACCCGTCCTTGATTAGCAGATCATCAGCAACCAAACACACCCCAATTGCACAGACGGATTCCTGAGATATAATTTTATTGCCACAAACATAGTCAATAATTCCTTCATAGATATCTCCTCGGCCCATAGAATGTATGGGTAGCCATGAACCACCTTAAACCCAAATTTTTAAACCCAAAAATTTCATCTTGTGGAGGATCCAAGATCTCAATGCCGCCATTATCATAGTTCAAAATTCAGGATCACCAACATAATTAAGCAATTCTAAGCATAACGCCAGCCTGACAACTTTCTATCTTTTTTCCCTGTTTTAAGTCTCTTAAAACCGAACAGATCCAAGTCAACCCAAATGCATCGTACTGGTCCAAACAAACCGGAACCCATAAGCTACTGGGGCCAGGTCTAGCCCTGAGTCACGTGGTCACGCGGACAACGTTAACTACGAACAATTGTTTCGTCTTCTTTTACGGATTGAGAAGAAAACAAAAGAAGACGATGACGACGAGGTATTGATTGAAAAAAGAAAGACGTGAAAACGATAGCGATTTAATAGAAAAGAAATCATTTTGAAAACCCCAAACTGGGGTTCGAGCTCACCAAATCGACGGCGTCGATGGGCTCGTCGACGGTGGGGATGAGGAGGGCGGGGGCAGGCTCCCACCGGACGGAGGGCAGGCGGGGCACGATGGGGGCGGCGGCGCGGTAGAGGACGGCGCAGGGGAAGGCGACGGCGGCGAGGACGAGGAGGGGGGTCAGGCAGCGGCGGACAGCGTCGATATCGTCCGCCGGAGGGGAGGCGGCGGCGGTGGCGGAGGGGGAGGAGGAGGAGGAGGAGGAGGCGGGGGAGGCGGGGTGCATTGCGAACCTCCCTGCGCGACCCCCGCTTAAACGTGGGGGCTTTCTCATATAGAGCCAAAGAAGGGGGCGGTAATAAGGTGGAGAGGAAGAGAGAGAGAGGGGATGTGGAGTTAAACGTGAGGGAGAAATAGAGACCGGATGTGGAGTTATTCGAGAGAAGAGAGAGAGAGAGAGAGAGAGAGAGAGAGAGGGAGGGAGGGAGGTGAAGGGTTGCCGACGTCTCTTGAGAACTACTGGTTTTTTTTTTTTTTTTGGCACGCGACTTCTGAACCGAGGTTTCTTGGGGAGTGTATTCGAGCAAAATGTGAGCACGTAGGTGGAGGCACGTGAGGAATTATGAATGGCAGTGAAGCGGTGACAAAATTGGGCTTTTTGATAGCCGTAATTAAAGTTGCTAATTGTGACCGTATATACAGCAAATCACAGCCGTTCATTTCATATAAATATATTTATTATATTTATTTCGGTGCATATGTAATTAAGCTCAAATGAGGCTCAACACCGATTTAATCGAACAAAAGTTCAACCTAATTAAATATGAAATTGCTCCATAAGTCTCATGTATATAAATATATTTATATTATATATATATATATATATATAATGTATACTATTAAATGGAAGCTTTGATTCCGGGCTTACTTAGAATGTTATATTATAGGGCATCGTGCTTTGTAGTATTGTGAGTACTTTTCTAGAATTAAATTTTATAATTAAAAAAAATTTGTTTTTTGAGTTTATTTGTTTGAACCAATTAAATGTCATTCAAGCTTAAAGAAAGATCCAATTCATGCTTGAAATGAGCTTGATTCAAGCTAGATATGAAGTTGAATCAATTTCACCTCAATATTTTATAATGAAGTTGATCAAGTAGACTCATATTAAACTCTTTTCAAACTAACTAGAATTAAGTTCTATGAAATAATTAATAAATCAAATTTGACCTCCAAATGCAAGCTCTTTCTAGCTTGGCTCAATTACATGTGCAAATAAATTTTAATAAATTCTTTCTACTCTTCAGGTGACTATAGCCACACAGCTGCAACCGTTGATAATTATTTGTTTATTTTTATAGAAAGATCTTGGTGGATTGAGAAAATTAGAATATTTTGATAATAATTTAATTTGTTGTTAGACCGAAGACCATGCAATAAGTGTGGAATCTTTGTGTAACCATTCTAGACATCTGATAATCCTTCCTATTAATCTTTTAGGAAATGATTGTACAAATTTTCCAAAGGAACAAGAGAAAGGAGTAAAGTAGATTGGGTGGTCAATCAAGCAAACAATTCATGTTTTTCCTTTTTCTTTTTTTTTTGTCAAATACACATGCAGAACATATGTATGCATGATCTCCAACATGATGAGCTATCTTAATAATTAGTAAATGGGATGAGTCTTGAATCTTGCAATAGTTTCTCCCTTGCTTGAGAATTGTTTAACTTGCTCATGTTCATCTCAATTTTGTTTAATATTTGAATAAACACATGTATATTATGCATATCATTTTCAGTTTTCAAGTGAATTAGAGTGGTTTGTTTTCAAATGTGGATCATTGATGTACCACATGATGGTCCTCATTGAGCAAGGTACTATGACCTTTGATATCTCTTCCTCCCTAGGCCCTGTTTAATGAAAGTCATGGTGATAATACAACGATAGTTTGTGATAGAGGACCAGAACTCTTTAGTTCAATCATAGAGTAGAGTGGATCCCAACTTTTATGTTTCTTGATATGTTTTGATATTTGAAGATGCCAACTGATGGAGGACCACTGTAGGAAGAAGAAAGAAAAAGGAAGAAGAAGAGAAGGAGGAGAAAGAGGAAATTATAGAGACGCGGGAAGAAGAAAAGAGGAGGAAGAAAGAGGAAAAAGCAGAAAGGAGGCTAGGGTTTTCTATTCGATCATTCAATGCCTAATTCATAAGAAGAGTGGCCTTTATATAGGCCTTACATGAGGTCAAACAATTAACGACATCAAAATTAGACCCTCAATCGGTTGACTAGGTCAATCGATTGATTACATACCAAACCAATCACTCGACCCAATTACACGACTTAACAGCTAACCCAATTAACTTGACTAAAGCAAAAGCAAATAACCACATCGACTCGACCAATAACAAAAGCAACTAATCAAATTAACTCGACCAAAATTAAAAGCAACTAATTGACTCCATCATCTGAATGAGGAGCTCTAATGTCCCCATCACCAACTTATAAAGTTAGTAAAGCCCTTGGCGTCTGGACCAAGTGGCTTATGACCAAATCCCATGGTATTAGGGTTATGAAAATAGTTTGCATCGCCACATATAGCAATTAAAATACATGGATGGATGGTTGATTAATGGATGTCCTATCTCAGCAAATGATCCTAAGTATTGCATCCTTTCCCAATTACATTCAGGGAAGAGTTCAATAACATAAGGAGGCATTGGATCTTAATCTACCATCCGCCGCATACGTGGCAACATAAATCGGTTCCTAGGGTTGTTTGAGAGGAGGGTACCCCATTGTGTAGCTCATTGTGTAGGGATCCTTCTATCCAAAAGAAAGAGAAATCTACAAAAATCCGTTCATACAATTATATCATGAGTACTCCTACTGATTGTCCATCAGATCAACACCCAGTCTAATCTAGTTTTTTCCATTATATCAAATTGTACAATTCTTAAATTTCCTCAAACTCTTAGATTAATCTGACTTAGACATCATGGCTTGAGGTTAGTCTGATTACTCGAGTAACCTCATATTGCTTTTCATCAAACAACTTCGTGAATAAAACGAGTTCAGCTCAGCATAGATCCTTCCATGCTTGTCTTTGCCTCTGCAAGTCAAGCACAAGTTACTAACTGATAATAATTCAAACTGAGCTTGAACATGGCCGGATTCAAGCTCAGCTTGATCACTCCCTTCAGCTCAGTTCATTCTTAAACTAGAGCCAAAGATAATATTACCAAATTATTTCCAACAAAAAAAAATGGAGAGCCAAGGACAATATTACCGTTGTATCCATCGAACCAAAATAAGAGAATAAAAAAAAAAATGACACTCACCGATTCCACGGCCGAGATCACAACGGGAGTGCTGCCGGAGTCCCACCGAGCGAAGGACGGGAGGGCTGCGATCGGGGCCGCGGCGCGGTAGAGCACGGCGCAGGGGAACGCGACGGCGGCCAGGAAGAGGAGAAAGGTGAGGCTGCGGCGGGCCCCTCCGCCGGATTCCGGCGGCCGAGAGGCAGTGCCGCCGACGGTCGGTTGCACTGCAAACATAGCTGAAAGACTACGTGTGGTCGTTAGTCCAACTCAGCGTGCAGCAAGTTACAGCTAAATATCCTTAATCTGTATGACAAGAATTTAAATTAAATTTGTGTTCAATGTCATATGATGCGATCTTTCCAAGATCTTTAAGACTACGACCTCGTCATCTCCAACTAGTAGTAGACGTATTCAATGCAGAGGAGAGATTCAGACTAAATTTTCTTTTTGTTTATTTACTGCATGCGGTGGATCTGACTGCCCCACTAAAATATCTTTATATTTGTTCGAATTCATTGGTGAATTAATTTTTTACTACTATAATTTTGTATGATATTCCTCCTGTCTCTTAGTTTCAAAGTCTTCCATGAAGGCCTCGTGGGCAGTACTCTTGGCCCTGGTTTCTCACACTGTAGACTCCATGGCTGTTTTCGTAAACAGTGGGTTATTATTTTAGGCATGCGTCATTGTTGCCCTCTTGGTGGCCATATTACAAACTAAATTGCTTTCTTAGGGATCTGGAAGATTTGAGTTGGTCATGCTTTCATCATAGTTAGTGAAGTGTTGAGAAATCAAAAAGCTTATGTCTTATGTATAAAAAAATGGTTCAGTTGTGTGGAATTCTGTGCAGATGATCCCACCCCAGTTACAAGTTGTGCGTGACACTGAAGCTATGGGTTGTATCTACCCAAGGACCATCTAATCAAAAAAAGTTTTTATCTTATGGATAAAAATGATGTGCAAAGAAAGTCATGACTAACTTGGACAACTGGATATGACACGTATTATATTAACAATTTCCAACTGAAGTGCCAATCAAACCTTTTAAATTACTGTCTACATTTTTATTTTTTTCTGGAGTTTACTTGAGCTCTACGGGACTAGGGCATTATAGCTTAATAATTTTTCTCAACCTACAAATCAACTCATGGTAGTTCAAAAAGCAAGGGCAAAGTCTCAAGTAGTTTGTATTATAATTATAGTGACATTTTTATTTAATTCTAAAGCAATTTTGCAATCCATTGGTGTCGTGCTTCATGAATTCCAATCCTTCTAAGATGGAAAACCAAAGATTGTCAATATCTTGAAGGCATGCATTTCAAAATGATAAAGAGTGAAGCTTGAAGCATATCGGCAACAATGTTTAAATTTAGTGATGAGTATATCAGGCTCCATTTGAAATAGGGAGGGTATTTTGCAGATAAGGAAAAGTTCTAGGTGGGGTGGATTGATACCAAGTTTAGTGGGGATAACACTAACTGTCATGTGGAGTAAATGTTGTTATCTTAAGTAATTATTGAACCTTTGTTATTTTTCTGTTTATATGTTCAGCCCTCGAAAGGTCGGAGGCACTTGAGGAGAAGTAGAGTGAACGACCTTTTATAGAGATGTCACAAGTTGCTAGGAATTTGACTCTTCAAGCTCCTCCTCGGTCCTCCGAAAGTTCCCCATTCTAGAGATAGTCGACTAAAGAATCGATCCATCTCAGTTCAAGATCAGCTTGCATGATCGAGCCGGATTCTTCCTCTACGTCGGGCTTCTCAAGGATTTCAAGGTCGGTCATCTTCCCAAAATCTGCATATTTCGAGGTGGCAAGCTTTGAGAGTAGATCAACTCAATCATTCTCAGATCTTGGGATCTACTGTACTTTGAACTTATCAAAGGATGATGAAATATCCTAGACTTTTTGGAGGTACTTGTTCATCATGGCTCCTCTTGCCTCTAAGTTTTCTAGACATACCTGACGATCAATTGGGAATCATTGAAAGCCTTTAAATGTCAAACTTCAAGCTCTTTTGCAAGCTTGAAGCTAGTAATAAGGGCCTCGTACTCGGCTTCATTGTTGGGGACTTCAAAGCACCCTAGTTTCAAAATTTTTTTATTTTATCTTTATTTTTTTTGGAGAGATTCGTATTAAGCAGGTTGAGCGAGTTGAGCATCACTGGTGATCACTACCAAGCTCTTAAGCATCAATCTCAAGATATTCTCAATGCTATGAATTTGGTCTCTACCACTAAAAAACGTTCGAGTTGAGAGATAATGGTTCGACTTCACTATATGAAAATGCAACATCTTTCAGCAAGAATCATGCCATAAACATTCCTGGTGTGGAAGCTAACATTCATAGTGTGGAAGCTTACTACGCTATTGGTCAAGGTTGGATGGAGAATCAACAAAATTAGTTCACCGTAGAGCACCATTTTCTGGTAGATATAGTTGCTACTGCAACTGACTCACGATTGCAAGAATTAAACAATAGATTTAGTGAAAAACACAATGGAACTTCTTATCTTAACTTGGCTTCTGATCCCATAGATGGTTATGGAATGTTAAAATTGATGATATTTGTAGATTGGCTGAAAAATTTTATCCTAAAGATTTCACTAAACAAGAAAAAAAATCACCTAAGATTTCAATTACAACACTAAGAACATAATGTGCCACAACATTCAGAATTGAAAAATGTATCATCTATTAGCGAACTCGATCATGGATTGGTGAAGTCAAGAAAATTAGAGATTTACTCACTCACAGATCATTTACATAGACTCATATTGAGTCTTTCAATTTCAATATTAACTACAAAGCATGCATTGTTAACCATGAATACATGAAAACAAGACATTGGAATAAAATGGATATATCTCTTAATTATTTGATTGTACATATAGAGAACGAAACTACCAAAACCTTTAGTACAGTCTATTATAAATGTTTTTTATTGTACTGAAGAACATCGAGCACAACTTAAATAATTTTTTCTTATCTATAAAATTTATTGTTTCATAATAATTTATTTAATTTTCAACAATATGTTCGGACCCCAATGGAAAATCCTAGTCCCACCTCTATTTGTAATGTTCTTGCTCTTACAAACTTGTTGATACTATAAATTCACTAAACATTGGGTGTGATCCTTGAGATTTTATTTCTAGTGTTGCTCCTCCTCCCCCCCTTCGCTTCTTCTTCTTTACAACCTTGTTTGCTGGAAACCCCCCAACTAGGGTTTGTTAAGGTGAATTTTGATGGTTTGATTTAGGGCCACGAGGTGGGTGAGGATTTAATATAAGAGAGCATAGAGGTCGTCCTCTGGCTGGTGCAATGCCTATCTAGAACTCTTCTATGCCTTATGTCGAGCTACGTGGAGCTTGGGAGGGCATCCAAGTTATTGTGAATTGCCTGTAAGGAACAAGGATCCTAATTGAAGGACAATCATTCACGCCAAGGTTATAGAGTCAGATACAATTAGTCATCCCTCCCTTTGAAGTATTAAAACAATTCTTCCTCCCTCCAGGTGTTCCAATTTAAAAATATCTCTTTTTTTTTGGTACAACGGCGCCTTATACAAAATGTGCATGAGTGCAGCTAACAAAATCAAAAAGAAGAAGCTAGAAAAAAAAGGAATAGTAACTTGGTTCTCCCAAAAAAATCCTTTGGAATGATGAACCGCAAAGAAGGTCACCCAGTCAGCCACACTGTTTGCCTCCAAGTAAACATGGGTGGCCCGAAAAGAGTCACACCCTCTCGATAGTCTTCAAGTGTCGTGGAGCAGCGTGTGCCAGTCTGCATCACTGTGCCGACCTCGAACCTACTCGATCACCGTAAACGAGTCTCCTTTGAAGTAAAAGCAGACCGCACCCAGAACATGCCTTGCATAGGAGATGCCCTTCCTTGCAGCTCTAAGCTCAGCTCCAATGACAGAAGTATCGAAGATCTGTCGGTGTCTAGCTGCCACAAGTTTGGCGTTGTGGTCTCTGATAGATTAGCAATCAATATGCTGATAGATTGGCAAACCTGGCACCCCACCTTCCTTGTTCTTTCCGGTGGATATCTCTTACTTCTGATCTACCTCTTCTTTGGTCCATCTACCCTTCGTATTTTTTTACTAAGATTGTAAGGTGTTTACTATGAATCCCAAAGAAATGATCCTAGATGCATAACAAACTTTGTAACTATTACGCCCGAACTCGGAGCGCGACAGACGCCACACACCTGTACGATGGACCGTACAGGCATGCAAGGCTACAGATCATATCAAAGTAATGACAAACTTTTAAAATTTATTTAAGTATTAATTTATTCAAATAGTTCTTACAATAGTTTCAAAGTAACATATACTAACATAAATCAAATAATCTAACTAATCCAACTAAAATGCCAATAACCGAAGAATCTTCAAGAATCTAGCGTACTCTCTAAGCCCCGTGCGATTGATGAGAGCACAAAAGTGCGACCTACATGTTACTAAAATGAGTGTTATTGTTAACCGATAATAATAAATTCACTAGATTAATATTATATTTGGATTAACATAGATTAGTATAAATTAGAGATAAAATGCACATTGAGTACAAATTTGAATTCAAATCGGGTCCGAGTCGGGTTCGGATCCGAATCGGATCCATATCTTTTGAGCCTTTGGAAAATAATTTTGGACAAATCTAAATTTGCCATAAGGTGCTGGGTAACCCATGACTTGAAAGATGACCCGTCCGTCTACAAGCCAAATTCCATATCACACTATTCTTTTTTATCTAATTGGACGGAACTTGATATCTCCCAGACCTTCCTCCAAATCCAATTCCATTGCAGGCACATGACCCATTTCCTCTTCTCCCGTCGCTGCCAGCTCTTCCGTGATGCTAGCAGGGGTCCCGCAGCGTGTCGCCACCGTGTCTCTAGCCATCTGCGACCAAATCCCCGCACCGCAGGCCACCTACCAAAGAAGGAAGTTCTCACCGTGCCACCCACCGCGTGCCAGCAGCGCGTCCGCATCTTCAACGGCATCATCCCGCGCGTCTCCTTCCTCCCGACGATCACGCTCTCAGCTCTTCCGTGATCCCAGCCGTGGCATCCGTCCCATCCCTTCCGCCCGTTTCAAGTGCAGCCCGGATCCGCGTCCCCACCTCCCGGAATCCCATCGTCCACGGATCACGCTTCATCATCAGCTCCACCGTGCCAGCAACGCCCGAAATCCCAGCATCCGAAGAAGGAAGCCCCAGCCGTGATCCAATCTCCGGTGATCCCGCACCGCGTCTGCACTGCGTCTTCACCGCGTCTGCACCGCGTCTCCACCACATGCCAGCAACGCCTGCGTTCTTCACGCGCTGCAAGCATCCCGTCCGCCCACTGCATCTCCTCCCTTTCGATTTCAAGCCGAGATCACAGCATCCCGTGATCCCCGCGTCCGACTGCAAGCATCCCGTGATCGACTCCTACCCGCGTCCTCACCGCGTCTGCCATCTCCCTTCCGCATCAAGCGCCCGTCCGCGGCTATAAAAGGAGAAGGAGGAAGAGAAGAAGGGTGTGCTCGGTGGAGGCTAAGAACCAGGGAGAAGGGAGGCCATCGGCTTGGGAGAGAAGAGAGAAAGAAAAGAACAGGGGATGCTCTGTTCTTTTGGGAAGAAGAAAGAAAAAAAAAAAGGAAAATTAGTATTTTATGTTCCACTGTGAGAGAGAGAGAGAGGGAAAAGAGAAGTAATTTGTTTTTATTTTTTCTTTCTTTATTTGATTTGCAAAATAGAAGAAGTATTAGGCCTCTAATCTCCATTTTTATTTGTAATCAGTTTTCCGTTTTATGAAATCCATCAATTTTCTTTCATGCAATCCCTGTTCTAGATTCAAATTAATTTCTATTTTTTTTCTTTTATGCAATCTTTTAATTTTTCTTTGATGCAATATATTTAATTTTCTTTTATGAAATTTATGCTTCAGGCTTCAATCTTCTTAGTGTCGTCTATTTTAATTTATGCCAAAGCTCTTTATTTTGATTAATTAAATAAATGCTTTTCGAATCTAAGTACTTGTCTTTTAGTTAATTTCAATTAGAAAACATTCAACATCCTCAAAATAATGTTTTCCTTTTATCATTCAAAAATCGATTTCAAATCCGAGTGAACGTTCTAATTTTTAAGCAACTCCAATCGCCTCCCTGTGGATCGACCTCTTACAACCACTATTCTTCGAGTAGAACAGGTAAGAGTAAATTAAATTTAACTTTTGTTCGTCGGTTCTAACAACGATCTGTCTAGCATATTTTTAGGTGGACAGAAATTAGACGAACAGAATTTTGGCGCCGTTGCCGGGGAGGCAAATCGAGAAGCAAGAACGATCACGAAGATCAAATTGGATTTTGGATGCCCGGAGTGAACGCACTCCGGTAGTAAGTTTTTATTTTTATTATTTTGATTATTTTAGTTAGTAATTTCGTAGTTATTAAATTCTGAAATTTGAAATTCGTAATTAAAGTTTTCTAAAAAAAAAGAAAGAAAAAAAAAATTAAAAAATTTTTTTTTTTTAAAAATTTTTTTTTTCAAGAATTCAAAAATTTAAATTCAAAATTCGAATTCTGTGATTCGAAATTTGAAATTTAAATAAAAAAAAGTAAAAATAAAAAATTAATTAAATTCAAAAAATATTATTTTTGCTAGTAATTGATAGGGTGCAATCCTCCGAGGTGATCATACCTCTATTGGGGCTCCTCACGGTGTAATCTCCAGAGCTTATTCAACGGGTATTCGGAGATTGACTGACGCATAAGGATTGTGTTTAGTTTACATTCAAGTTATTGCTTAAAAAAAAAAAAGTAAAAGTAAAAAAAAAAATTTGCTTGCTCATTTAATCAATACAACCTAATGACATTGCATAAACTTTGAAAAAAAACATTGATTATTTGTTGCATTTAGTATTAAGCATTTGCATAAAATAATTTAAGGGCAAAACCCATTAAAAAGATAAGGTCGGGAAGTCATTACTTGTCCTTAGCCCAAAAATCACCACATTGCATACTTATTCTAAGCCAAATTAAATTAAAATCAAATCAGACATTGGCCTTAAGATTTTCGAGCTCAATTAGGCTCTTGGAAAGAAGCGGCTGAAAGCCACTCCAGTGAGGATTTAGTAATTGGTGATGTCTAGGAAAGTTTTACAACAGTGAGAACTGTTACGGGTATTGTGGTATCGGTGTATCCCTTCTGGCACCACTGCACACCCCGGGACTTTCCTGGTCACTGGTTACTGGATCACTTAACTGGTAAGCTCAAGCTTAATCTGAAAGGGAGATTAGGAGCTGTCTAATCTAGAGAGAATTTCAGGAACTTTTTTAACCTGATAAGTCTCTATGCAACTAGATTTAAGAACCTACTAATCCTCACTTAGCTCTAAGACTAATAGGGTCAAATTGTTGTGTGGTGTTGATTGTGGTCATCTTGGTCTAGCCCTTCTTCTTATCTTTTAGGATTTCGTTTAAAAAAAAATTGAGTCTAATTAAGTTGTGGAAAATGTATGCATGGTAGAAGGTCATTAAGGGATAAGTTAACCCCATTTGATCCTGAGATTGACAGAACTTTTCATCATAACCTACGAACTGTAAACCAACCGTCGATCTCTACAATGGGTGAACATATTAGAACCCTGAATGAATTATTCGCACCCGCATCTGCTAGTCCCCCTACTTGCATAGTATTACCAATCAATAATGCAGCCCAATTCGAGATTCGGGCTGCAACAATAAACATGTTACCCAAGTTTCATGGGTTCGAGAGTGAACAACCCTACATTCATCTGAACAAATTTTTGACAATCTGTCAAACGTTTAGAAACCAAAACTTAGATGAAGAGGGTATTAAATTAAGGTTGTTTCCCATGACTTTAGAGGATCGTGCTGCTGCATGGCTGTATTCCCTTGCTTCAAATTCCATCACATCATGGGAACAACTATCTAAGAAGTTCATGGCTAAGTTCTATCCTATGGTAAAGACTGAAAAAATTAAGGATGCCATAAGAACTTTTAGAGGCAAATCTGAGGAGGAATTTTTCCAACTTTGGGAAAGATATCATGACTTGTTGGTCAAATGCCCACACCATGGGCTTGATAAGGCTGATCTGGTCCACTTCTTTTATAAAGTACTACCTCCAGCACATAGAAACATGATTGAGTCCATGCACAAGGGTAGGTTCATGAACCAAACCCCGGATCAAGCCTATGAATTTCTTGTTGACTTAGCCGAGAACGCCCAAAATTGGAGTAGCTATGGTGAGGAAGTAAATAGAGATGAGTTCGGGTCTAGAAAACCGGGTAATTATGAAATGAAAGCAGATCCAGAACTCAAAAATGTCATGTCCAATCTGGTGACTGGAATGAACAACTTAAGCAAAAAGTTTGATGCTTTCACTGTTTCCACTAGTCCGAGTTCATATAAAGAGTTAAATCCAATCATGAAAGTGGATCACGAGTCACATAGTTTATGTATCTTATGTAATAGTTCTGAGCATCTAGTGGAGTGTTGTCCTAGTTTACCCAACATTAAGGCTGAGCAGGCAAATGCTCTTAACTCATATAGTGCCTTCAAGAAGCCCACTCCCAATTCATTCAGCCCAGTCTACCACCCTGATAATAGGTTCCACCCAAATTTTTCATACAAGCAAAATGAACCTATTCAGCATCAAGGTGGTCCACCAGGTTTTCAGAAGAATTTTCCTAGGATAGGTCCATCACAAATAAACCAATCATTGGCTCCACCTATTCCTACTTATAGTGCCCCTATCCCTCAGCAAACTACATCATTAGAAGCCATGATGGCTAACATGATGAAGCAGCAACAAGACTTCATCCAACAGCAACAACAGACCAACATAGCTCAAACCCAGACTAATCAATTCCATGCGCAAGCGATTGCAAAACTTGAGGTTAGTCTGAGCCAAATAGCTAACTCTCTAGGGGATAGGAAGAGAGGTGAATTGCCCAGTCAGCCAGTACCTAACCCTAGTAGACAACAGAATCAAGGGTCGAGAGGCCAGTTTCAGATTGATTCTAATGGAAACCCTACCCATGAAGTCCAGACAATTACCACTTTACGGTCTGGCAAGCAAGTGGACAACAAAGTCCAACTTCCTGTGCAAGAAAAAGAAGAAAAGCATGAACCAAATCCCACCCAGAAAAAGGCACAAGAACAGGGAACACAAGGAATAGAGGAGAAACCAATAGAAACTTACACACCTAAGGCTCCCTTTCCTAGTAGACTACAAGACTCAAAGAAAAAATCTCAGTACGATGAAATCATGGAAGTCTTTAAAAATGTTCAAATAAATTTACCCTTCCTAGATGCCATCAGACAGATTCCCTCCTATACAAAATTCTTAAAAGACCTAACCACGGTGAAAAGGAAAACCAGCATTCCTAGGCAAGCTGTGATGGCGGCACAAGCCTCATCTCTTATTCAACAACAGATTGCCCCAAAATACAAGGACCCTGGTTGCCCCACTGTTGAAATTAAAATAGGAGAAACCATCATTCGGAGAGCCCTATTAGACCTAGGAGCAAGTGTGAACCTATTACCTTATTCTGTCTACACCGAACTAGGTTTGGGGGAATTAAAGTCCACAAATATTACCTTGTCATTAGCAGATAGGACTGTGAAGTATCCCAAAGGAATTGTGGAGGATGTGATTGTAAAAGTTAATGAATTCTACTACCCTGTGGATTTTGTAGTCCTTGAAACTGAACCAGTAAAAAATCTAGAAAGTCACATCCCGGTGATCCTAGGTAGACCATTTTTGGCCACTTCAAATGCTGTGATTAGTTGCCGAAATGGAATAATGACTCTAGCCTTTGGGAACATGACTGTCCAGCTCAATATTTTTCATAGTAGTAGTCAGTCAACTGAGATGGACGATTTGGAAGAAATTCACATGATTGAGAATATAATTAGCAGTTCTTTTGAAGAGTCGAGTTATTCTGACCCATTAGAAAGATGTTTGGCTAATTTTGGTCAAGATTGTGAGTCAAGTCAAGAGGTTAATGCATTGTTAGATTCCATTCCTGTGGTGGATACTAGCAGATGGGCGACCAAGTTTGAATCATTGCCTATTTCGGAATCTCAGCTAGTGTCATCCAATGTCAAACCTCCACAACTAGAACTCAAAGACCTTCCCGAAAACTTGAAGTATGCATTTCTTGGGGAAAACAAGACCTTACCTGTTATAGTTGCATCGAATCTAACTAAAGAACAGGAAGAGAAGTTGTTAAGTGTCCTTTGGAAGAATCAGGAAGCTATCGGTTGGTCTATAGCTGATATTAAGGGGATTAGTCCTTCTGTGGTCCAACATAAAATCCATCTAGAAGAAGATGCAAAAATTTCTAGAGAACCACAAAGGCGACTTAATCCAATCATGAAGGACGTAGTTCGAGCTGAGGTCATCAAGCTGTTAGATGCAGGGATTATATATCCTATTTCTGATAGTCAGTGGGTAAGCCCAATTCAAGTCGTACCTAAAAAGTCTGGCATCACTGTGGTGAAAAATGATCACAATGAGTTAGTCCCTACTCGAGTCCAAACGGGATGGCGAGTATGCATCGACTATAGGAAGCTTAACGCCATGACTAGGAAAGACCACTTTCCACTACCCTTCATTGATCAAATGTTAGAACGTCTAGCTGGCCACTCTCATTACTGTTTTCTTGATGGTTATTCTGGATATAACCAAGTACCAATTGCACGTGAGGATCAAGAGAAAACCACATTCACCTGTCCTTATGGTACTTTTGCCTATCGTCGCATGCCTTTTGGGTTATGTAATGCACCGGCTACATTCCAGCGGTGTATGATGAGTATTTTCTCCGACATGGTGGAGAAATTTTTAGAAGTTTTTATGGATGACTTTTCTGTATTCAGATCTAACTTTAATGAATGTTTGCATCACTTGACCCTTGTTGTAGAACGATGTAAAGAGAAAAATTTAGTTCTTAACTGGAAAAAATGTCATTTTATGGTCCAATCAGGTATTGTTTTGGGACACATTGTGTCACAAAGAGGAATTGAGGTGGATAAGGCCAAAGTAGAATTAATTGCTAAATTGCCACCTCCTAAGACTGTTAGGGAAGTCAGATCCTTTTTAGGGCATGCGGGTTTTTACCGCCGCTTTATCAAGGATTTCAGTAAATTGTCGAAACCCTTATGCGATTTGTTGGCGAAAGATGCTACTTTTAATTTTTCACCAATTTGTATAACTGCTTTCGAAAGACTAAAGTCTGAACTAACCTCAGCACCCATCATAAGGTCCCCTGATTGGAGTTTGCCATTTGAAATCATGTGTGACGCATCCGATTATGCAATAGGTGCCGTCCTAGGTCAGCGAGTGGGGAAGCTGCCCCATGTGATTCACTATGCGAGCAAAACTCTGAATGATGCCCAACTTAACTATTCTACCACTGAAAAAGAGTTGTTGGCTGTTGTCTTTGCTCTAGACAAATTTCGTCCCTATCTTATAGGATCCAAGGTCCTTATTTATTCTGATCATGCCGCCCTTAAGTACCTTCTCACAAAGAAGGATGCTAAGGCGAGGCTCATTCGTTGGATCCTATTGCTCCAGGAATTTGATCTCGAAATTCGAGATAAAAAGGGGTCTGAAAATGTAGTAGCTGACCACTTGTCCAGGCTCATAGAAGGATGATTGTTGAGTCATCTGCGGAATCCTTACCTGTAGCCGAAACTTTTCCGGATGAACAACTAATGATGATTTCCCACACCAATGTTCCATGGTATGCTGACATAGTCAACTACCTTGTTACTGAACAAATGCCCAGCTCTTGGACCAAACAGGAACAATTTCGCTTCCTAGCTCGTGTGAAGTGGTATTTTTGGGATGAACCATACTTGTTCAAATACTGTCCTGATCAAATCATTAGACGATGCATCCCCGAACACGATCAAAGGAATGTCCTTTTCTTTTGTCATGACCATGCTTGTGGTGGTCATTTTAGTGGGAAGAAAACTGCTGCAAAAGTTTTGCAGTGCGGATTTTATTGGCCCACACTTTTTCGAGATGCGCATGACTATTGTAAATCTTGCGATCGATGTCAACGATTAGGAAAACTTTCGAGAAAGAATGAGATGCCCCTGAACCCTATCTTAATTATAGAAATTTTCGATGTTTGGGGTATTGATTTTATGGGTCCTTTTCCTATGTCGTTTGGGCATCAGTACATTCTTGTGGCAGTTGACTATGTATCAAAATGGATTGAGGCTATCGCATGTAAGACCAATGATCACAAAGTGGTGATCAAGTTCCTTAAAGAATCTATCTTTGCTCGTTTTGGCACCCCTCATGCTATCATTAGTGATGGGGGGAAACATTTTTGTAATAAAATCTTTAAAGCCCTTATGAGAAAGTACAACATTAATCATAAGGTCAGTACACCATATCATTCACAAACAAGTGGACAAGTCGAAATTTCCAATCGGGAGATCAAGACCATCCTTGAAAAAACTGTTCATACATCTCGGAAGGATTGGTCTCTTAGGCTAACAGATGCACTGTGGGCATATCGGACGGCTTACAAAACACCAATTGGAATGTCTCCATATAGAACTGTCTATGGCAAGGTCTGCCATTTACCTGTTGAGTTAGAGCACAAAGCCTATTGGGCTATTAAACATTTAAATTTCGATCTTGACAAAGCAGGAGAACATAGGAAGCTTCAACTCGATGAGCTTGAAGAAATTAGAAACGATGCTTACGAGTGTGCCAAAAAGTACAAAGATCGCATGAAGATCATGCATGATAAAATGATCATTCGTAAGGAATTTCACCGAGGACAAAAAGTCCTTCTATATGATTCTCGATTACATCTATTCCCTGGAAAACTTAAATCTCGCTGGACTGGCCCATACACAGTAGAGAAAGTGCACCCGCATGGTGCAGTAGTAATATGCAATACCAAGGATGGTAGGTCCTTTCAAGTCAATGGACATCGTTTAAAACCATACCTTGAGTATCTGAGTCCAGAAGTTGAGGAGACACTTCTGACCGACCCTGTTTATCATGAATGAATTATAATTGTCTGGCTGAAGACATAAAACTTAGCGCTCTTGGGAGGCAACCCAACATGTAAATATTCTCAAAAAAAAAAATGCAGGTTTGGGGGTATTTTGCCCCAATTTACCCGCCCATATCAGGTACCTTCTCCTCTGTCCTCTTACTGCTTTAAATTTTCTTTAACATTGAGGACAATGTTAGATTTAGGTATGGGGGTGAGAATATTTTTGATTTTTCTTCAAAAAAAAAAGAAAAAGGGAGAGAATATTTTTTTATGCAATTAAAAAAAATTAATAAAATAAAAATTATTAAAATTTCAAAAAAATAATAAAAAAAGGGGATTTCAAATTTTTAACTCAAACTCTAATCTTTTTGGCTGTACAAACTAGGAATTGCTCTGACAATAGCTTTGAGTTAAGAAATATGATAGCAGTTCTAGCTTAAGTTTTCATCCCACCTATCTTCTGCTAACATGATACAAGATGAGTTAGCACCTACACGTAAGCACATGAATAGTGGGGTATGTAAACTTACGACTAATATGAATACTTTTAATTTTTGGGATAATTTAGAGTTATATGTGTCATGAACACCCTAGCCTAACCAAAAAAAAAAAAAAAAAAGACAAAATAAAATAAAATAATGAGTTTAATTTAAGTCTTCTCACTGAGTAACCGGGCCTCCTGCCTGGCAAGCAGCGAGTGTTCGCGTAAAAAGGTGAGGATGATTGAGAGTAAACTCTGAGTGACTAATTTGGCCTTGAAGCCTAGTTAACCTGAGTTATTAAGCCTGTTAGGGTGTCTCTACACCTAGTGCCCTGAGCCATCTGGATCGGGAGTCATTGGCCTAACACTCGCTACATGGGTTAGCTAGAAAGCTTAATAAGGCTAGATATTGCACAAGTCATTCTTCTTAGCACTCAGTCTGAAAAAAAAATGATGAAAAAAAAAATGAATAAATAAATCCGGGGTGTTCATTACCATTTAACTCTAGAAAGTCTTGAAAACTAAAGTAATCATGTTGGAAGTAAAGTAAAAGCCACTCATTTATATGATACTATCTTGCACCTCACTACATTCTTGACTTGTTAGCAGATAGATGGGGTGTAATGAAATTTGAGTTAGAGTCTGTTTAAATATGATAACAACAAGTCTCTATTGTCCTTGCAATTCTAGTTTCATACAGTAATACTTGTTCAAATTTCGAGTTAAAATTTGGAAATCCCTGACTCATGAAGTTTGTGGGTAACTTCACTGCAAACCCTCACGAGACAACACTCGTCCCCTAGGGTAACCTAGGGGTTTAACGGCTTGTTGCACATGCTAAGTGCAATCGTAATGCTCTACGAAAGTGAGTATTTATCTTAGTATATTTATATAATAAATAACACTTTTGCTCTCTCATTTTATCATTTTCGCACTGAATTGCTAGAGACTAGCAATAAGCTACTTGGGGGGTGTGATGAGAGCACAAAAGTGCGACCTACATGTTACTAAAATGAGTGTTATTGTTAACCGATAATAATAAATTCACTAGATTAATATTATATTTGGATTTAACATAGATTAGTATAAATTAGAGATAAAATGCACATTGAGTACAAATTTGAATTCAAATCGGGTCCGAGTTGGGTTCGGGTCCGAATCGGATCCATTTCTTTTGAGCCTTTGGAAAATAATTTTGGACAAATCTAAATTTGCCATAAGGTGCTGGGTAACCCATGACTTGAAAGATGACCCGTCCGTCTACAAGCCAAATTCCATATCACACTATTCTTTTTTATCTAATTGGACGGAACTTGATATCTCCCAGACCTTCCTCCAAATCCAATTCCATTGCAGGCACATGACCCATTTCCTCTTCTCCCGTCGCTGCCAACTCTTCCGTGATGCTAGCAGGGGTCCCGCAGCGTGTCGCCACCGTGTCTCTAACCATCTGCGACCAAATCCCCGCACCGCAGGCCACCTACCAAAGAAGGAAGTTCTCACCGTGCCACCCACCGCGTGCCAGCAGCGCGTCCGCATCTTCAACGGCATCATCCCGCGCGTCTCCTTCCTCCCGACGATCACGCTCTCAGCTCTTCCGTGATCCCAGCCGTGGCATCCGTCCCATCCCTTCCGCCCGTTTCAAGTGCAGCCTGGATCCGCGTCCCCACCTCCCGGAATCCCATCGTCCACGGATCACGCTTCATCATCAGCTCCACCGTGCCAGCAACGCCCGAAATCCCAGCATCCGAAGAAGGAAGCCCCAGCCGTGATCCAATCTCCGGTGATCCCGCACCGCGTCTGCACCGCGTCTTCACCGCGTCTGCACCGCGTCTTCACCGCGTCTCCACCACATGCCAGCAACGCCTGCGTTCTTCACGCGCTGCAAGCATCCCGTCCGCCCACTGCATCTCCTCCCTTTCGATTTCAAGCCGAGATCACAGCATCCCGTGATCCCCGCGTCCGACTGCAAGCATCCCGTGATCGACTCCTACCCGCGTCCTCACCGCGTCTGCCATCTCCCTTCCGCATCAAGCGCCCGTCCGCGGCTATAAAAGGAGAAGGAGGAAGAGAAGAAGGGTGTGCTTGGTGGAGGCTAAGAACCAGGGAGAAGGGAGGCCATCGGCTTGGGAGAGAAGAGAGAAAGAAAAGAACAGGGGATGCTCTGTTCTTTTGGGAAGAAGAAAGAAAAAAAAAAAGGAAAATTAGTATTTTATGTTCCACCGTGAGAGAGAGAGAGAGGGAAAAGAGAAGTAATTTGTTTTTATTTTTTCTTTCTTTATTTGATTTGCAAAATAGAAGGAGTATTAGGCCTCTAATCTCCATTTTTATTTGTAATCAGTTTTCCGTTTTATGAAATCCATCAATTTTCTTTCATGCAATCTCTGTTCTAGATTCAAATTAATTTCTATTTTTTTTTCTTTTATGCAATCTTTTAATTTTTCTTTGATGCAATATATTTAATTTTCTTTTATGAAATTTATGTTTCAGGCTTCAATCTTCTTAGTGTCGTCTATTTTAATTTATGCCAAAGCTCTTTATTTTGATTAATTAAATAAATGCTTTTCGAATCTAAGTACTTGTCTTTTAGTTAATTTCAATTAGAAAACATTCAACATCCTCAAAATAATGTTTTCCTTTTATCATTCAAAAATCGATTTCAAATCCGAGTGAACGTTCTAATTTTTAAGCAACTCCAATCGCCTCCCTGTGGATCGACCTCTTACAACCACTATTCTTCGAGTAGAACAGGTAAGAGTAAATTAAATTTAACTTTTGTTCGTCGGTTCTAACAACGATCTGTCTAGCATATTTTTAGGTGGACAGGAATTAGACGAACAGCGATCATGCATCTGGATCTAAAAAAAGAAAAAATATGATAATGAGCTACACTAGCCCAGTAAGTAATATAATACCCCATAGTGGGGTCAAAGCATGCCGGATATTTAATTAAAACACAAATAATGACTCAGAAATAAAGCACGAATAATACATATTTTGTTTTTGAAATTTATTATCATTTTCATAAAAAAATCCGATACCAGAATTCTAATATCAATAGGCTATGGCCACGTAACCCAATGGCATGGGTCGCACAAAGTGCCAAAAATTACTATTATTAACCACCGGTGGCAATGGTGTCCAAATACCACTATTATAATCACCAGTGGTTTGGTGTCGAAACTAGTTCCTTACAGATTAAAAGTCGATAGGGCCAACGAATAATTTCCATTGGCGGGACCAGATCATAGCTATGTTGAGAATATATATATATATATACAAACTAAATTTCTGCCCAATCACATTTTTCAGATCTTATAGCATGTAACATAATTTTTAAAATGATTATTAACATGACTAACTTATTTTACTAAGTTCAAAATAAATATTAGAATTTAGTCAACTAATAATTATTTTACTTAATAATTTAGAAAATACACTTTGAAGCATTATGTTACTTACCTCTTTTTGCTTTAAATCTCACTTCAGGCAAATATGTCAGATACACTTGTTTAATATCATTAAAATATTATTAATTTTAACATAATTTTAGAAGTCAAAATTAAATTCTACGGTCTCATGCCTCTATATTAGTTCGGTCGGGTGACAGTGCACGACTCCTCAGGTCGGTCCGAACTAATAGGATTCAATGGGTCAGGTAAAGATCATAAATGGTCAAATTGAGCTAAGGCTGAATTATTGGCCTGTCTACCGCCCGGGTACTGGGGCGGTTCAGGGCGTCCACCCAAGAATCAACTTGAATTTGAGCAAAAGGGAAACCAAGGCTTTGAACTAAGATCCCTAGTCTGGCTTAGAGAGAGAATCTCAGTCCAAGTCTTGGTTTGATTCTGATCATGGGTCCGGTCTGAGTGGTTCGGGCCGACCATTAGGAGAAAGGTCTAAATCTAATCAGAATGTGGGCTTGCTTAGAGAGAGAAAAAGATACACGATCTAAGGATAGTTTTCTTTCTTTTTTTCCTCTGGCCCAAAATGGGGATGAACACGATCCGAAATGGTTGGACTCGGCCCACAATGGATGGACAGAGCCCAAAATAAATAGACTCGATCCTCAATGGATGATCAGGGCTCCAAATGAATACAACTCACAATGGATGAATAGGGCCAAGACGACCCAAAATGAATATGGCTCCAAAATGAATGAACACGACCTAAAATGAACACGGCCCACAATGGATGGATAAGGCCCAAAATGAATAGGCACGGCCTAAAATGAACACGACCCACAATGATCACAGCCTACAACAGACAAATAGGGCCAAAAATGAATGAATCCGACCCAAATGAACACAACCCACAATGATCATAGCCTAATAGGATGAATAGGGCCCGAGCTCAGTCCATAATGGACATAGCCCAACAAAGCCCAAAAGAAATACAACCCACAATGGTCACGGCCCAACAGAATGAACAAGGCCCGAACTTGGCCCACAATGGGCACGACCTAACAGGATGAACTGAACCAACAAGGTCCAAAAGAAATACGACTCACAATGGGCACGACGCAACAAGGCCCAAAGTGACTCAGCTGGGCTCAAATTTGGCCCACAATGGGCATGACCCAACATGGCCTAAATGACTGAATTGGGCCCAAATTTGGCCCACAATGGGAACGGCCCAACGGGGGCAAAATGACTAAAGTGAGCCCAAATTTGAACAAGGCCCAAATAGACAATCATGACCCAACACAACCCAAAACAGGGGGTTTTTCATCCCGTTGAGAAAACAAGGAGGAAGGAGGAAAAGAAGGAAGAGAGGGAGGAGGGAGGGAGCTCTGATGGTGGCCGGGCCTAGATGGCCGGAGGTCGACGATCAGCCGACCGTAGTGGCAGCTGGCGGCCGCTGTGGTGGCCAGCGAGGAGGAAGACCTAAAGAGCTCTCGATTTGGGTCTGGAACAAGGGAAGAAATGCTTCGGTTTGACCATAAATGGAAGAAAAGAGAGAAGGGTGGCTCACTGGCACGTCGACGGAGGGGAGGATCTCGGCCGAGGGTGGCGCCACGCTTCTGGCTGCCAAATTGATCTCAGAATAGAGGAAAAATAGGGAAGAGAAATCTCGGTGGTGGTTCTTGGCTGGGGTGGCATGCTGGCCATCGGAGAAGGAGTGAGGAGGTGGAGGAGAGGGAGGAGAAGCTCGGTGGTGGATCAATCACAGAGGAGGAGGGATTTATAAGAAGAATTTGAATGACGCACCGCCGCAATTTTTGCGGCGGTTGAGCGTGATCAGCGGCCGTTCAAGCAGTCACGGGGCTACCGTGAAACGGCTGTGGGGCTACCGCGGACCAGCCGTGGCGCCTCCACTCCCGTCTCGCCCGAAGAAGCCGAAGAGGATCGCAATCCTCTGTTCCAGCTCTTCAAAAGAGCCTTGGGCTGGCATTATTCTCACAGTAATGCAATAGTATTTAAGATTAACATGAAAATTAATATTTACATGGCCTTTTCACTGAAGAATAAGGCCCTGTTTGGGAGAGTTGTTGGAAGTAGAGCTGTTGGAAGTAGAGCTGTTATAAAAATCTGTTTGCTGTTTGGTAACTACATTCGTAAAGTGCTGTGGTACTTTGTTTTGTGTTTGGTAAACAAACTGAGAAAGTACTTTTGTATGACAAAATTATCATAAAGGACATTGCATAGTATTATACAACAGAACATAATAAAACATAACATAAATTAATACATAAATATACGATATAGTATAATATTATTGTAATATAAAATAATATTATGTTAATATAGCATAATAGTAATATAATTATTAGAGTAAATTAATATTTGGTAATATAACATAATATTAAATTATTTAACATAACATATTAATGTATTATGTATAATGTAATATATATTATATTTATAGTATAGTACAATAATAAAAGTATAAAATATTATAATTATTAGTATAAATTAATTTCTCATAATATAGCATAATATTAAATTATTTAAAATAACATATTAATGTATTATAATGTAATGTAATATAATACAATATTTATAGTATAATACAATAATAAAAGTATAAAATATTATAATTATTATTATAAATTTATTTTCCATAATATAACATAATATTAAATTATTTAAAATAACATATTAATGTATTATAATGTAATGTAATATAATATAATATTTATAGTATAATATAATAATAAAGGTATAAAATATTATAATTATTAGTATAAATTAATTTTTCATAATATAACATAATATTAAATTATTTATCACAACATATTAATGTATTATTATAATATAATATGATATTATATTTATAGTTTAATACAAAATAAAGGTACAAAATATTATAATTATTAGTATAAATTAATTTTCCATAATATAACATAATATATTAATGTATTATGATATAATATAATATGATATTATATTTATAGTATAATACAAAAATAAAGGTATAAAATATTATAATTATTAGTATAAGATAATTTCCCATAATAATTTTTCATAATTTTCCATAAAATAATTTTCCGCGGTCCAGGGGCTCTTCTTCATGGTCCACGCTCGAGGAGGACCTCAGCGCGGGCCGCGAGGTTGATGATAAAAAAAAAAAACAATAGATTGATTTTGGAAGGTATGGAAAAAGATTAAAATTTTTTTATTTTAAAATGTTGTTCAAGAGATGCATACAAAAATTGAAAAGAAAAATACCTTTTCTTACAGAAGGGAGTCTGACGGCTAGGGTTCTTGGCTCCAGCAGATTTTTAGGTTTATAAAGGGACAAACTATGTAATTATGTTATTTTAATATGGGCATTTTTGTCAAAAATACAGTTTTCTGAAAAAGCTGAAATAGCTGCTTTCCAAAAGCTCCAAATTGGAGCTTCCTCCGAAAAGCTGTTTTCAGCTTCCCGCAAAAGCTGAAACAGCTTTTTGAAAAATTTATCAAACACAGTTTTTCATCTAAAAGTACTTATAAAAGTACATGAGCATATTTGGATGGCGTCAATGCAAAATTTTATAATAAATAAGGAAATAGAAAGAAATTTCTTTTGGGGGAAGCACGTGTATTGCACATGAGCCAATATAAACTATGGATGTTTTCCTACGGAAAAAAATACTAAAACAACCAGGGATGGTACGTAGCACGAGCCCCTCTAGGGTTTAAGAAATAGACGTACTTGAAGAAGAAGAAGACAACAATGGCGGAAGAGGAGGAACAACAAGGCTTAGGTCCATTCAAGGAGGAGGAGGAGAAGGAGAAAGGGCATGGAGAGAAGGCAGAGGGCCTGACGCCATGGGAGCAGCACTCGGCGGTGATCAGCCTCCCCCGCTACGACTACACGGCCCCCTCTTCGCTTCTCGAGCGCTCCCATTCCGGGTTTCTCATCACCTGCCCCATCAGTTAAACGTCCCTCTTTATCTCTCTCTCGATTATAGTCTGGAAATCTATGGATGAAATTTTAAGGAGGTCTCGTTTCTGCCTATGGGTTATTCCACACGAGTATGATTGGTTGAATTCGGAAATTTTGTATTTTCTACTTATTTATATGATCTGTGTTCTGTTTTTTATGGAATGTTTATAGGACTGTAGAGCTTAGTGTAGTTTGATTATGATATTTCCTTCACATCGAGTGTATTCAGTGCTAACATTTGCATGGTGAAATCAGTTGAATGAAATAAGAACTGACTGATGCGTTTATATTGGTTTAGATAGCTGGGATAGATGCTGCTGTGCTGGTGAATTGCTTATCCATAATCATCTAAAATAAAAAATTCCAAACCAAGACTTTTGGTCATATTAAAAATGACAGATATGATAGATTTCAATAGGAAGATGATGAATAGAGATGCATAGACAACAACCATAATTTATTTTCTCTTTAATTCCACTCTCTGCCTGTACAACCACATAACTGCTTATGTTTATCTAATAACATTCTCCACCAAGACTTTGTCGATAAACTCTCAATTTTATTAGCCAAACATGACATTTTGAACTACTTTTGATTTTCTTGTCATGTTTGGTCAAGCCTATTTAGTTTGTTTTTGCTCATACAAGATCATTAGCCAAGTTGGAGAGCAGGATGAGGTTTATGACCCAGAGCTGACCAGCATATCTATTTTTAGTGGATGGATTTGGTCAAGGATGAGTAATGTTGGAACCGGATTTAGGTCTCATTATTGCAGGGATACAACCAATACAAATAGATTTAAGTGGAGATATTTCCTAATTTGATGGGACACAAAATGGAGAACTCATGTAATGCAAGATGTAGAACTCATCACCTGCAAGCAGCTTTGGTTGGATTCAGGTTGGTGGAATATGACCCATCAGGTCTTGGAGAGCAGGATGAGGTTTATGACCCAGAGCTGACCGGCATATCTATTTTTAGTGGATGGATTTGGTCAAGGATGAGTAATGTTGGAACCGGATTTAGGTCTCATTATTGCAGGGATACAACCAATACAAATAGATTTAAGTGGAGATATTTCCTAATTTGATGGGACACAAAATGGAGAACTCATGTAATGCAAGATGTAGAACTCATCACCTGCAAGCAGCTTTGGTTGGATTCAGGTTGGTGGAATATGACCGATCAGGTCTTGACATACTCCGCCTACAAGACTTAAAATATGATCGTAGATATACGACTCTCATGTAAATTTAGTTCCTAGATCTCTCAGCTCTGAAATAAACAGGAACAAGCCTTTAAGTTTAGTTATTATTCTTAAGAGCTGCCACTCTCTTGTCATCTTCTCCCAAACTCATCAGTCTCATCTCTCCTCATCTCCTGTTTCTCCAACCTCTTCTACATCTCCAACTTTCTAACCTCTCCTCTTTTTTGTTGCCATCCCCCTCATCCGCAATATCCTCAACCACTCCACTCCTCTCCTCTCCCTATCCTCTCATTTTTATTCCTCCAATCCTTTTTCTCCTCTCTTTGTTTGTTTGACATTGGTAGACCTGTTGCACCTAATTATCCAGTGGCTGATGGCCATTGCTGCCCTGCCATCACGGCACATTCACCACTCCGTGGGAGCATCCATGCTCTTCCATGGAATACTTGGTTCAAGCCTCACTAATGGGATGGACCATAGTTACTGCCACTTGACCATCAGGATGCCATTAGCTATACTCCCTGTATCATTTGAGTTGCACATTGACTGCATCAAAAGCTTTTACCAACTCTTTCTCTTTTAAGTTGTTCAATCCTCAATTGTCTTTGGGTAAAAAGAAGTTAGGTTTTTTGAGTCTCCAACTAGTTCTCGTCAATTTTGTCCGATCCACTTGTTGGTCAAGTTTGGGTTCAGGTCAAGATCTCTTTGGCTTGACACCAGAGCTCGACCCAACTTGAATTCAACATGACCCAATCTGTTGTTGCCCCTCGCTTGGATTCATTTTGAGAGGAATTTAATGGTCTCAAACTAGTTGTAAAAGTTACGTTAGCAAGAAGATTTGGATTTCTTTAACAATTGCATGAATTTGCAGCTTTTCAGATTTTTGAGTCTTTCCATAATACAAGGGAAAAGACATTAAATAGAAAGAGTAATGAAGAAAGGAAAAAAATGGAGGGGTTTATTTTTATTTTTTTGATCAAAAGGTGGGAATCTTTATTTGAGATCAGGCATTGTCTTCTATGAAAAATCCTCAATGGGAGATTATCTTCCATAAAGTGGCTGGCCTTTCTTTTTCTCCCCCTTTTCATGGCATTTCCATTTTGCTTCTTGAGAAGCTTTGTCAGCCATTGAACAAGATTTCAATATTGGCCTTTATGACTTTCTTCCTTCAAAGAGTTAAGGTGCTGCCACGTGCTAATTTATTAAATTTGCAAAATGCCCAACCAATATAATCATTATGATCAGGTCCTCAGGTGACTTAAAAGAAACTTGGTAGGCAGGAACCTCGTGCACTGAGCCACCCCTTTTCAAAAATCTAGAAAATTTTGTGATCCATCAAGCTCCAGAATTGCTGAAGATGCACCTGTTGTCAGTTCACTGTGATTGGGTTGCAGACATTTCTTTTTGTGCCTAGTGTAAACATGCAAGGCCTCCTGCTGGTCATGGTATCCTTGTCTATTTGACAATGATGTGGAATGATGCTATGAATGCAAGTTATTATGAATAGAGAGGCAATGTAACTTTGATGATGGAAGTTTATGAATTAATCTTGTCAAAATGATTAGGAGTAAAATTGTTGGATTCACAGATAAGCACCCAAGATATGCAATATAAATGATAAATTTTGTTTTGGAAAATGGATGATTCTCAACCTTGAGATATTCTTTTTATGCCAACTTCTAATTTAAATGTTAGAGTTTAGGTATGTATTGCTCTCACAAGGGAGATGATCACCTTTTGACTAGCTTGTGGATTGCCTGTACAGGGAAGATAATCAGTTTATGGCAAACTTTGAAATTGAGGGTGGCCACTTCCTCTTGGATGCATTTTTGAGAACAAAAGAGGAGTTATTTAATCGTCAACTTCTATGTTGCAGCTTTGCATGGGAGTTCTAGATCGCTTGTACTTGTGATGTGGTTTATTTTGTGTAATGCTAGTTCTTGAGTTTAGTAAATGATCATACAGGATTTCAGTGTTGTTTCAGTGAAGGAAAACTATGAAAAAAATCATAATTTAATAAAAATAACAAAATTTTGATTAATAATTTAGCAAAGCTTAGAAAACTTGGAGAATTTCTTATATTTATGCACCATATTTTGAATTATCTTTAAAGCTCACAAAAGGTTTAAAATTAAGTTGGAGTCGGTCGCATTAAGTCATGTGAATTTAAAGAAAAAGCTTTAGGTAAAAGTTTAAGAACAATTTATTAGGTTTTGAGAATAAGTTATTAGTTCATTGTTAAAAGAATCTTGTTGCTAGATTTTGGATTGTTAAAAGCTGGGGAACGGGAGGTTGTAGAACCGAGGATTAATGTTCTGTAGAATGGCACCAATTGAATTTGTGGGTTAATTATTCTCATAGGACAAAAATCAATTTCATAAGAGAAGTCATAGTATGTCTTTATTGCACATTAAACTTGTGCACCTTCTCCGTTTTCATACATGTAAAGATTAGGTTTTTTTGGCAGATATACCCCTTCAAATATGTATTGCAAACTCTTACTTATCATTCAGGATCTTTGGCTTTTAATATTCCTGCATGCTTTTGTTATTTTAATCTTCCTGAATCATGGGCCCTTCATGCTAGATGTTTGATGAACAAATTATTCCATTGTTTATTATCACTTTTCTTTTGCTCATTATTTTAAGAAGATAATCTATTCCGTTTCTTTCCAGAACGTGAGAAAAGTGCAACAAAGGAAGCTATCTCCCTTCTTGAAAAGGTTATAACTGGAACTCCTTACCTCTTTTATGCATTAGATTATTGCCTATGCTTGTTGTACAGTGGATCAGTGATAACATGCTATACATGCGGAAAATAAAACAAAGCTTTGGAATTGAGAATTGATTATAATATTTTGTGATTGCTAGCATTTATTGATGAAAGATTTAGTCCTACAGTTAGAGCAAAATCTGTTGAAAAGTTAAAGGTATGTTTTGTATTTACAAAATCAAACTACTAACAAAATATAAGAAATTCATGATAATTTAAATTTGAATCAGATTGTCTATACAAAGGCTTCCTAGTATGGTTTGCCGAACCAGGCTGAACTGCCTAGTTCACCCCGTATCGTACCGTCCCGCCGGAGAACCGGTACGGGGTCCGGTACCGGTTCCTCCGACCTTGCCTTAGTCACAACTTAGATATTGTCTATTGACAACAAAATATGAAATGATGTTTAACCATTGTTAGGTCCCAAAAGTGTGAGAATTAACTGAAACTCCTCCTTCCTTCCATGACATTTATTTGCAGTTTATTGCCTCCTTTTTTATTCCCAAAAGGGTCCTCAGGATGATTAATCAACATATAAACCTTAACCATTATGATTTGCAGATGCGAGGACCCTAAATCGGATGATGCGACTATTAGAAACAAAATTTTTGTATCCAAAGACTTTCACAAATGATTCATATAAAGTAAATGTGACTATTGCATTTCAAACCATGATAGAACACATGAATGATACCTAGATCCGTATTTTACACCTTTAATCATGTTTTTTGTGGAACATATTTAACCAAAACCAACTAGTCATAAAACCTGAAAAATGAATCTTATGAAAAGCAGGTCTCCTCTGGTTTTTTCGTAAAACCTATTTTGTAGTTAATTGTGTAAAAATGATTATCTATTTTAGAGAAACTCACAAGCAACCAGACAGTCCCTTATCTATATCAAAACTTTGCCTTATTTGAACTATAGAGTTTAGCTGTGTGGCTAGTAGTTATGTTGGTTAAGAAAGCCTTTTGTATTGTTTATTGAAGCTAGTTTTGAGTCCATTTGTTTTTGTAGCCTAAGTTGTTTATTTGTTATCTTACGATAGATTTGCAAATTCTTCTTTCTTGCAAACTCTGTATAAATGCATGATCTTAAATTCTAGGGTACAAAACTACTGTCTAAATGAAGGTCTGACCTTTTATAGTTGTTTCTTTTATGATTGTGGTATATGATTTGTCCATCTCTTCTCTCTTTTCTTATCTTTCTTCTTTTCCACCCCATGTGAGGCAATTGCTTCATGGTTAACTTGGTGTTGGGAATTCCTAGCCAAAAAATGGTATTAGGAATAAAAAGTCACTTCTTTTTTCAATCTGCTCACCGAAGGAAGCAAATCTTAATCCACTCAACTCAGACATCTCTAAGAGAATAAAAGAAAACAAGAGAATTGCCAAAATAGGGTTTTTTTATTAATTCTATGATAGAATTGATTATAATACCCTTTTTATACTAATGAGGGCTGCCTATATAAAATCCAAGTTGGATTCCTTTTCTAGTTAGAAGAGGTTATTGTTTGCTCAAAATAGGCATGACCGGTGAAAATACTCATAAAAAGGTTAAAAATTCTCCTAGAACTCGATCTTGATTACTTCATCAATTTGGTTGTCAATTGCTTTTCCTAATTCTTCCTAGATTATAAATTATACTTGATTCAAGTTTTTCCAAAAATGAAAATTTTACTTTGACCAAGCCATTTGAAGGCCTAAATATCATTCTATGCTATGATCTCTGCGTGTATCGAACCTTGTTGTAGATCTTGAAAAGTTACCAGTTTTAAAACAAAGAGCACCTCAATCAGATGTCTTATAGGAAGTTATTGCCTTCAGAAGTTTAGATGTGCAGTTCAGCTTATGATGTAATTGATCTTGCTTCCAAACCTTGTCGAGACATACTTAAAGTGGCTGCAGTGGCACAATGAGTCTAGCGATCCTCTTGGACCATAGTCCATGACTAAATGGGATGATGGCCGGTAAGTATTTGCTATTCCAATCAATTGGCCACCAATAGAACAATTGGAGGGAAAAAGGCTACATCCCAAAAATAAATAAAGTTAGCGCACACACATCCTAGGCCACATCTAGACCCATGCTTGTGCTGCGCATGTGGAGGCATCATCGTCTGACTTGAGCCACGTGTGTAGAGGTGAGCTAAGGGTCCAGCAAGGAACCCGAGAACCAAATAGCAAAGAAAAGGGGAGGAAGGTATGCGAAGCAACCTTATTGTCCTTTTTGGTTCAATGTGGGACCATAAAGTGAAATACTTGATATTTAAAGTTCCCTCCCTCCCCTTTGCACAGTGTCTAGCATACACTCAAAAAGGGAAATATCTAAACTAAAACAAAAAGGTAAAATTTTTGGAAAAATCATAGTAAATATAGAGAAATCTAATTTATCCAAAATATGAGACATACTATAGGCAAAATATGTGACATGAGCTCAATGATTTCCAAGTGTTCCTTCTACATTTTCCAAAAGATTTTCTTATATTTTGCATTATGCAAATACTATATTATCTTTTCTTATTCCCATTTCATGTAAGGGTTTGTAGTTTCCTACATTTATTTCTCAGTTTGCTGGCTAGTCTCACAGCTTTTGATGTTAGGGTACCAATCAAATTGTCTCTTTGTATAACACAAACTTAGAGGAGGGGGATTCTATCAATTTCCTTTAGTTTTCTTCTTTTTTTCCTTGCCACTATGTACGGAACTTTCTTTATTTATTGGAGTGATTCACCAAACTCCTTAGTGGGCCCCAACACAAGTTAGCCCCACCTCATGTTATTAAAGCCATCCAAACAAATAGGATCAAGGTCTGCCGAGCTGTCCAGTTCAGTTGAAACTAGGTCGGTTCGTTAATAATATTCGGTTCTGTCCCCTACTAGTCGGAACCGATATTGGATTAGCCGAAATCAGTCCTTTACCGCCCGAAATCGGCCAGAACCGACCGATTCGGTGCGAACCGGTCGGTTCGCACCGAGTCAACCCGATTTTGAACCGAGTTAGGTTTGGGCCACCTGCCACTGCTACCTGATGCATCAGGTGGCGTTGGAAAGGCTTAAGAAGGCCTTTCCAACATAATTTGAAAGTTCGAAGGCGCTTTTCTTTCTCAAAAAATTTACAAACAATACCAATTTAGGCTATTAGAAGGAAGATCCAAAGCTTAATAAGGTGTGCTTTCTTTCTCCTATTATTTTTCCTCTTTTTTGGGGGAGCCTGAAAAATTAGCTCAAAAATTGCAAAATAAGAGAAGATTATGCCAAAATATTTGATTTGGGCTTGATTTTTTTATATGTTGTAAATCTATGGATGATGTACACGCTGACATAAAATTTTTTAATTTTTGGATTATAGATATTTTTAAAAAATAAAAATATATATTTAGATTAAAAGGGATAATTTTTTTAAAAAATAAATAAAAAATGTAAAATTAGAAACATATTTAGGGGCATGCAAGCTGCTCTCCATAAAAATTTGGTGTTCATTTATTCAAGTTTTGATGTGATCATAAAAATATCAAAAAAACATCAAACAAACATAGAAAAATATCAAAAAACATCAAATTAGACTTAAATTCACTGAAAAAGTTCGAAAAGAGTGATTACCAATTAATTTTATTTGAGAACTCGAATAAAAAATTAGGGTGTGCCGGTCCGTGAACCGGCATGCCCTACCGGTTCAGTTCGGCATCGAACCGTACCAAGCACTGACCAGTACGGGTTCTGGTACCGGTTCGCGGATCTTGAGTAGGATGGTACAGAAAACAATTGTTCATTTCAGATATTCGTGCCTCTTGGTTGCATCACATGTGCAGAACTCTAGTATAGTTAATGCCTATCATTTGAGTAGATCAGTTAACCTTCTCCAATATTTCAACACATAAGAGTAATCTAGCCTATGTGACATCCTAAAATACTCCTCTATGTCATAAGAGGGTTGAATTAGGCTGCCTCAGAGTTAATTTCTAAATTTACAGGATGTCTTGGATGCTGAAGTTCTTTATGCCTTTAGATTGTTTGTTTAAGGGTTTCTTAGAGAAAATCACATAAAGAAAGATCTGGCTTAGAAGTATTCATGAAGTATCCATGTCCATACCTGGTGTCCAAGTATCCCACAGCACACCAAGCATACCCATAAATACGTTATTCTGGCCTAGAACAGTATAAACACAGGCTGTTTTCTAAAGTTCAGTAAGTGAATAATTTACTTTGCATGACAAAGCAATAAAATTCATCAATTTGGCATGAGTATGTGGCAAAATTTTGATTAAGGACTAAGAAGAATACACTGAGGCAAGATTTGGCTAAAAAAACTTATAAGAGTTGTTGATTAAGTATCATGATCTGCAAAGATGTCATCAAAACTAATATGAAGCGAATTTAATCATTACACGAACTTCCACCAATAAAGAGATAATCTCCATTTATCTGTCAGTTTAAGATGCCAATCTGATGCAGAGTAAAGAAACACACAAAGAATTACAACCTGATGGAAGTGCAGAAGTAATAATTATTTAATAAGTTTAACAATTATAAAAATTCACAGCTTGTTCTCCTGATCCGGTTTTTTGATTTAAACTCCTTTACAGATGATCGATTAAAAGTTTAGCTCTTGGATTTCTTCCTTGATATTTTATTTGCTTTTCCACTTCTTGTGATCTAAGGCATTGTATTGTTTTGTATTTTTATTACAATGACATGCATTCTTATCACTCTTGTGCAGTATGTCGGTTATACATGTAGCAAAGGCTGTGAAAGTTTACAGCCTTGTGATGCAAATGTTCCAGCAAAGAAGAGGAAAATATGTTCTTCCGAAATATGTCCAAGAAATGGTGAAGATGCAGAGAGAAATGGGGATATCAATATATTGGAAGTTTCTGGTAAGGGTTTATAGTAATTTAGTACAATATCTCTTGAGTAGATGCTACATTTCTTGTAAACTGAACATCTGATAGCAAGAGCCGACCAATGATGGCTTCTTTTCTATCATTATTATTTTATCTTTTAAATGAGATAGCATGTCTTTTTATTCTCTTGAAACAGGTAAACTGGAAGAAGAAGCTAGGTTAGGATCTTCAGAGACAACTGAGAATGTAAAAGACAGGCCTGATCTCTCTCTGGTTAAGCTAACAGGGAGTGGGTTACTTCTCTTTACTTTTCCTAGTAATAGCTTCCGTCATGTTGTTGATATATTGTCAGATATGTTTCTCTCTTTGCGATCTGGAAAGCTAAAGCCGCCTCTGTAAGTTGCATGTTTCTACCATTCATGCATAATAAGATTTTCATTTTTTTTCATATGATTTACATTTCTTATCAACTAGCTTTAGGTATAAATACATCAGCAAGGAATCCCCTTAAAATTCATGTGATTTCAAACTGCAGTCCACTGAGATTTACGATCTGAAAGTTGTTTCTGCCACTGTTTTTTGCAGCAAATCTATGTTCCATCTCTACTTATTGGAGAGCAAAACATGGCCTGATAGACACTCACATGTAGGAAGTCATGATACCATACGATCTGCTATACTTGTACTCGTTAACTTAGAATCTTATGCTCTAGGCTTTTCAGGTTTACATTTATCAAATTTGACTTGTAATTATAGATCTCTTATTTATGTATATAAAAAATAATTTTGAATTATGATTACTAATCTCAACTTTTCTTTTAGACTAGTGAAAATAAACAATTGGAAACAAAAACAAGGAAGAAAATTATCAACGATTTCAAATACAATTTTTTCCTATGGTTTTTTTTTTTTTTCAAAATTTACAATAACTTAGTTTATATTTTTATTCTCATTAGAAAAGCTGGAAAAACCTTTTGTTGAACATGAAACAAAATCTCAATGATTGGAAGAATTTTGCTATTAGTGTTATGAAAGAGGAAGAGCCATTAATATTTTGCAGAAATGGCAATGGGTTGGGCATGTTTCAGGTAGGTCATTACCCGTATCGTCCCCATGCTTGCCTTGGGGCACGGTGGGGCGCGGGGTGGGTTTTTTTTTTTTTTGTTTTTTTGCATACAAATCTTCTTTTTTTGCCTCGGGGAAGGGACGTGTGAAGAGTATATATCTAGGTTAGGTGTGGGCCAGGTTTTACCATTACCTGCACCTGCCCTGGATCTACTATGGGTCAGGTAAAACCCACCTATTAGCGTTGGGTCGGGTCGGGTATCTAATGGGGCAGAGTAAATTGCCACCTCTAATATTTTGTTTGGTATATGTGTTAATGCTTGCAAGGCCTTGCAATACCTCTATTGCATTTCTATAATTTGCAGATTTTATGGATTATGAACAATAGAGTGACAAGGTGGTAGTTATCCTTATTCTCATTATAATTAAAATTAAGTAAGGTTTGTTGCCATGGATATTCAAACTTGTTATCAAATTCTTTTGCATTCTCCATATTGAAAGAGAAATGTTAATGAAGATGAAACATAGAGTTTTTTATGGAAACTTTTAATTAAAATCAGCATGAACTATATTTTAAGCCAGAAATAGTACACAAGTATGTGACTAAATTGGCAAGATAAGAATATATTATACTTCAATCATAATCCTCTACGATCTTAGCATTTATAGCAACAGGTGTGTCAAATCTTGACCTTTTCTACAATTTTTGAGTGTACGTCATAAGAAAAATGGATAAACATAGTAACACACATTAAAGACACCCCTTATGCTTTTCAAAATAGTGGTCTAAAGTGGTTCCTCCATTCCTGTATGTAGCAGAAGAGACCGCATATACCTAGGTGTTAGCCATGTGCTTAGGCAGTCCATTAAGATTTTGGTACATTAAATGATACTGACAGAGGTACATGCAATGCACTTTTCATAAATTAATGATAATAAAGTTAAGAATGGTTTGCTAAACCAATATCGGAGGTCGTACATACCAACGACTAGTTCAGTACAGTACAGGTCCATATCATGCCATTTCAGACCGTACCAAAGATATAAAGAGGGAGAAAAGGAGGGAGGAAGGGAGAGGGTCAAGAGAAACCCTACCTCTAGTAGAGTGAGAGAGGAGAGATGGAGGGACTTACCGGGAACCCTCGAACCCGAGGTGGAGGGGGCTGTGGGGATGGACCGGGGGGAGGGACTCATTACGTGGGGGGTTTAATAAGAAGGTGTTTAACCCAAGCTAGCCCCATGTCAAAAATAAAGATTGAACCATGGTGGTCTCGACCAATCTGGTTTGGTATGTCCCAAATCGGTCAGTTCAGCACGGTTCAACCATCCTTGGTTAAGATAATATATTGTTTATTAATTTTATTTGTTTTATGTAAGGTTTTCCATGTTGGTTGGTACCATATCAAAAATACTGTTCCATATCGATACTAAACTGGTATCGAGTCCTGTATCATACCGACACTCGATACGCTTCAACGTCTCGTACTATACTGGGTACCAACACTGTAATAGCATGGTACCGATATGAGGTTTGATACCGAAATGGTGAATCTTGATTTTATCTTTAGCTGAAATGAATGCATAGATAGCATATTTAGATAAATTGAAGATTAAAAAGGATCAAATATAGAAATAGAAGTGAAGAAAGAAACCAAAGTAAAATAAAAATTATGATGTAAAGTAAAAATTAAAATAAGAAAAAATATAGCAGTGAAAAGAGGATTGCTTGTCAAATATAACAAATAATTTGAAATAAAATACTATAAAATAAACTAAAACCATAAGGAAAAAATGAAAATTAAAAATCGGTAAAAACAAAATCATAGTGAAACTAAAAGTACAAAACAGTCTGCAAATGAGCAAATAAATAACACATCAAAGTAGAAGAATTCAAATTTAAAATGTACAAATAATATAATAGAATACAACTAAAACAAAACCAAAGATACAAAAAATGGAAATAAGAATGAATTAAAATTAGAAAGAAATTAGTTAAATAGAAGGGAATGATAAAAAAATAAGAATATTAATTAATTGATACAATAATCAGAAATATGAAAGGTGATATACTTAAAAGAGTTTGATTATTTGGAATTGTAAAACTAAATATACAAAATGTTAATAAAATATATATTGGATTGTAAATTAAAAATTTCTAACAAAATTAAAAAATAAAAGAAAACAAAAAATATATAAAGATGGGTCAAATATAAAATATAACAGATAGCTAGAATGAAAATAACAATTAAATATATTAAAAATAAAAATATAAATTAGAAAAAATAAATTTAAAAGCAAAATCAAAAGGTACAAACATTTTTAATAAAAGTTAAACATATATAAAATTTTCAAAATTAGGAATATATAATAGATATATAAATATATGTACAATTTCAGAAAATATAAACACTTAATGAGATAATAAACCACAGTAAGTATGGAACTATGGATAGAAAGAAACTAAATATATTAAAAAAATAAAAATAATATAATGCACTAAAAATAAAAAATAATTAAAATAATAAATATTTTAAAAAATATTGTAAGGCTTGTAAAAGAGAGATGGGCATTGGGGTAACTGCAATAATTATCAAGCGTTAGCCCAAGTTGTTGGGGCTAGCGTGTTGATTATTGTAGCTGTCACAAGCTAGATATGAATTGGGTAAAAATGAGTTATATTCGAATTTTGATGGAGTAATATACGTAAGCAACATCCTTGATAGAATACTATAAGTTATAGATTTTGAATTATGTGTTATATTTTGGTACTTAATTTAAATTATGTTTAGAACTTGGTGATGAAAGAAAAATAAAATGCTTAATTGTATATGGTCTTGTAGAAAATAACCTGTTTTATGTTTAACTGTTGCTATCTTCTTAGCTTTCTAGTTTCAAAGATTTTATTTTATCTTTCGTGGGATCATTCTCCCTTTCAGCATATCAAATGAATGTTTAGAGAAATGAACCTTTATTACCATTCAACCGCACATGTTGCCTTGAGATATTCAATAACTCTATTTGTGCATTCTTTTCTAGCAGCTTACACTTGCAGACATGTTCCGACAAAATCAAAAACAATGTTTTTGCATTATTTATGTTCGCTGTATTTTCAGTTCTATGTCTGACATGTATTTGTCTTCTGACTACCTAATCTACTAGTAAGTTATTTGTATATGTAAAATGGGCTAAATTCCTTTTTGCTATTGGGATAATCTTATTATGTTTATTTAAAAATTGCATCCTTTACAAGGATTGTAATCTTAGGACTAGGTATCGTACCGACCTGTTATCAATCGTAAAGTATGCGCCCCATACCAAGACAACTTCTGACCCCTTTCTTTCTCACTTTTTATTATGGTTCTGCCTGAAACTGGGTGGTATGGGTCGGTATGGTATGGTAGGTACCCTGCTCTCGGGCAGTACCAAGTGGTACTAGGCAGTTACGCTTGGTTTGATTCATACCAAACTGAACCTTAATACATACCAGTACATTATCAATATGAATGGTACAGATTGATACGAGTCGGTATCGTAGATCTTGTATCAAACATACTTTCTACACCATGCTTTAGTATGTCAGCTGGTTTCGTGTCTTTAAATAATGTATCATCTAAGTGCTGGTCATTTCAATGAACAGTTGGTGCCATCGTATATTTCCTATTCAAGAAACTTGCCTTCTGACGGAGAAGAACCTAAAAGTAGTTATTTCAAAGCTTGTCCAAGAATATTTGAGCAATAAACAAGACAGACTTGATGGACTTTTCAAGGTAGTACTTTTATCTGTGCATGATTCATTATATAAACTTTTTGAAATTACCTCATAAAGATCTCTATTATTTTGTTTCTGTTTTAAGCCTTTTTACCTCAGCTTATTCCTATGGATAATTTTATAACTGAGAGTATGTATTCTTATTCACATCTTGAGATGAAGTTCCTAGTTACATTGCTTTCGTGCTGTTGGATTTTTTCCCTTGATTTAATGGCCTTTTCCTTTTGGGAGTATTGGTGGGAGCAATACTAGTTGGCAACTTAGAGTTGCTTGGATCAAACACTTATGGAAACAACCCTAACAATGTTTGAACCCAGAACTTCCTCCTACATGAAGACTCCAACAGTTGGGTTATAGCTAGCAGTGTAAATGAGCCGAACAAAAGCAAGCTATGCCTAGCACAAGCTCGGCTAGTTTTGTAATCGAGCTAGCTCATTCAATTTGGAGCCAAATTTGAGTTGTTCACAAAAAGCTTTGTTACAAAGAATTGTGAGATTTCAACATATTTCAAGTCTTCTATTTATATAGTTTAGGCTAAGGTCTGCCGTACCAGTACCGGTGGTAGCCCGGACCGGCACGTACCGGTTCCGTATCGGTCCATACCGGTCCCGTATCGGTACAGCAGTCGTACCAGCTGGTTTTTCAATGAAAACTTCCGGGATCGGATCCTACGCTGATCCGGTACCGGTCCCTGCTCAGACCGGTTCGTACGGGCCCGTACCGGCCGGTACGTCATACCCTGAACTTTAGGCTAATTATCCAAATTGTAATTTAGTATTATAATTTAATACATTATATTTTATATAATATATATTAGTTTGTAATAATGATACAAAAATTTTTATTTAGAAAATATTAGTTAAAATAAGAGTAGAGCTATTATACTTATGACCTGATTCTAGAATCTATCAGGTTGAATTCCAAGCCGTAGGTTCTCATCAAGATCCGTGTCACCATCCAACCAATAAAGGGATGGCATCTCCTGCCGGTTCCATCCAGTTCCTTCTCGTTAACATTGTTCAATACCATCTCCTTAATGCTCGACTAGATTCCATCTGGGGCCACCCATCTCGTTAGATGCCACCCACATCCCCCTTCCCTCTCTCTATGGAGATTACATTGATGGAATCGATCCTTTTTCTTTCTATAAGGAGAGGAAGCATGGGCCCAATGGAGACTTAGTATATTTTTTAATAGACTGGAGGAATCTGAATAGAGCTCCTGTTTTTCGGGGTCGAGGAATTTTTTTTGCAGGACAGCTTATCATTTTACATGGAAATATTTCTTTATATGCTTGGTGGTTGGTTATTTTGTTTTTTGAGGTGTGACAAATGAAGCAAACTAGTGTTTTTTCAGGAGGGCTTATGATTGGTTTTGTGGGAGTTTTCAGTTACCAATTTGGTTGGGATTGATAAGAGTTTTTTCTTTGGAATTGATCAGGAAATTGTCTTTTGGGTTGATCAGAGATGTTGAGGAAGAGGGAGAGAAAGGTGAGAGGTAGAAAGAGGGTTTCGCCTTCGCTGAAAGAACCATTCGCTCTCCTTCTCTATCTTGATCAATCTAGATAGCTGTATAGGGATGGGACAGGTAGCCGGAGACTAAACCGTGTAGAGCATTGAGTAGATGGAACTGAGCGAAGATGCCATCTCTTTATTGGCTGGTTGGTGACGCAGATCTCTTGGTGATCCTATGGCTTGGGATGCGACCTGATAGGGCCAGAATTAGGTCGCAAGTGTAATAACTCATACTTATATTTCGAGCCAAGCTCAAGTGAGCTAAGCCTAGCTCTACCTAGGCTCGTTTACTAAGCATGCACGCCAAACTCGTGCTGGCTCACTAACGGCTTGATCATTTGACAGCCCCAGTTAATAGCCCAGTTTAAAGAACATATTGCTTTCTTGATATGTTTAACATAAATGTCCATGCTCCTTTGTTCAATTTGTCTATTTTCAAGGGTACAAACACTTTACTGGTTGTTATTCACTTACCTGTTACTAGTTGTTGTTGCTCTTCCATGTGGAAGATATATGCATCTATTTTTGTTTAACTAGTAGCATACTTCTCTACTGAATATGGCCTGGATCAACTGATATGATGCCTCAAAAAATAATTATCCAATGTTCATTCTCCTTTGTTCAGTCTGTCTATTTGCATGTGTACATACTCGTTAGTGGTTGTTATTCACTTACCCATTACTATATGTTGTTGCTCTTCCATGTGGAAGGTATATGTATCTATTTTTGTTTAACTAGCAGCATACTTCTCTATGGAATATAGCCAGGATCATCCATTATGATATCTCAAAAAATAATTGTCTAATGTTGATAACCCAGATAGTAAGCAGCTATCTCATAGCTGCTCGTATCAAATAAATAAATAAATAAATAAAGAATGCTCTGTCATAGACCACTGCATGAATTACAACCGAGGAAGCAGCAAACTTTGTTGATTTTATGTGTGAATAAGTACCTGAATCTCATAATTTTCATTTTCTTATTGAAATGTCTCCATCTATTTATCTCTTTATTTTGTTTTCTACATTTGATTGTGCTGGGATGATTATGTTTCATCTTGTTCCTGCTGGGATGATTATGTTTCATCTTGTTCCTGTAAGCTTAAAAATGCTAGTTTCCATATATTATTCTTGGTAACCACCTGCTCATTATTGTTCACCAAATGCCACTTGCTCTACTGCAGTATAATGTTCTTAATCACCTCTATAGTTTGCAGCTGGATATAACAGGAGAGGCATTGATGAGACAGAGATGAAGGTTCAGAAAAACACTCTAGAAGACTCGGAGGGGTTGATTTTGTTGGATCGAGACACATGTTTCAAAGTGGTGGCTGGAGCAGTCAAAGCTGTTGCTAAAAATGCCGTCGTGGATCTTAAATCTCCTGAGGTAACTTTTATCTCATTTCTACGTGTCTATTTGAAGCACAACAAGAAACGAATTATTAGACCAGCTGCAGTATTCCATCGTTCATGGGTGGAAATACCCACCATCCTATCCTTTGTGCATTTCAAACTGTTGCTTGAATGCTGCCAGAGACTAAACCAGCAATAAAGCTCCAGTGTTTTTTTTTCGCTCTTGCGGAAAAAGGAGTTTTGCTGCTGGGTTTAGTCTCTGGCGACAAAGCTCCATTGTTATACTAAACCAGTTACTACTTGACAGGGTTCTAATTAGTCTGAGCAATTGGTTCACATATTTCCTGAGTATGCAGAATCACCACTTTCATATCTTCATCCTGATATGAATGCATGTACTGATTGATTAAGTTAATTATCCCCAGGTAGCCGTGCTTGTGGAGTTACTGCCACTTTCAGGGGTGCCGCATGGAACATTAGTGGTTGGAGTATCTGTTCTTCCAGTAGTACTTGTGACTACCAAGCCACGGCTGTGTGTCAAGTCTCTGGTTGCTGATACAAATGTGGCAAAGAAAAGGGGCTAAACAGGTTGAGAGATCTTCCTAAATCTTTCCCTCTTGTGCAAATATTCCCTGCTGTCCATTGTTTCCACAGTGAATAACTTGACCCTGCTATAAGATTCAGAGAAGAGAACAAGGAAGACAAAATAGTGATGATTATTCTCAACATTTCATTCTAATTTGAGAATCGAAAGGAAATATTTCATTTTGCACTTGACGCCGGGTAAAATTTTGATCTTGTCACTGTTCAGGACTTGTGCATGTTTGCCTTTGGCATTTCGGTTATGATCATTTAACTTTATGGATGTTTGATAATCCAGAAAGTAAGGGTTATTTTTTTTACATAAATTAACAAAAGGGTGAGCAATGATTGTACTTAAAGTTGAAAATGTTTTTGTCTGTGAAAGTTGGTGCTTTAGTATGATTGGAATTGCCTCTGGTTTTTGTGTTGTGGTCTTAGAAAAAGTTGAGAGCTGATAGATTCTCTCTCTCTTCTCCTGCATGTGCGCGTACGTGACCTTGCTTTCTTCAGTGACATGAAAAATTGCTGCTGTTGCTCTCCAACTTATTGAGGATGACAAAAGGTTGAGACCTGTCTTTCGAAATGGAATGGTGCTATTGTACACTACTCAGCTCCCCACATCTGTGGCCACAAGAGTTTGAGGACTTGTATTTAGGCATGATTTTCCATTCAGATGGATAACCATCATGTATCCACACTTGTTTTCACTGTTGTTCTCCCAACTCCCTGAACAATGCTGTTTGATTTTGATATGGAAAAAAAATAATTTCATAGCATATAATTGAAATCTTAACATGGATTTTCCATGTATGCCAGAAATGCTTATTTGCTTGTTTAGCCCCTCCAAAATGAAATGTGCAAACTTATGCTGAAAACTTGCATATATGCTCCAGCTAAATCTAAAATGTGCAAGCATGCTCCTCCAAATTTTTTTTTTAAAAAAAAATCAAAAAAAAGAAAAGCTGAACTACAATTAAATTTGACCTCCTGCATGGAGGTCAATCAGAAAAAGAGGAAAGAAATAAATGTTACTTGACCAAAGGTTCAACTTATCACCATTTTAAGTAACCTAGGATTCGATGACATCTTCCAATATAACTTGGTCATAATATTTAACCCATTTATCTCGTTGAGGGTTTTCTGCATTTATACTCTTAATAGGTGCTTAATTGCTTGTTCGTTTATTGCAAATAAAAGCGCATATATAATATTGATGTTGGCATGAGATTTCAAAAATCTCCTAATTTCTTAAATATTTTACGAAATAAAAGATGAAAAGCCCATGGACAAGATGGATTACCTTTTAAGCTATCCAAACTAATTTTGGACTAATGAAGTTTAACGCAACAAGATTTGAAGGATGTAACTACAAGTTTCAAACTTTTGGATAGACACACATTCGCTTAGTTTTGAAGAGTAAATGTGTAAATAAGATACTTTTCCGGTGCATATAAGCGAAAGTCCCTATAAAAGAATTTTAGCATCAAAAGGATTTTGCATGCCACCCTAATGTATATTGAATTTATTAAAAATGACCTCCTATAAGTATAGAGTGAAAATCCCCAAATGCAACTTTAAGCTTTCACCTCCATCCCTCCAAGTGAATAATTACAGATACTAATATATTTTGAGTATATGAATGAATATCTTTTCTTAAATGTTTGCCTTGCCAATTAAAACTGCTTTTGCAAATGGTCTCTAAATTTCAAATTTAGATAAGGCCAAACTCTCTTTCATATTGTTTTCAGGAAAACTTCAATATAGAAGTGCTCTTCTAAATAAATTTAACAATCTGCAGTTATAACTAATTAACAATAAAATGCAAACCAAACCAATTATTTCTTTTTGAAAAATCCTCTCTTGATTCATTAAAAATCCAAAAATACCACTTTTGAGCAAAGAGTAACTACAAGAATGAGAGTTTTGTCCTTGCACCCGAAAACACCGTGTTGTTAGTACAATATAATCTTGAGATAGGAATAAAAAAGGTTTATTCAAACGAAAAAAAAGGAAAAATCATATCCCAGCTTATCCTGGAATCAAATATACCTACTGGCATAGTAATGATTGATCTAAATTGGCTATTTAATTTCCAAACTAGGCCTAAGACTTTAGCTCCCTTGCAAATTGAGTGTCTAAAGAAATCAAATTACCTTCACATGGGCAGCCAAATTTTACAAGATGCTATTTGTTTGTTTAGCCGATTTATGCACTCTCCTCACAATTGATGGCAGTTGTCAAATAAAAGATCCACCTAGGGTAACTGTACTTTTATTGGAGGAAATCTAGTGATATGGAAAACTAAAAAGGAAGGAGCGGTTGCTAGATAAGTAGTAAGCTAAGTATAGAGCAATGGTGCGCACAACTTATGAGCTCATATGGGGGGTGGGGAATGAGTGATTCCTATCGCAACTGTTTAGTTGAGAAAAGTTCCATTCCCATTCGGATTCAAAAAGAAGTAGGAAGGCTTCAATCCTTCAAAACCAATTTCTAATTCTCCCTTGATATTCAAATCCGGTTCCAATTCCAATTCTGATTCTAATTATAAATTGAACGCGTCGGAGTAGCCATTCTAATTCCCATTCTAATCCATTTTGATTCCAATTTCGATCGCGAACCAAATGTCTCTTGAGTTTTGTAGTTACTAATTCAACGAAGACATAATGTAATAACTAAATAGCAATTCATATTGCATGTAATCTTGTCTTCTATAAGAGAACAAAACACATTGAAATAGGCAATCATTTTATCAAAGCAAAGTGGAGGACAAAAAAATAGTTAGAACATTTATTAAGACAAGCAATCAATTTGCTGGTATTCTAAAAAAGTCTTCTAGATGCTAAGCATCACACTATTTGTTTCAAGTTGGGCAATGTTGAATACTACTCATTATTGGTTTGGGCTTTCTTTTATGATCTTTATTATTGTAGTCCTCATTGGTGGGTCCTAGTCATATAGGATTGCTTGTATTTGACTGGGATTATTCTGGAATGTTGCAAAGTGAACTTGCCCTCCACCAAAAAAAGTTCTGATTATGAGACTTCCCTTTTTCCAGTTTTCTTTTGCTTCCTTTCTTTTTTTCTTTCTTCTGATCTTATTTCTGCTAGGCATGATCAGCAGCTATCAACGTGGAAAGCTTCGAAAGGGTGTGAAATTTTAACTAGATGTCACCTTCTAAAATAATTTTATACAAAGAGATTTGCAGCTCGTCTTATATTCCCCAGCAAATCCTCACCATAAGAGCCAAAATAAACTTGAAAGGTTCTAAAAAGAATTTAGTCATAGGATTACTGATGTTCATTTTTTTTTTTCTAGGCTTGTTTCCTAACAAATATTTTAGTTAGTAGTGTATTAATTAGTTAAGGAACAGTTTGTGTAAATCTAAATGATAAATTAAGTGTCACCAGGGATTTTATGTAGAAGATTAGTATAAGCACCTAAGGGGATGTTTGGTATGGGGTGATGACTCCAAGATATAGGAAGATGTGGGTGGAGGCAACAAGATCACCATATTTGGTTACATTCTAGTGATCCCAAATCACCCGTATTTCTGAAATCACCAATCAACCTGGTGATCAACTCATCGAGAACGGGTTTTGAAGATCACCCTAAGGCCATGATCTTGGACTAAATTTGGGGATAAAATTACCTCTCAGGAGAAAAAAATAGTATATCAATATATCATTAATATATAATATCAATATTATATATATTATATTATATTGATATTACATATATAGTATTTATGATATATATTATATTATAAAATATTAATAATTATAATATTATCATATTATTATTCAATGTTGTTGTTATAATTATAATAGAAATATATTATTGTACTTTATATTTATGTTATGAAATTATTTAATATATTACTTCTATTTGCCTTATTTTTCTAATCAAAATAATTATTAGTGTTAAAATAGTAATATAATATAAGTACAAATGAAGATATCAATTCTATAAGTATAAATAATATACTTTCTAGGAAGTCAAAATTATAACTATCTTGTTCAAACAATTCTACATGTAACTTTCATGGATCTACTTCTAGCCATTCATGCATATTTTACTATAATTTATTTGAGAAATTTGTTTATATAGTTGCAAAATATATTGAATATATCAAGGATAATTTTAATATTATATGGTCAATGATTTGAAAGTTTGTGAATAACTGGGGGTCTTTATTCACTAGAATATAGTATGCCAAACACAGTGATCTTAATTTATCAGTGATCAGATTATTTGGGATGGGGATCATCGGTGACCTACAATCACCATAATGATCCCATTTAATTACCCAATTCCACCTAGAATGCTCGTAGTCATAGTTGTTAAATTTTCACTATTTGAGTTTTTTATTATATTTGCATTTTATATTTTCCCTATGTCAATTGAATTACGTTTTACCCATGTGAAAGCAGGTATCATAATTCCTTTTCCGGATTCTTAATTTACAAACATGGAATTAAAAGATCTAACAGAGAACCTAATTATGGGGCTTCTAGAGAGCATTTTTGTCATAAGGAACAGCAAAGTCTTACACCAAGGACACAAAGTTCAGCATTTCAACACCTAACCAACTAATATCTTTTTTTCTGAAGAGTGAACGTCCTTATAGTCTTCTGAATAGTTAATTACTGTTGCCACCATCAATTTGTCCTGGAAAGTTCAAAACTTTTCCATAAAATTAACTTTTCACCATCAATTCTAAAATCAATGATGCTCAAACAGATGCATGCAACTCATCACTTAAATCCTTGTTTGAATTGTTATAGTAAAAAAGATCCTTCAAACTGGATAACCTTCTCCTAGGTTAGGATTAATTTGGCCTCTTAGCAGCTATGCATTACCATTTTGGTGTATGAGGGTTTAGTGATTTGCCAATACTAAGCACAATATTGAAGATAGGCTGCTAAACTTGAATGTAGAAACTTGCTAGCTGTTGCTAAAGCTTCAGGTAGGAGCCATCTTGTTAACTTCAACAATACTACACCACAATTTAGATTTCTAACATTCATGAGAAATTCATCGACTTCACCTATATTTAGTAAATACTAAGCATCAGCTTTTGTTGTAGCATTTCATAAGCCTCATAACTGCAACATAGCCATTAAAAAACAGGTATAAACAACTAGTTGTTTCGACCGTCGAATTAGCTCGCCAGGCATAATTATTCCATGGAAACATTGTCATAAGCTATTTGTGGCATACGGTCAATTATTTCTACCTCTTTTTTCTTTTATTATGGACTAAACATTCTCAGTCAAAAAATTATTCCAGAAATTGTAGCCGACCAAATATGAGGATAACTAGAGGCATAGTTATTCCAGCATGCACACTTTTTCCAATTCCATTTTTGATTCCTTGACAAAAATGTCTATATATTGTTATTTTTGGATAATTCAAGTGAGCCAATTGTTCAATGAATGTGATTTGTGGATTAGAATTTAGCCACTATATTGAGCATCACAATCATGTCGCTAACAATTCATGTGTTATATAGTTTAGCAAATGTGTAGATCATGGCATGTCATATATGAACATTTTGAGATACAATATTTTGAAATATCCAAACACCGTATTTCTTATCTATCTATGGCTTTATTAGATTTCAACAGATGCTCCTTATGTGGATCGTCCAATTTTAGTATACAACATTTTAAATGGATCCGCCGGTTCACCAATCATTGACGGTTCTAGAACCGCTAAGCCTACATTACATGCGATAGTACCTAGAATTACTACTAGACCGGTTAACATCACTAAAGTAGAGGTTAAAATGTTCAACACCTGTAACAACCTAAGTCTTCACTCAAAAAGACTAGTCATGAAGATGTCACTTATATTCTTTGATCCTTTATAAATACCCAAGATGTCTCCAGTGCATAATGGATATGGGACTAAATACTGACCTGGACGTCCTCACACACTCTCTTTATTTAAGTAGCATCCTTGCCAAACTAAAAGTCCAAGTTAAGCCAATCACAAATACTATGGTTGACTCATGGTTACTCCAAAAGAGTCCGTGTTATGATGTCCTTCAGTCCATATGTGCTATGGATCAGATTCACTCTAGTATCATTTGTAACAATCCATAATTTCACCCCAAAAGACAAGCGAGAATATTTTTTTGGATTTCTTAACTCTGTATAAGTATGCAAGATCAGTCCAGCATATAACCAATTTTGGACTAAATACATGCCCATTGAGATCCACACAATACCGGGTTCTTTTGCAGGTCAAAAATTAAGTTGTTTCTGAATCATAGAAATATTGTTAGGTGTCTCGACTTCAAACTACAAAGGAAAACTATATAAAAATAAATCTACACCAAAAATCAAATATTTTAGTGAAGCAATATTCTAAGTATTGTTGTGTATAATAACCAAGGGATCCGTTTCACTTCGCAATATACCATTATGATACAATATCTCTTGTTTTTACCAATACTAAACAGCTGGAATACAGTGATAATGGCAATGCAGTACTTTGCAGCACTAGGCAAGGCTTTTTTTTTTTTTTTTGACTGGATATAAAGTGAGGAGAGAGAGAGAGGGAGGAGAGAGAGAGAGCCGCATCAAAAAGTGTGCGGTCAGTGGGGTATTCTCTCGAACGGGAGCTGGGAGTGTGTATGGACGACAAGAAGGCGCAGGAGAGGGAGACAAGGAAGGCCGGTAGGGTCGAGGGGCTAGGGCATCTCCCTCCCCGGGCCGAGATGAAGGAGGCGACATGGGCGGCGGTGGCGAAGGGCACGGCAAAGCAGGGAAGCTGGACTTGCCACCGGATAACTGAGCGGGAGTTGGGGAATTTGCAGAATCGGTTCTCTGAGGTTCTGGAGGTCCCCGAGGAGCGGCTGGAGATGACCAGAAGGGAATGGCAGTCCACAACGGTCTTTATGCAGAGCGTAGGACGGAAGGTCCCGGTCGACTGGGTAGTGAGGGAGTTGAGACGGGCGGGGAATATGGACTATAATGCTGAGGTATTTACCATGGCAGAGGATGTGTTGGCGGTCCGCTTTGCTTCCGAAAGAGATCGGGAGGCGATGATGATGAGGGGTCCGTTCCTGGTGGCTGGTCAGCTATTCACCATGGAACGTTGGCGGCCGAACTTCGTTCCGGGCTCCGGCGGCGCCGGCCGAGTCGTAGCATGGCTGCGTCTCCCACGGTTGCCTCTGGATTTTTGGGCCAGGGAGACTATTTTGCAAATTGCTGCGACGGCCAGAAGACCGCTTGCCTTGGATGCAGCTACTGATCAGGGGACGAAACGGGGCTTTGCGAGGGTTAAGGTGGAACTTGATATCAAAATTCCTCTGCGGCCCGGAATATTCATGAAAGGGGTTGAGGAAGGCATTGAAAGGAAGTTTTGGCAAAGCTTCGTTTATGAGAACCTACCTGACTACTGCTACAGGTGTGGTCGCATCGGCCATGGGGAGGCGGCATGTGATTTCTCCCCTCCGATGACGGCAGGAAAGGAGCTGGGGGCTGACAGCTCTGCAGGACGGACGGAGACAGGGAAGGAGCCTCGGGATGAAGAAGAACATTTGGTGTATGGCCCATGGCTGTCTACGAATTGGATAAATGGCCCCAAGGATCCTAAAGGGGGAAGCCGGAAGCTGAAGTCGGGTGGGGCGAGCACGAGCTCTGCTCCGGCTCCGGTGGCCAAGGCCGCATCCCTGGGTCACGACGAAGGGGGACCGAGGATGCCTATTTCCCCGCCGGACCTGGAGGGTTGGCAAAAGCCAACCAAAGTAGCCCGGCGGAAATCGCCGGAGCTGATGAAATCGGGATACCCAACTGAACGGGTGGTCCAAGGGCTGAGTCAACTCGGAGGCCAAATCGAGTCAAACTGCGAATCGGTGAGGGGACTCGGCGGGGGGCATAAGCCCTCTGGATCAGTTTTGAGCAGTGGGCCGTGTCCAAGCCCACTAAAGAGGGCCCGTAGTCCACCGAAGCCCCAGCGAGTTTCGGCAGCCTTCGACTCCAGGTCGCCGGGAAGCTGCCCGGCTACACCTATCCGGGCTCCCTCTCCCAGTGGAAGTGTGGCCGGAAAGGTCGGAAAAGGGCGCTGGAGAAGCAAAAGCTCGCCACCCCCCCTCTCGCCGGCGATCTCATGCATGGCCGGGCAAATGGAGGAGAGGAGTGGTCGGCGATTCGGGAGGGGCAAATCGCCCCGGCGGGGGCTGGCACGGGCAGCATCGGTGGCGGCGGATCTATTGGCGAGGGTGACTGGTGAGGACGTATCCGCCAACGCTGGGAGGAAGGTGATGACCGAAGACCCTGTGGCTATGGAGCTGGCTGGCTGCGGGCAACCAATTCATGATGGAGGGAAGGAAATGGCCAGTGTGAGCTCTACAGGAGGTGGCTTCGGGACAAACCAGGTAGCAGCTTCCTCTTTCCCCTCTGTTTTGTGTGGACAGCAGGAGACTGTGTGTATGGAAGGTGAGGATCTCCATTGTGATGCCAGTGAGGGGGGACTGGAGCATGCGTGCCAAACGGCACAGGTGAACAGTGACCTTCACTTTCAAACTCTGAACCGATTGAAAGCTTCGGTGAAGAGTGTGAGTCCCAGCGTTTCGAGCATTGCTAATGACGTAATAATTGGCGATGGTGGGAATTCGATGACTACAGGTGGCAATGACCCTGGGGGTGTGGGCGGTGCCGGTGATCAGTGTGCATCATGAGAGCACTTCTTTGGAATTGCCGTGGCGCGGGGAAGCCCTCTTTCGCTCCGGCTTTCCGTAGGTTAGTGCATCTGCACAAACCGGAGATATGTGTTCTGTTCGAGACCCGGTTATCCGGGCTGAGTCTGCAGAAGGTAAGAAAGATGCTTCCGAAATCATGGGGGTTCTATGCTGTGGAATCTCAGGGATTGTCAGGAGGTATTATTGTGACTTGGTTACAGGGTGGTTGTAAAATTGATGTCTTTAATGTTTGCAACCAAGAGGCGATCATAGTGATCTCTGAGGAAGATCGCAGACCGTGGGTTCTTGCAGCTGTGTATGCTAGTACAAAGTTTATAGAACGGAGGCTTTTATGGGAGGAGGCATCTTAGCTCATCAGTCAGGGCTATCCTATGTTGGTGGCAGGGGATTTTAATTGTATTGCTCATCCCCATGAAAAGATGGGGGGAGGGCTTTTACTTACAAAAGGGAGATCAGGGAATTTCAAGACTTCATTATGGAGAATGGCTTGATTGACTTAGGCTTCTCGGGGCCAAAGTTTACATGGTGTAATAACCAGCAGGGTCAGGCTCGGGTCTGGGAGAGATTGGACAGAGTCTATGCCACAGCCGGGTGGATCCAATGCTTCCCTGATCATCATGTTCGTCATTTGCCAAGGATCGCATCTGATCATAGTCCTTTACTGGTTAGTACCGATACACTTGTCTCAAGTCATTCCCCTTTTAGATTTGAGAAGTTCTGGTTATGCTACCCACAGTCTTGGGAGATAGTGAGGGAGGCATGGGGTATGCCGGTCAGAGGGGATGCTATGTATCGGGTGTCATGCAGACTGGAGTTAACTAAGAGAAGGCTAAGGAGGTAGAACCGTGAGGAAGTGGGAATATATTTAGGCGGATTGAGGAGTCTGAAGTGGCCATTCTTAGTTTACAATCCCAGGAGGTAGAGGGGAGGGGCTTGGAGGATGAGGAGATGGGGGAGCTTAGGTCACTTTTATCATTACATGACTCTCTTCTGAGGCAGCAGGAGATTTTTTGGAGACAGAAATCACGGATACAGTGGATCCGGGAGGGTGATCGGAACACCAGTTTTTTCCATCAGGCGGTGGTGATCAGGAGACATCGAAATAGGATCAGGGCTATCAGGGATGAGGCTGGGCAGATAGTGGAGGACCCCGACATGATCCAGAGAGTGCTGGAGGGGTTTTTCAGGGCCAGGTGGTCCGAGCAGTTAGGCAGTGGGAGTCCAGAGGGTTTTGTCCCGCCCTCGGCACGTGTGGCAGAGGAGGATACTGTGGCACTGATCAGGCCGGTATCGGAGAGGGAGATTCGGGAGGTTGTGTGGTCTCTTGAGGGGGACAAGGCGCCGAGGCCGGATGGTTTTCCACCGTTGTTCTTTCGGAGGTACTGGATGATAGTAGGACAGGATGTGACGGCAGCCATACAGCAGTACTTTAGCACCGTAGTTATGTCTACAGATTGGCAGAGGACCTTGATCACTCTTATACCGAAGCGACAGGATGCTTCTGAGCCTAGTCACTTCCGCCCGATCAGCCTATGTACTACCATGTACAAGGCGACAGCGAAGTTACTAGCAGTCAGACTGAGGGACATTCTTCCGAGGATTATCAGCCCGGAGCAGGGGGCTTTTGTGGGAGGTCGGAGCATTTCTGATAATGTTCTTATTGTTCAGGAGTTTATGTTTGATCTTCGTAGGGCATCGAGCAGGAGGAGTTTGATGGGGATCAAACTTGATATGGAGAGGGCCTATGATAGGATGAGATGGGACTTTGTACAGCAGTCCTTGCAGGAATTTGGCTTTCATGAGATATGGATTAGATGGGTGATGGGGTGTGTCAGAGCTCCTTCTTTTGCCATCTTGGTGAATGGGACGCCCTCCCGATTTTTCGAGTCTGCCGGGGGATTACGTCAGAGTTGTCCTCTATCTCCCTTACTCTTTATTATATGTGCAGATGCTCTCTCCAGAGCTCTTAGGCAGGCAGTGAGCAACCAGGAGCTGGTTGTTTACAGGCCCGTGCCGGACGCATCACCGACCTCCCATTTGCTTTTTGCCGATGACTGTCTACTTCTAGCCCAGGCTACGAGGCAGGATGCACGGGTCATTCAGAGGATTCTCCGGGACTATTGTTCGGTATCTGGTCAACGGGTCAACTTATCCAAATCAGCAATATGCTTTAGCCCGAAGATCAGAGTGGCGGTGAAGACTTCTATATTGAAGATGTTGGGAGTGGGAGAGCAGGAGGGCATGCTGAGGTACTTGGGTGTGCCACTTTCGGGTCAGCGGTTACACAGCAGGGAGTGTTCCTCTCTTGAGCTCAGTATTAGACACAGATTGGAGGGGTGGCAGATACATTCACTATCCATGATGGGCAGGGTTACCTTGGTACGGTCAGTTCTCTCTTCGATCCCTATTTACTTACTGTCCAATTTCCTTATGCCAGTAGCGACTGTGCGAAATCTTGAGCGGATCTTCAGGAATTTTATCTGGGGAAGGAATGGAGGTAGAGGGGGGATCCATCTGATGGCGTGGGAGGTTGTATGTCAGCCGACCAGGTGTGGAGGATTAGGGGTCCAGTCCCTAGTGATGAGACGGGAGGTTTTGTTGGCTCGACAGGCTGCTAGAGTAGTACTAGAGCCGGATGGTATGTGGGCTGCTTTGATGAGGGCCAAGTATGGTGCTCTAGCGCCTGGGATCCGTGGCGGCCGCCGCCATTCACCGATATGGAGGGAGATTTGCACTATAGTAGGGATGGTGCTACCGGTGATCAGGTGGTCCATTGGGGATGGGCGGTCCGTAGATGTGCTGGAGGACAGCTGGTTGACAGAGCAGCCTATCAGTAGGTTGCTGGTGATGGTGGACACGGCGAGGATAGCTGGGCTTAGGGTCAGAGACCTGATCGAGCTGGAGGGTGGTCGTTGGAGGGAGGAGCTGATTCAGGAGGTGTTTGGGGCGCAGCTGGCAGAGATGGTCCTGGCCCTACCAGTTCCTGCCAGGGAGAGGCCAGACAGACTAGTCTGGGTGCCGACAGGGAGGTCTCAGGTGCGTGCCAGGGATATTCATCAGCTGATGATTAGTGAGCCAGGCCGGCAGATAGAGGGGGGATGGATTTGGAGGATGCGGACTCATCTGCGGGTGTCGCTTTTTATCTGGAAGGTGGCATGGGACTGCTTACCGACCAGGAGTTTATTAGCACGGCGTGGGATGAGGATCACCCAGGGGTGCGAGGTGTGCATAGATACGGAGGAGACTATTGATCATGTTTTATTGCAGTGTCCCAGAGCCAGGGAGATTTGGAGGAGGTCACCGGCCCTATTGCCCCACTCAGTTGAGTCGACACAGGATTTGATTCATTGGTTGAGGGTCTCTATGCGGAGCCCAGTACTGTTGATGCGGGGATTCGTTGGGCATACATGGCTTATCATATATGGTTGGACAGAAATTCTGGCGTGTTTGAAGGTAGAAGATTACCGCCGAGGATGGTGGTGGATAGAGCGATTCGTCATGCGAGGGAGATCATCACAGCTACCGCGAGGTTCTCTTCTGGGATGGCCGGGGACATCTGGGGTACTTCTTCCGCTGTCACAGCGCCCAGGTTCGTCCTTGTTTCTTGGGTACCCCCACCCCCTGGTTATCTCAAAGCGAACTTCGATGGTAGTATGTCGGTGGACGGAGTGGCTGGAGGCGTCGGTTTTGTGATCAGGGATCATCTTGGGAGGATGATAGCAGCTGGTGGTCGTCGCACGCCCGGACTTACTGCTGTTGGGACGGAGTTGCGGGCAGCTTGGGAAGGGATATCCTTTGCCAGGCAGATACTGGGTGCTGAGCGGCTCTGCCTTGAGGGGGACTCCTCTGTGGTGATTGACTGGGCTCGTGGATTGGATAGATATGGTGACGGCCATCCCCTTATCCGTGATATCCGTAGGTTGGCTCAGGAGTTGAGCGATTTTCAGGCTCTACACGTTTTCCGGAAGGCAAACCGTGCAGCTGATTGGGTGGCCTCTTATGTAGCCCGACATTCCGGGGAGATCATTTGGACATCGGTAGGAGGGATACCCCCTACCTTGTACTCTTTTTTTGCTTCTGATATGGCTGGATGTACTCAAGTTAGAGCTATATGAAATGCCGTTTTTACCAAAAAAAAGGCTTTTTTTTTTTCCGTACTGCGAGCTGGGTCCGGACATCGGGTGGAGGGTGAGCCTGCCATCTGACAGGTCTTACTCGATTTTTTTCGTACTAGATGGACGGAGGATGAGGAGGCCAGTGATGGGGACCGCCCTCTGAGGGTGGACGTGGGTATTCGTGACGTTGAGAGTGTATCCCTGACCCGGCCGGTGTCGGCACAGGAGGTACAGGAGGCAGTCTGGGCCTTGGCTGCAGACAAGGCCCCGGGACCTGATGGTTTTTCCCCTTTCTTTTTTCGGCAGTATTGGGGTATTATCCGACCAGCGATGGTGGAGGCTATTCAGTGCTTTTTTACCCAGGCAGCTATGCCTGAGGATTGGAAGGCTACTTTTATCACACTTATACCTAAACGTCAGAATGCGGCTGAGCCTTGTCATTTTAGGCTCATCAGCTTGTGCACAACCTTATACAAGGTTGTGGCAAGAATTATGGTGGGCAGGATGAAGCCCCTCTTGCCTGGTCTTATTAGCCAGGAGCAGGGGGCCTTTGTGGCCGGCAGAAATATTTCCCATAATGTTATGTTGGCCCAGAAAATGATGTGGGATCTCCGACAAGCATCGAAGTGGCACAGCCTGATGGCAGTCAAGCTGGATATGGAGCGGGCTTACGACAGGATCAAGTGGAGTTTTCTTTAGCGGGCGTTGGAGGCGTACGGCTTCCCCAGACAGTGGATCGGTTGGGTTATGGGGTGCGTCCGGGGGTCAAAGTTTTCTATCTTGGTCAACGGCACACCATCACCCTTCTTCGAGTCCACCATAGGGTTACGACAGGAATGTCTCTTATCCATTTGTTTATTATCTGTGCTGATATTTTATCTCGGTCTTTGCAGAGAGTGTGCGCCAGCCGGGAGTTGGAGGCCTATGTCCCAGCCTCGGGGGTTCGCCCTATCTCCCACTTACTTTTTGCTGATGATTGTCTTCTTTTGACCAGGGCACGGATTTCAGAGGCTCAGGTCCTTCGCAGGGTGGTGGCGGACTACTGCGTGGCGTCCAGCCAGAGAGTGAATTTGCTCAAATCTACCATTTCTTTTAGTCCTAGCACGGAGAGCAGAGTCAGACAGAAGATCAGAGGGATACTGCAGATACCGGAGCAGAGGGGGACGCTTACCTACCTAGACGTCCCTATTACTGGCCGGAGGCTACGGGTGGCAGAGTGCTCGGGTTTGGTGCAGCGGGTCCAAAGCAGGCTGGAGGGATGAAGGGCGTCCTCCCTATCCATGATGGGGAGAGTGACACTGGTCAGAGCAGTGCTGAGATCCATACCGGTGTATCTTATGGCCAACATAGTGGTTCCGAAGATGATCCTGTTAAGGATCGAGCGCCTTCTTCGGAGCTTTCTGTGGGGGTCATACGGTGGAGGTCACGGAGTGCACCTGGTGGCTTGGGAGCAGATTTGTCGTCCTACTAGTGAGGGTGGTCTAGGGGTGCAGTCCCTCATAGAGAAGCGCGAGGCGTTCATTGCTCGGCATGCGGCTCGGTTCATGTTAAAGCCACACGGCCTCTGGAGTCAGGTGATGGCAGCCAAATATGGTCGAGGGGCTGCAGGGGTGGCACAGAGGGGTCATCGAGTCTCTTTCATGTGGCATGAGATCGGAAGGTACCTGCCGTCAGTATCGGCACACATCAGGTGTTTGATTGGCGATGGCCGGAGTATTGATGTGACCAGCGATTCATGGGTGGACTCCCTATCCCTGAGCTGTTGGCCGACTATGGTCGACACAGAGGCAGTGGAGGGGCTACGGGTGTGTGACCTCCTAGCACCACGAGGGGCAGAGTGGGATGAGGCCAGACTCAGGCTATTGTTCGGGGTACACCTAGCTGCGAGGATTCGGTCCCTTCCATTACCAGGATGCGGAGGGCCAGATGTCAGGGTGTGGGGCACCTCGAGCCGGGCCAGTGTTAGGCTGGGAGATCTCACCCATGTTATTCAGCCGGAGTACGAGCCGGGGCCGGATTGCACTTGGATTTGGAGGTCCGGACTTCACCCGAGGGTAGCTCTCTTCCTATGGAAGGTGTTCTGGGACCGCCTTCCTACGAGAGCAGTGCTGAGCAGGCGTAGCTGGGGGGTCCCGGCTGAGTGCGGGACGTGTGGAGCTGAGGAGTCAGTGGACCACGTGCTCTTCCAGTGTACATGGGCGAGGTCGACATGGCAGTGGACTGGAATCCCGCAGGGGGCCCGAAGTGCACGGCTACGTTTTCTTAGGGTGATACGGCAGTGGTTAGCCAGTTCACGGACTCGCGAGGAGGGCATCAGAGCTACTTGCACAGCACTTCAGATTTGGCTGGCCAGGAACGCCCATACTCTCGGCGAGCGTAGGGTGTCACCGAGGTTTGTGGCAGAGTTTGCTCGAGCACAGGCCATGGAGATCAGACCCACCTCTTATACAGACAGACCTTTGACAGCTTGGAACACCTGAGGTTCCTCCCTTGGCAGCTCCTCAGATGGTGTTTTTCACCTGGGAGCCCCCACCCCCAAGCTTCCTCAAGGTCAACTTCGATGGGTCGGTTTTGGACGGCGGCACGCGGGGCGGTGCAGGCTTTATCATACGGGGCCCGCATTTCAAGGCAGTGGTCGCAGGAGGCTGCCAGTTGTTTGATACATCGGTTCCCGGAGCAGAGCTGCGTACAGCCTGGGCGGATCTTCGACATGCGCGGGTAGTACTGCGGGCCAGCTCGATTATTTTGGAGGGTGACTCGGCCATTGTCGTCAAAGTGGATTCAGAGGGGATTGGGGGGTGAGGGCACAGACCACCCTTTGATTCGCGACATTGTGATGATGATGAGAGATGGGGGGGCCATCCAGGCCAAGCATATATTCAGGGAGGCCAATGGGGCAGCCGATTGGGTGGCTGCCTATGCAGCCCACCACTCGGGGTATGCCCTCTGGTAGGGGGAGGGGGAGTTGCCATTGGCACTCCATGAGTTATTGTATTTTGATCTTATTGGGTGTATTCGTATCCGTACTATATGAAGCACCCGTATTCAGCAAAAAAAAAAAAGGCTTTTTTTTCACCTCCATAGAGGACTAGGCATGGAAAATATTTTACTTGATAAGACTTAATTAGCAGCTCTTACTAATGCATCCATTATACCAAGTACATATGAAGTGTCATGGAGGTAATAGGTATGATGATAAGATACCAAAGCCAACAAAATAAAAAGAAACATTGGCTACAACTCAATTCTCTCCCCTCCCCTCCCCCCCCCCCCCCCCCCCCCCCCTCCAAAAAAAAAAAAAAAGTAAAGAGAAGAGATTTACAAAGTCCAAGCTAAGAACCACAGATGGACATGGAGAGATCTAAATTGATTCTGGGACCTTCTGAGTAACCTGAACACTCACTGAAGTTTCTCCTCGAAGACGAAGAGATTGTGCCACTGCTTTCACTTGCTGAGGGTGTATTACTCCTGTGGGTTGGGTGCAATGTCAAGGATAGTGATAGTGAGCAGTCATCAACCTCCTCCCTCTCCTCTGAACACTCCTCGAATAATAGGGACACATATGATCGACATCCCTTCTCGAAGCTCCCCTCGGACTTGAGCTTCCCTGCAGAGATAAGATTCTGGTCGCTTGGTTTGCTGCTCTGCGGTCAATAAAGAGAGAAGATGAGTTTGTTTGATGTCTCATTTTAGAAGAACATGCTGCAGCTCACGCAACCATGCAGATAAGTTAAGCATTGAATTGTATTAAATATGCCTGATCTCAAAGGCTTCTCTTAAATAAAGCCGTAGTTTTAAGTTCTTTAACCAAAAAGTTCAACCATTACTCACTCAAATTAATGCATTAGTCAAAGTAGAGGGAACTTCACTAGGGTCATCCAAATGCCACCATTTCCTCACTAATTAAACTTTAGATAGGGTTGCAACAATAAACAAATGTAAACAATTATCTGTTAACAAGTGGACATAAGTTTGATATAATAATCAAATTACATAGAGTCTCACCCATTCTTTGAGAGGCAGCAACCTAACTATCAAGAAGATACTATTTGATCAACCAATGGTCTTAAAAGTCTATTCAAATAGCCAGTATAACTCCAATATCTTCTGAGTATAGATCAAAGATCTGAATAAAGAGGTTGCCCATTGCAGCCCTTTTTTGTCAGCAACAAATGCCAAATATACTAGTGTAGCTCTACTATTGATTCCTCTGCGGCTACATGGCTGCATCTCATTGATCCAGAGTGATACATGGGAATGTGTGGGGATAGGGTGCAATACAATGTTTAGGAAGCTGGTCAAGCATTCAAATTGATAAAATAAGGATGAAATAAGAAGGAATATTCATGTCATGAAACATGTAAACATAAATGCACATGCATGGGGCACGCTCTTAAAGTTAGGAAGGCCGGGCTCCATGCAATCTTTCAATATCAAACCTAATCTTAGAAACGCTTAAAAAAAAGGTTGGTCAAAGGAGGAGATTAGAAGAGTTAAAGAAGAAAAGAACACAAGGCACCTAAAAGTAGCTGAGGACACTCAAGAGGGAGAGAGAAAAGTTGGAAAGGGAGAAGAAGAACAGGGTGCAAGGGTGGTTTCTTTTATCACTTTTTGCTGTACCTTTAAAGGGCCAGATTCTTCCACCATATATCCCAACAATTTGAGCTTGGAAGGGTGGTGATCTGCCAATAAGCCAGTCTCCGCAGCATCTTTCTGCCACCTGAAGCCCTCCTCCTTTATTCCCCTCCCCACAGCCATGGCTTGCATGTAATCATCAAAGCAGTACGGGAAGGTGACTGCCTCGCTGATTCCTTGGCTGCATTGCAAGCTTTTGGAGGTGGCTTGTGTCTCCATTCGAGCCCTGCTAATAAAATAAGCAAAAGAAGTGGGGAGAGATTAGCAAAAGGTGAGGAAAAAGTGAGGGAGAAAAGAAGATGGGGGTCATCTTTATATGTTCCTAATGTGACCGATATTATTTGAAGTGCATAAAGATAGATAGCTAGCCAACTTTTTCAGAGGAGGATGTGGGAAGTACCCGAACTGGGACTGGAATTCCTTGGTGGTGGGCTTTGAAGGAGGGGAGGAGCCATCATCATCTCGCTCATCAGCACCACCATCATTGGCTTCACATGTGTGCTTTCTTGCTTGCAATTCTGATGCTGAACAAGAAGATTGATCCATGGAACAAGCCTTTTCTTAGACTCAACTCTATGTTATGAAAGCATAAGAATAGAAACTGTATGGTAGAGAGAACAGAAGTTTTGAGGTTTTCTGAGGCGATTCATCATTAAAAATTGAATTTATTGTGAAAAAGAGTCAAAAAGAAAGAAAAAGAAGATGTGAGTTACTTAAGATGCATGCCAGGCAAACCATGTAAAAGATATGAGTTTTTTTGAACTTCACACCCTTTTCTTTTAGCTATTTTATTGATAGCTCCCGGTTCATGCATTCTGAAAGGCGACCAGAACCAATTAAATAAATAAAGATGTCACCTTCTAGTTCGAGGGGAATTACTGTAAATGGTGCAGCTCAACAAAAAGTCTGGCTTCCTATTCTGTACTGTTTTTGGCTAAGAAACTGTCTTAATACTAAGAAAGAGTAAATAAAAATCGAAAGCAAACTCTAGTATCAAAGCTGATCCACATGAGGGAAGTAAAAAAAAAAAAAAGGATGCTGCATCAACTTAATGAGTAAGTATCTTTAGATAAGTCATATGAAGGAGTACCAATGGTAAAAAATAAGCCACAAATTTTAGAGAGAGAAAAAAAGGAAAAAAATATAAAAACAACAAGAACCTCTACCAACAAGGCTTCTCAAATGGCAAAAGATGAATACTGCATCAACTTGAAGGTTAATTGATAGAGAGAGCTTTCTTAACATAAGATAAATAATCTTAAAAAAATGGATATGGATTTCTGTTTGAAGGGAAGAAGCATTTTGGCAGGAATAATTTTTGGTGGACAGAAGAGCAGAGATAAAAACCATATATACCTTGCCTGCCCATGTCATTCCTCATGCTTCTGTACATCTGATTAAAACCATACCATCCATCTGTCAGCCAAACTTCCCCAAAAAAACACAAAAAAAGAGAAAGAGAGACAACAATATGACCATGGATAAATCTGAACCAAGTTTCAAAACAGCATAGCCATACCTGGAGATGACTTTTAACATGGGATATTGTGAGTCCTCTAACATTCATGAGCTGCAGGACAAGCTTAGGTGTAGCCTCTAGAATAATAGAGGAAATAAGCAATGAGATTACAAAACAAAAGTAACAACTATAAGCAGTAACACAGAGAGGAAAGACAAATAAAAATAAAGGCAAAGCACAAAGGTTTCGAATGGAAAAGGTACCAACTTTCCTGTCCTCCAAGCCTTTCAATGGCACGAACAAAGCAGTGATGGAGGTCAGGGGTCCATCTCAAGCGAGGCACCTTGGATCTGATGTACTGCCTCACACCTCCATTTCTTCCACAGTTCCCCATCTCGATCTCTTTCTCCTCCTCCTCTTCCCTTCTTCAAATGGGCATTATTCTCTTCAGCAACTATAAATATATCCAGTAAAGTAGATGAACTAAGCCGAAGGAGCGAGGAAAGAAACCAAACAGACCTTTCTGGAAGTCTTAATAGCCAAACTCTATCCAGTTCCTTGTCCCAAAGAACCTTTCTTTCTCTTCTCTATCACGCGTCTTCCCAAAGAGAGAGTCTCCCACCGGTCCCAGGGACTTATCTATGGCTGTCTCTGTCGAGAAAACCCTTCTTTGCCTCCTCTAATACCCCTCCAAAACCCTGCCTTTCTGCTTCTCTATCAGTTTCCACCGCGTTTTCTCTCTAGAGCTCTTACCTCCGCGTTCCTTCACACGAGGATAAAACGAAAAAAAGCTCTGACCTTTGCGTTAGTCTGTTACTTGGGGTCCTCTAAATATCGTTGGGACTGTCTAGGATTAACTTAACACTTGGAGGCCACGGATCACGAGAGGAAGCCATCATTAAGAGGAGTTAATGACTGGAGAAAGAGAGGAAGTGGGCAGAGATAAGAGAGAGAGAAAGAAGACTAGAGACAAAGGAGAGATGACAAATTCCTCTGCTGCGCTTTTCTGATATACTCCTGAAAAATCCAGTATAAAAAGGAAAAGAAATATCATATATCATCACCTTCTTGACATAATTATAATTATTGCGCTTGGGTAGAGCTTTTGACTCACAGCAAAAAATAGAGAGAGAAAGTGGGAGTTGTAAGAAAGAGAGAGAGAGAGTTTTGGGCTGCCAACTCTAGAGGTATGATCACAAGAAAACGGCTATAGAATCGCTGAGCACACGATTTCTTTACTCCCCTTCTGCCACACTTTCTTAACTTAAATAACTACTATTACTATATTACTATTTAGTACCTACTGCTATAAAATAATTCAATAGAATATATAGATGTAAGAGAGAGAAAGACCATTGAGTTTTTACTAACTCACAGATAAGTAATAATAGCCCTCTTTTCTCTCTAAGAAGATTTGAATGGCATGGAGAATATATTATTGTTTAAAGATGCATGAGTCAAAACATACGTCTCCCATCTCATCCCTCTGTATTCTTTCCTGTCACAAAGTCTAAACTTCTTGGGTAGGCGCGCAAGAGGACAAAGACCATGAGGTTTTAACTGTAAGTCCTTAGGATCCTAAAAACAAGCCTTGGGTTTAGCCCATAATACGTATATAATTCATGTGGTGTTTTTCCAGGGGAGTTGGCCTTTTCAAATCAATCACAGCAGTGCCTGCCTTTTAAAAAAACCAAGAGACCATAAAAACCAAGGTGGAGATGGGGTTGTGCTGGAGAAAAGGGTCCAAGGAAGCAGAGGAGAACAAAACAAACAAGAAAAATAGGCCCTTTCTTCTTCTGTAGGTGTAATTATATTTGAAAACTTTAGAGGGGAAGTCAGTCAGCTGGCTGGCTGCCACTGAAAATTCCTCCTGCCTCATGTACAAAAAAAAAAAAAAAAAAAAAAACTCCTGCTTCCATGCAGAATTGGGCAGACCTAATAAAGGGTGTGTGTCATGGCATTTGTAAATGCCTTGGACTTTGCAGATAGAGGAGGCCACCTTCCCTTTTGTTGATTATTTTTTTATTAGTTTTGCTTACTAGGGAAGCAAAGGAGACTTAGTCCTACTCTAGATGTCCTTAGACTTTAAACATGCTTTCCCACTGTAGCTTTGCCCTTTTTCTCCCTTTCCTTTCCTTTCTTCGGAGACCATGATGTCTTTATCTTGGTTAAAGTTCATATTATTTGTAAGTAATTGACTAGGAAAGAGGTCATGAATGACCCCAAGTTCAAACTTCAATCATAGTTGTAGATATAGAGGGCATAGCGGGTATAATATGAGTTAAATGCATGAGAAAGTTCAAGTGAGTTATCAAGTCTCTTGCAAAACCATGTAATTTTATCGCTTTATGGGAAAAGTATAAAGAAAACAATGGACGGACTCAAGGAAAAAGAAACACTAGTCGTACGGTACGCAAATTGCATTCTTAATTTATTACGTGATTTGAAATCTCATTAGTTAATTGACAATCAAGAAACTTGAAGGATCCCTTGGGTTTGTGAACAAGCAAAATTGAAAGTAGGGAAGAGCTATTATAGTTTTTGTTGAATTATTTTTTAAAAAATATTGAATAATTACTTTAAAGAATTAAAAAGGATTAAATGATAGTTTTGTGCTGAAAATAATTTATGATAATATTCACTTGAAATAATTTTATTTAGTATACCTACTCCTTGTTTATACTTTTTTTTTTCAAAAAAAGTATTTTGTTCTGGCATGCAAAAGATGTGAGGCTTGAAATAAATCTTATATATATCAAATAATTTTTTGAAAAAGAAGTACAACTCAGAAAGAGTTATATAAATCAATTTACTTATGGCAAACATGATTATTCTATGAGAAAGTTATCATAGATAATTTCTTGACATGTATGCAGTATTGTATCAACAAAAAAATCCCCGTAAAAGTTATTTCAAAAGCTTTAGTCGATCACAAACTAGAATAATTGTCATCAAAATAAATAAAAAATATTCACTTTATAACTATTTTCATATACATAATTTCTATTATTGTTATTTTTATTTATTTATTTATTTATTTATTTATACCTATTTGGGGTGGGCGTGGTTCTCCACGTATTGACACTCATAATTTTTACCGTGGGAAGATCAAGAATTTTTGGACCCTCCATTGCATCGGGTGACCGAGTATGCTCCCGGCAGTTCATTCATTTGACCATAAGACTAGAGCGACTTTTTATTCCGCAATATTTTTTTCATAAATTACTTCGTCTTGATAATACGAAGCAATAAGTTGGTTATTATTTTATATGGTTACTAAGTTCATAGTAGGGATTAATTTTTTTTTTTTTATTTTTAATCTCAACCCTAAGTTGGCCACATTTACATCTGTTGTGTGTGATCCGCCGTTGTACCAAAAAAAAAAAAATTACGGTCAAAATGTGAGTAAATCTTCTTGAAAAAGCTTAATAGGATGCAACATTGGGAGCAAGATGGAAGATAAAGAAGGAAGTAACTGCGAATTTACCTCTCCTCCTTGCAATAGCCCAAAAGAGGGGCAGTGTAGGAGCAATAGAATGGAAATAGACTGAATAGGGCGTACCCCTCTAAAGCTCTCCCTTTCAAAAAAGTGGGTACGAACGAAGACGGTGTGGATGCACCCACCCTATTACTATGTGCTCCCTCATAGGCATTGTGGTGACTTGGATGTCACCCCCGGCTTTTAACTACGAGTTCGAATCCCATCACCACCCCGGTAAGAAACTCACGAGGACATGACGGTCGGGCACCAACGAAGACATCGAGGGCTGCAATCATGTGAGGTTGGATTAGATATAGATCTAAACTCCATTGATTCGGATTTGACTTACTTATTTAAATAGGTCAAAATTCTGAATCCAAATCTAGATAATCTAACCTGACCTATAATAGCTTGAATTAAGCTAAATAGATTTAATGGTTAAGCATTACTATAGTTCATGTTGGTCGCATACCAACCAACATCTTCGATCCGCTTCCTCTACTAATTTCTATGTATACATATTAAGCATAATTCTATACAAAACAAAGTAGAAGCCTACGTAGAGATACGGAGGATTGAACAAAAAATGGGAGCTAGAGAATGGACTAGGTGTTCCGTTTTCTTTCTAGTTTCTAACTAGTAGGATATACGATGCAAGATAGGAAATGAAAAGTAATATGATTTTTATAAATGGATACTAGAAGGAAAATATGTAGAAAATACTCTATAAAATTTTTGTTAACTTGTTGAGAAGCCAAAGGGGCTCATCCATAAGAAGTTTGACGAGAATGGGACTATAACATGAATAATTTCTCCTTCTAATAGTCATCATCTAATCTCTATTGATTGAAATTTTGTTCCCACTACTCCATTTCAATGGCCATTAATTTTTTGTTAGCTTCACAGTCATATATATACTTGAGCATAATCGTGTGCAAAGTAAATATACGCATAAAACAAGCACAACCTTATGCGAGATAGATGTATTTGTGTGTGAAATATTAGTTGGATATTGCTTAATCAAAAAGTGACTAGTCCAGCAATGATAAGATAATATAATATAATATTCTACTGAATTTGTTTCTCATTTAATCCCAAAGGATTGTGTATATACATCAAATTCATACCTTTAGATTTTTAAGACTACTATAGAAAGGACTTGTCCTACTGGTCATACCCCTCTACTTAGAATTGCAAGTGGGTCGATTTAGGTAGGATCCACACAATATGTGCAACTAAGTTGAATGAGAAAAATTGAGATCAAATTCAGCTTCAAATTCATCAAAAATAGTAAGCTCCAAAATCGCATCCAAACTTGATTAATAATTGGATTCAATTTTGATTCGAGTACTTTCAGGCTTAATTTAATGCATGACTTTAGTGACCAACTTCCCAAAGGTTAATAAGGCGGTTTCTATTTTATATGGTGTGGGATCTAAAATGCATTCTCCAAACATTCTTTTGAAGAATGATTCATATCGGGAGCATGACAAAAGAAAGATTCTTCTTTAGCCAATAACACAACATGAATAAAAAGTTTATTGTACCTTACTTACTGTTTGTTGCCATGCAAGAGAGCCTCAGCCGCTATGCTTGAATCATCACGAGATATACTTTGGATCGAAGGTGGGAAAGAGAAATTGATGAAGAATCCAGGAAGAGTAGCAAAGGAACATGATGAGCAAATTGTCATCTCGAGGTGTTATTCTGTTTAGATTATGTAAGAAAATAACATGATATGGGAAGTGAATGATTGATTTAAAAAAAAAAACAATATTCAATGGTGAATGATTGATATGGGTGTTATTCTGTTTAAATCTCTATATATGTTTGTTTCTTTGTAACATAATCAAAATTTAAATATAGGTTAGGATTAATTTGGGACTACAATATCAATGGTGAGAGCTTAAGGAGTATGCATGAGAAAAAGGTATAAGTCTAAATATGAAGAAAAGGATTGACACAAATCATGTATCTAATTTCTTTATATTTCTATATTTACACATACTACATATATACAGTTTATTTTTAGTATCTTTGTTATTGGATTTTTAGATTGAGATATAGTTAAATCGAAGTTTGATTCTATAAGAAATCTTTACATCGTACCTCCACTTAGCAACTAGAGGTCCTAAGTTCGATTATAGGGTATTGCGTCTCTAAAAATCTGAACGTGAATAACTAGTAGTGCATACCCTCTTCTTTGAAGAAAATAATCCATCAACTCCATTATACATGATAAATAAAATATTATCTAATTATTGATATTTTTCTACAAAGATTGTTGCATATTCGTGGATGCTAAGTTAATAGGAGTGTAATGCAGCCAAGCTTGATTGATCTTCGATCTGATCAAGCTTAGTTCGAAACTAATTTTGTTTGATCGGTCTACCATTAGTTTGAGCTCAAGCGAAAATGAGCTCACTTGATTAGCTTGATAATCCTAACTTGGAGCTGAAATCAACTCAATATTGAATCAAGCTTGGTTCAATGTAGAATAAATTCTTGATTTGAGCTCAATTTCAAGCTTTGTTCAAGCCTAAATTAATGCTTATATGATTCTAAGAATAAATAAATTACAATAATTAAATTACTAATACAATCATACATAGTTATATAATGCACAATATCTATATTAACTATATTATTAAATGAGAGTGAAATAGCCCTTGTTCATCTTTTCACAAATATTTGCAGAAAAACAATATGATTAAGGAGTTAATTCCATGTATGCCTCTAGTTATTTTCTATTTCTCATCTGCATAGTTTCTCCTAAGTTTCAATTTCTCCTATGTATCCCAAACTAGCTGGACTCTATTTTCTTGTTTAAAAAAACTTCATCTATCTCTTATAACATCTCCAACCAAATGGACTTTTTTTTCCAAAAAAAAAAATAATATATATCTTACTCTTTATTTCATCCACATATTATTTCCCTTATTTTCTATTTTTTGATTTTTTTAATTTATTTATCTTTGTAATGTCCATTACATTTGTTCATTTCTAGTAATACAAGTTTTATTGAGCTAAGCATGATTAAGCCGGATAAATTCTGGCTTGGCTCAAAATTAATTAGTTTTAAGCTTGTCTTGCTAATTTGAGTTTGATTTGTTCATCTTTAAATTGAGCTTGATTTGAGCTTTTCTTGAGTTAAGTTGGAGCTAAGCTCAAGCTGTTTGATTTATTGAAAACTCTGCATGTTAAGCAAGAAAAAGCTCATAGTTCTTTTTCAGAGAAAAGGGAGAACCACTTTGAAATATGGTTAATGAGCCGTAGATTTTTGAGGATGCACCATCCGGCACCAAACCTAAAACTTTTGATTGCTAAGCAATTAGATGTAACCATTATGGTAGGTCTTAGTTTATATATAATACTTCCTAGGTTTAATTAAAATAACAAAAAATAATGTAATCAAAAGATATTTTTAAACAACAGTAATCCTTATTTCCAATTACAAAGAATTGAGTTAATTTAAAAAGAATAATAAGATATACGACAAATATATGTTATTGTCCAAGTAATAAATTTGATAGCTACCAAGTTAGAAGTTTGCTTTAAAAACATGACTTAGTCAACCATGCCTTAGCTTTCAATCTCAAGATCATTTGACAAATCTCCCAAAACCTTTATCAATTTAATAAGTTAACAGTTTGTCCAATGGTGTACTTACGTATATATAGTAAAGAGAAGATGTACAATAGTCTATTGATGGATTGAAAGCAATGAAGCAACAGTAGCTTAAGACTTCAAACACAACCATGGTTAAGTACATGGATTCAATTGTTGCACGGATCCAAATTCTTGGAATCCCACCCGGTTCCGATCTTGCCTTGAATAGCCGAGATTTATTATTCGTGACAGAATTTATGAATCGTACGGCGAGCAGCTGCTGAAAATTTTTCCAAGAGGCCATTTAATTGATTTAACGTGTCCCATAAGGAAGGGTGACCGGATTTATCCGGATAAGGAGGCTACCGAGGAATGGCACGTTAAAAGTTAGAAAACTTCATCGATGGAGGAGTCGTCAAAAGACATCACCATAGTAACATATAAATTTACAAAAATTAAAATACAAGCGTATCTGCAAACGCACTAGGTAGCTCTTTTTTTCTAACTTAAAGAATGCCTCTTGAATGGCCGCATATGAGGTTATCTAAATAAATAAATAAATATTTTTTATAAATTAATAAAAAAATAATAATAATAATAATAATATTTTTTATATTATCGTGAAAATTTCTTCATTGTCTTTGTATTTTGGGGGCTCTCATCTTCTGGCCATATCAATGTAAACTTCGATGGTAGTGCTTGTGGCGATAGTGTCAGGGCAGGAATGAGATTTGTGATCAAAAGTTACGATACTAGGCTGAGGACTGTCAACCACACAAACAGAGCTTAGGGCAGTTATGCTGGACAAGTTCTAGGGGCAGAATGAATCATCCTTGAGGATGACTTCGCCCGGGTGATCGAGAGGCTATAAGGTGGGAGCGGGGGATGAGCACTCTCCGTTATGTAATTTACTTTGGTTGGTGGAGTATAGAAATTTTTAAATAATATATATATATATATGTACCGAAAAATGAATAGCACAGCTGACAAAAATATCTATGGCCTCCTCTGTACTCAGGTAAGGTTGGTAGGGAAGTTCTTGTACCAAAATAATAAAAAAAAAAAGAAAAAAAATCTCTTTGTCGCCATTTATGCTGGGGTTGCCAGAAGGAATGATGGGAATTCCTGCAGAGGGAATAATGGTGGCAAGGACATGAGCTAGCCCTCCTAAAAGATTTAAACGTTCGTAATTATTCTCTCTCTTAAATATTTATTTCCTATAAGTTTTTGGAAAATAAAAAATTCAGAGATAGGACTTGGAGGACGCAGAATATTTTGGCGTGCACCGAACGGTGTGCATTGATTTACCACCGAATGTTTGGCTTTCTCTGTAAACACTATTGTCTATTTACTTTCTCTTTCTTGATTGACGTTGTAAAAATAAACAGAGGAAAACAATGACGTAGACTACGTGCAAGGGAGCAGGGTGAGAGCCTGCCGAGGGTCAAAAATGGAGGAAATCCGGTATTGACCGTTCATTGCAGTGGCTCGAGAAAGGCAGGAAATTTCTGTGGTTGATTTCCTTGGGGAATCTCGGATGCTTTTGACGTTTCACAAATATGGTAGGAGGAATTTGGTGCGTTTCTTCTTTGGTCGCAGCAAGATACAGGAAGAGAAAGGTGGAGTTAAGGCCAGGTTTGTTTGGAGTGGAGATAGAACTGTAGCAGTTGTTTACATTTATGAGCTCTTTTATTCTATTTGTTTTGAATGGCCAAATTTGAAAAGCCTCTAGATGCTCAGATAAGTTAGTTATGCATTGGATGCATATATTGGACCGATTTTAATAGAATAATACTAGGATAGTTTGATATTGTGATATAATAGTATACTAAAATATGATTTATTCATAGTAACATAGTATTATCATAATATTAGAATAATATAATATAAAAATATATTATGATATTATTATAATAGTAATGCAATATAATATAATATAGTGTATCTATTATTAGTTAATAATTATAAATCATGTTTAATAAAAAGTATTGCAACAATTATTATTATGTATTAATATATTATTACATAGTATAATGATGTTACAATATATGAATGCTTTTTTCTTATTTTAGTATAATATTATAATAGTATTATATTATAATATTAATTTATATTACTATAATATAGTATAAAGTATTATTAATTTATATTTTTTATTTTTTATTTTAATCTAAATATTATAATAAAAATGTAATTAATTTGGTAAGGGTATTTTGGTCATAGAAATAGCTTTCCAACATGTTTCAAAAAGCACTTTTGGCGAGAAGCTCTAAATTGAAACTTTGAAATTTTTTCAATTGCTAGGAGGACTAGAAAGTTATTTTAATTTTTTTTTTACCAAATATCTATATATCATCAAGAAATATCTTTTTGGGCTTAGAAAGCACTTTTGATTCCTCCAAAAATAATCCCAAATGGAGTCTTAGGCCATTAGCTGGAGGAGTATTATGTTACGGATTGACTGCCCCCAAGCTTAGGCTATTGGCTGGAGGACTGCCTAAGCTTCAAACTTATGTGGCACCACCTATTTATCGATATGGGATTATGACCTTCTCCCTCACTCAATCTCGTGATACCCTCTTTTGGCTCCACCACTCCTTGGAGATAAGGAGGCAAAACCTTCGCCTAACTTACCTTGACCTTGGTATCTTTGGTGATGGACCACATGGTGTGTCGAGCTATGGCATACTGGGCTAGGCTTTGATACCACCTACAACAATCTCATAATCCAAAAGCTTAAACTATTTGATGGTGGGCTGACCAAGATTATAAGCATATATGATGCCTCCAATCTATTTGATGTGGGTTGACGACAACTAGCATTGTTGATTGTGGATGGTAGTTAGAAAAAACTTGGGCAAAGTTATTGCTTAAGAGAGGCTGAGAGCTAGGAGAGGGATTAGGCGAAATAGACCCTAACCCTCGCTTAAACCCCATCTCACTCTAAACTTGTATATTATATATATATATATATATATATATATATATATATATATATATATGCATATATATAAATATTATATAATATTGTCTAAGCATCCCTCTATTTGCTTCTAAACCTAGGGAAAAAGGATTTTTGATTTTATGATTGACAAGATGGAGAAATGGTGAAGCAGATGGAAACAGAAATGCTTATCTATGGCTAGACGAGTCACATTGATAAAAGCAGTGCTCAATTCTATACCCATATACTTTTTAGCCAATGTCACGGCATGACTAGAAGAATTGTATAAAATATGTGAATTTATCCAATTGAGCCATTATTTTTGAAAAGAAAAATCTCTAGAGAAACCACTTCTCCATTTTTGAATCGAAAGAGCAAAGTTTCTCCTAAATTAGGAATGTCATTTTGTATCCACTCTCTGCTTTAATACTAGTAAGGGATAACTGACTTCAATGAGTTTTCTAAACTAAAAGACATATTTTCTTTCTCTCGATTTTTCTGTACCAATCTTCCATCAGATATTTGGTATTTTTCTTTTCGCTAATTGGTTTCTTTATGCCTCCAATTTATCCAATAAATTCTTCCAATTTTAAATCATTTAGTGCGAGTCCTTCATTCAATAAATTTGTGGTAACTCTAAAAAAAAAAATAATGCAAAACTTCACTATAAAATTTTATACATTTAGATGCAAAAAAAATTGTTGCTAAAAAATAAATTTCATCATCCAAAGATTTGACCAAAAAAAAAAAAAACTTTGTCATTAGGTTTGTAGCCAATGCCCCATCAATAAAAATCATCTATGATGAAAATAGTAATTCATCATAAAATATTCAACATTTTGTGATGAAATGAATGTTGGTGCTAATACTTGCATAACTCGTGACAATCTAATTCATCACTAAGAAAGTAAACAACATTGTCTAAACATCCATTTTGTCACAAAAAATCAACTCTAAGGGTCGTGTATGCTATTTTTTTGCTACAAAAGTAATTTTATCATGATGAAAGCACTTTCATCATAAAATATTTTGACAATCATCCCAAAAAAGATGACTATTAGCGACAATACTATTTCGATGCTCAAAATTAGGCATTAGAGTGAAATATTTTATTGCAAATTATGACAAAAAATGAGTAGGATATTACCTCATGCTCAACCACTTTGACAACATTAGCTTGTAATAAGAAAATCTGGTTATTAAATTTATTCAAAATTTATTCACATTATAAAATATACTCATTTCAAATATATTATAGTAATTCATATTTTAATAATTAATTATTTTTATAGAAAATTCGATCCTCTTTCTTTTGATAAAAAATAGAAATGAATAACTTCATTTTCTTCTTATAATATTTTGAAAACCTTTTTTTTGGAATATTTAAAATAATTTCAACATATTTCTATAATTGTATATATCTTTTTCTAAAGTCATCTAAAATAGATAATTCATGATTCTCTTTACTCATATTGTAATAAAAAAGTAATTGTATATATCTTTTGAAAACCTTTTAATACCTCATATTATATATTAAAAATAGTTTTAATTTTAAGTTATTTTTAATATAAATTGTCGGTTGAATCAGTTTTCATGCAAGTTTCATAATTATGATTTAGACCATTACATGGTTGTGGCATGTCACTTGCAATTTTGGTAGTGGATTTTATTTCTAGCCTATAGTTATCTAATTGTTAAACTAACTTCACTAATATAATTTGTTCATCAAATAGATTTGGTTAAATCCAATTAAAAATAATATATGTAACCTATATATTATAAAAATTACATTATAAAAATTTCACGTAAGAATATAATATAGAATCAATTTCATTATAAAAATAACTCATCATTTGAATTCCAAATTACTGCTCAACAAAAGTAACTCGTCATAAAAATAAATCATAAATAATTAGCATCAAAACTTATTAAATATACAATGATAAATAGGTGACAACATCCATTTCATTGCTAAATAGTTAGTATTTTGCAACAAAACTATATATGTTGCCAATAAATATATATTTAACGATGAAACACTATTATTGTTAAATTATATAAATAATTTGTAATAAAATTATTTCATCATAAAAGTTATACAATAATATGTATGTATAAAATCCAATTCATTGTTAAATAGTTAATATAAAATCTATTTATATTCTATGACTATACACAATATAAATAAATAAATATTCAGTGAGAACATGTTAACCTCGCTTAAAAATAGAGATCCACCTGTAATAAAATATAGTTTTGGTGTCAAATACAAAAAAAAATATTGTGAATAAAAACAAAAAAATTGCTAATTTTTCTTTAATTTCTTATGTCCCCAAGAATATATTTGATAATGATTCTAACATCTTCGTCAAAATTAATAATTAATTCATGACAAGAATATATCATCACTAAAATTCATGGCATTCGTAAGGCTTCAAATGGATCGGGTTGATCTGTGACCCGACTTGCTTATACCCAATCTGACTCATTTTAAAGGACCCATAGGGTCAACTTGTGTTTTAAAATTGGACCAGTTTCATTTTAGAGGCCAAGTCTAGATTTTCTGAATTTTGTTCCGATCCGACTTGACCCAATTAGTTTGAAATTTGAGCAATTTTGGATTTTCAACCCTACAACCCAATTTAACCGGAACCCCTAAATTATTAGGGCCCACTAGCTATTTGTGTAATTAGAATTTACTCTCTCTTTTTTTTTCCTACCACCTCGGTTAATTTTAGATGCTATAAATTTGAATACAACCTTTTCGGGCCCAACAGCACCACCTTCGTCGTCTCGGCCGAGATCTTCCCGGCGAGGCTGCGGTCGACGTGCCACCGGATCTCCTCGGCCGCAGGGAAGGCGGGCGCCATTGTCGGGGCGTTGGGTTTCTGTATGCGGCGCAGAACCAGGACAAGGCCAAGGCCGATCCCGGCTATCCGGCCGGCATTGGCGTTAGGAACTCGCTATTCTTGCTGCCAGGCTGCAAACTCTTGGGGTTCTTCTTTACCTTCTTGTTGCCAGAGTCCAAGGGGAAATCTTTGGAAGAGATGTCCGGGGAGAACCAGGATGAAGAAGATCAGATATCCGAAACAAGTAGTTACCCCATGACTGTCCCTGTTTAGATTTACTTTGAGGGCCTGGTTTAGCTACATGCATGCAAATCTGTGTCTAAGAATTATCATCAGGTAGCTTTGATTGAAAAAAAAAAACATGAGTCCTATGCGTCCCACGGCCTCAGACAAATAGTTTCTGAAAACCTTGGAGGCTCTGTAGGTGTTAATGGCACATCTAGACTGCCTGTTCACAGTCCTCGCTATGGGTGAACTATTTTTCTTGATTTTTTCTTTCGTCAAGTCCATCTCATTTTGGAGAAAAAAGAGTGATGAGATCGTCGTCAATATCTGGTTCTAGATGTTCTTCTAGCATATATTTTTTCTGGTTAATTTGTTGGAGGATAGCAGAGCCGCATGCTTGCCATGAATCTCCTCTTGGTTGCCTATTTTGCTGACCTTGAGGGGATAAGCCATTGTGGATGCTAAGAGAGATTGTTGATATATGTGAATAAAGTCGATACAACATTTTTTTATATACGCTTATTGCTTCAGAAACCTGACTTCTGGTTCAAACATGAATTAATTATGTAGGTAGGAGTTGAACTGTCTGGTGAACGAGATGCAGCAAGTTAGAAGAATTGGAGCAGTTTGAAGAATGGCATTAAGGATGGCAAGTCATCTTGGGGTTGTACAATTAGCTTAGAGAAGAGAGAGCAGTTTAAAGAAAGCAGAAATCCGGACCTGAATCGGACCCTATTCGGACACAATTTTTTTGAGTTGGGATTGGATTATACATGGACCCGACCCGATCCGAATGATCCGTTGGGTCAACAATTATAGCTATGGATCTGACCTGACCAGATCTTCTATTGAGTTGGGTTTGGGTCTAATATTAGGACCCGAACAAGAAACCGGATTAGGTTGGGGTCATTCATGGCCCAGTTCGATCCGACCTATTTATACCCCTAAGCATTTATGATAATAATTTTTTTGTTATGAAAATATCATAAATTGTTACCAAACAATATTCCCACCAAAAAGCTGGAGTGGGAGTATTTGGTGCTCCAAATTTGGTGATAAAAATTAGCAACGAAATATAATGTTGTTGCCAAAAATACTATTTCAATAATATTCCATGATGAATTTTTGATTTTGTTATCTTATGGTACTTATTAGCGTCAAATTGTATTTTGTAGTAAAATAATTTTTCACTAATTGAATATTTTGGTGTAGTGATTCGACTCATTCAAATGGTAGAATATCTAAATTTAAACTCTTAGAATCTAATTTTCAGTATTTTAAGGTGTAGGAATGTATCAAAGAGCTATGTGTGTGCTCTTGGGTCCCATGGAAAATTTGTGACTCACATCTAGTTGCAAAATTAGCTGGCAAAGACTTATTTTGTTTTGGTTTAAGTAAATAGGCCGAATTTTAAATGTGCCTCTGTCCTTATAAATGTAAGAGGTCCTAAAACATATAAACAATTCTTAGCTCACTTTTGTGTACAGGACAATGATTAACAATGTTTTATTCTAGCAAGGGAAAAGATATATATGTAAACAATATACATTAGCCTGGGCCAAAACTAGCAAGGTAGTAGGGAAACTATGATGTTGAATAAAATTTTGTCAGGTATCCAAGTCTCCAACCCAGTTGGCATCATCATAAAATGCTTGAAGATCCAAGGTACAGCAATTAAAGTAAATTTAATGAGCAATTGTGCCCTTCAAAAAATGATAGATTCTCCTTATAGCAACAAGATGATCAAATGTTGAGTATTGCAAACACAAATCTGGCCTAATGAGAGCAAAAGATATTATAATGCACCACCAATACCATAGCAAAAGGAAGAATCCAGCAGTGGATCACCATACAAAGAGCTTAATTTGATAGAAGCAATGGCCAGAGAGCTATTAATACAGGTTGGAACCATCCATAGAGGCTCAGTGGAGAAGATCAAGATCATATTTCGTTTGAGACAAAAGTGTGATTTTAATCTCTAGAAAAAAATGTAGAGGACCAAGATCCTTCACGGAAAATTTGACCAATTAGATAGGTGATGTAAGACCTATCATTCTTAGTGATCACAACATCAATATAGATTAATAAAATAATGATTTTATGATTATGCCGCCAAATAAAAAAGAAGGGATCAAATGTCATACTAGGCTCATAATTCTTTTAGTAGATATATATAGATCTTTCATACATTCCTACACCTTAAAAACACTGAAAATTAGATTCTAAGAGATTAAATTTAGGTGTTCTTCCATTTGAATGAGTCGAATGGTTAGGTTTCGTCCAATAGATTTGGAGGCTTTGACATTATTAACATGCCTTCCATAAATTTATCATTGGAATTCTAATCAAATTGATTCATGATGCATTTCAAAGCTAACTCAATAGAGATAATTTCATCTAAAAATTCCAAATGATCCTAACAATTCCATTTTAGGACTAATGTGTATGGAGGCAAATAATCTAAAGAATCTTAAGATACGACATGTTCTTCTATGCTAAGTTACAACATTTGAACTAATGGACATCTATCAGTTAGTGGTTTGGTCTATGATGGCTCATAGATTGGTGTGAAATAGATTCAGCATTCTTTGACTTAGTATTGGAAGTCTAATCCAAAATTACATTAAGAGTTTGAAATGGTTAATAGTTATAGTTGTAATGGATTTGGGTTGGATTAGGATAACAAAAGAAGAGATGAGAGATTTTCAGTTGTACATGAAAAGGTTCTTGGCCTGATGGTGTTTTGGTGGAGAGAGAATGGTTTTGAGTCCTAGTCCATATAAAAGGTGATTCGGCTGTATAGATGTACAGAAAGAAACTAAATTAATAAAATTTAATATTACATTTGGCTCTTCTATTTTCTCTCCTTCTTCTTCTCCTATATTTTCTATAGTCATATCATTGAATTTGGGGCTGCAACTCAAAAGTAATCTTGGACCGCATTAAGAATCCGCCTTAATTAATGTAGATACGTAAAGCTGACTCCCTCGCACTTCCCATAGATGCAGTCCCATAAGCTGAATGTTGCGTTTGAAGGAAGTTATTTTTTTTTTTGAGAACACCACAGGAAGTTATTTTTTTTAAGAATACCCATTGCACTCTCTCATGTTTTTGTTCCTTTCCCACGAATGATGGTTTAATCCTCCCTAACTTCTCTTTTCACCTGCAGAGCCAAAAAAACAAATGATGCTCCTCTGCCTTTGTTATCTCAAACCCCTCTCAAATCTCTTTTCTTCCTGCCCTACACAAAAGCCATAAATCCTAAGACAAGATTCTCTACCTCAAAGAGTCCAGTGCGTAATCCTAAGACAAGATTCTAAATGATAGTTCCTATTTCCCACACAACCCCTCCCTCCTCAACTCTGCCCTCATCGTCCTCCTACTGCCCCCTCCTCCACTCTGCCTCCATCTTGAAGCTTGTTGAGCCTGCCCACCATTGGATTTACCAGCTGTTGACCCAAAAGGTTTGATTTTGATGATACAAAATAAAGAAGCTTCGAGAAGTTTTTATTGAGTTACTAGATAAATTTAATAAGTTGTGTATGAAAAATAAAGAGTAGTTTGAGTCACATGGTCAAATTGGATGAGGAGCAGTTGAGATCCATCATTGAGCATGCGATTATTGGGCTGATGGCATCCGAAATTACGGAGAGCAGCAATCCCCTAAGCCACCACATGACACTCTTCCTACAGATAAGAGATTGGAGCCTCATATTTCTTCATTGACCCAGATGATAGCTAAGCTGAGGCATGAGGTGTTTGACATTCGATTCTTGGTGACTAATCAATTCAGGAGGATAGCATATATTGAAGGGGAGACAAGGAACTTACAGGTTTCTATGATGAAAGAAATCAAAAAATTTACTGCATATACATAGAAAATAAGTGAACATATTCTAAGGATTCTCAAGGAGGTTTGGGATGAATTATGGTGTCTGACTGAATCTCCTACAACATTTGCCTCTGCTCTTGTTGAGATAATTGGTCACTTCATGCAGAAGTTGAGAGTCAGTCGACCCTCTTATCCTAGTCTATCTCGTCCACTTCTACTAAGGTTTAGAGCTCGAAGATCCACCATTTATCGCCCTTACCCTAGCTCATCCTCATCCTCTTCCTCAAATGATTCCAGAACGTAGGAACCTTCCTCATCTTCTTATTTTGTATAGATTTCTAGGTTTACTTGATCTACTTCTTATCTTTGCACTTCAGCAAATACAATTTATAGAATCATAATTTTGTTTGCTCACTTTTACTTAATAAAACTCTATAGTTTAAGTTCCTACCATGTGATATGGGTTCATTTATCTTGTATTGTGTTTTAGCTTTAAGTATTTGGAATTAATGTACGGATATTTTAGTGTTATGAATTCGTGTTATAAAATTCTCAATATATCTCTCTTGTGTATGTTCCTTTCTTTAACTTACCTTTTTGATTATGACAAAAAGGGAGGAAATACCAAAAGGAAGAATAGTGAGAAGCAAGAATAAAAATATGTAGAAACCTAATCTTATGGAATATGGAAGAAAGAAGATTATGGAATATTGAAGCAAAAGAAATAATCAAAACCTCTAAAAAGAGTAATAAGAAGGAACCAATATGTAAAACATAAAGTAGGAGAATTTCTCTATATAGCAAAGTTTGGAGTAGCATACAAAGCTAACCTTGTGGTAGTTTTCAAAGAAATCTTACTCCATTCAAGCACTATTCAATCAAGAATAAAAATAAATTATATATATATATATATATATATATATATATATATATATATATATATATATATATATATATTGATTCAGTATCAAAAGATGTCATTCTCGTTTATACTATTATTTTTAGAATTCAAAGATTTTGTCATCATCAAAAAGAAAAAGATTGTTGATCTAAAATATTTGATTTTGATGATACAATATATTTGAGTAATGTGTTCACTAATCAGTTACTTGGAGTGTACTAGAATGCTTGCAGGAAGCCAAGAAGAAATTCTTCAATCACTCTCAATATGGAGAAATGAAGCTTAATTATCTAAAGCTCTACATAAAGAAATTCGACTCCAAAGATACTTTGAAGTAACCATTGAACGCTCACATGCAATGGCAGCAAATTGCAACTTAGGTTATCTCAAGAGTTAACCCCTAAAATCTGATGTATTGATTCTGGCACACTAATACAGACTGATATTCCTTCACGAGTCGACCTTAGAATAGTCTTAGAAGAAAGACAGAGAGCCATAAAATTCAGCATATATATTAGCAAGTTGACCCATAGAGATCACGAGTCAACTCCAGCAAGACAAAAGTCAACCTAGACTCTTGGCTCAAAAGCATTCTCCATTTGTTGTGTCTATGCATGACTAGACATGTAGGTGGTAATTACATGCGACTTTTTTCTTGGGGGTTAAGGTAATTCACATTTTTCGGTATTCACAATCAGTATGTGATAAGAAGCTCGAACCCTCTATGGTTCACGGTAGAGCAACGGTAAAATCAACATTATATCATCCATCTCGAAGATAGACAATTGTCACCCATCTTGAAAATAAAGAGGGTTGATGCCAGGCATGCATGTCATAAGGATAAATGACTATCGTCTGCCTCTAAGATGGATGATATAGCTGCTATCCAAGGATGTACAACCTCTCATTACAAAACATGCACATGAAGGATTCAAGCTCCATGTATAGTAGCCAAAAGAGATAGTGGGAGATTAGAATCCTGGAAGCAGCACTGGGTAGACAAAACAATTGACTCTGGAAGTTGATTAGCTTCCTGAAGTCCTAGACCAAATATCATTTAGACTAGGGGGAAGGTCAGTGTGCTAATGAAGCCCATGCCTGGCCAATCTCGAGCCATAAGGGCGTAAAGGTTACATATCACTTTTAGATCAGAGCCAAAGACATTCCATCTGCGTTTTGGAAGTGACGTAAGTGAATTGGAAGTAAGTGAGTACTCCTACTCCTCTTTATTTTGAAATAAATTACTTCATCCTATGTGGTAAACTCATTTATTCCTAGGTTACCAACAAAATTAGTTACCAACAAAAAAGGAAATATAAAATTAACATTCTTTTACTAGTTTGCTTGTCATCCCAAATTTGATTTTCTTTTGTTGTGATATTCTCTCTCTCTCTCTCTCTATATATATATATAGAATATGTTCGATAATGGATATTAATATTTAGTATTTTTAAAATAACTCATAAAATTATTAGATTTTGTGGCATAATTACATTTATATAATAAAATTATTATGAGGTTCATTTAAATTTTTATTATATTTTATATTTTAAATTTTTTATTATTTTATATATTGGGGTCGGTCGGTCGGCGCCAGAGAGAAAAAAGGGGCTAGGGGTGGTGGGAAATAAGGGCGGGTAGGTTGAAGATTAGGGTTTGAATGGGTGATGAGACTTGGCCTCCGATGACGCTTATAATCGTTGTCTTAAGTCTTAGGCTTTCGATGACGCTTATAACCGTCGTCTTAGCTCCAAGGCTTCTGACGATGCTTATGAGCATCGTCTTATGTTAGTGTTTAGGCAGAGTTTAGTGAAAGTTAGGCTTAGTGCGTAGAATTCCGACAACGCTTTTAAGCATCACTTGGCTCCTTTCCCTCATTTCCTTCCGACGACGCTTATAAGCATCGTCTTACTATTTGCTTTCGACGACACTAATTAGCATCATCTTACTATTTGCTTTCGACGACACTAATTAGCATCGTCTTAGTTTCATCCCTGCTGACGCTACTTAGAAGCATCGGCAAATTTTGGCATCGGAGCCAAAATTACCGACGCTTCTACCTAGCGCCGGCATATATATGTTGTCATTCCTCTATTTTCCTATAGTTTGTAGTTGACTATGATTGAACTGTTATGCTTCGACCTTGACACCTGTTGGGGGAAAAAAGTGTCGCCACGCTTTGGTAAGCAGGCCCCTCCGAGCAGGGGCCAACCGAGCAGACCCCTCCGAGCAGGGGCCAACCGAGCATACCCCTCCGAGCAGGGGCCGACCGGACAGACCCCTCCGAGCAGGGGCCAACTGAGCATACCTCCTCCGGCTTGGGGACACTCAGTCTTACCAACCTGAGGACGCCTGAGTTGCACACTGAGATTACGTCCACCCGCAGCACGGTCGTGCAGACAATTAATTTGTAAGGGTCGTGCAGACACCCGGTTCACTCAACAGTCAAAACGCATGGCCCTTGCAGGCCCCTGGGCTTACTCAACAATTAAAGCGTATGGTTTCCGTCGCCTATGGACATCGAGTCTCTCACGGCAAACCCGTATGCCTACAAATGATGGCGACTCCGTGATGACAGGCTCCGGCCTAATCTCCTACCATGATAGCATTGACTTACATGATCAAGCATTAATGACCAATTGTACGGCAACCAATTTGCTCTGTCACGTCACAGGTAGCCCGATCCTCCCTATAAAAGTGGAATTCCTCCACTTAAGGTGGGGGGTTCTTTTCCGTCTCACTTTTTCTTTCCCCATACAGACTCCTGACTGACTTAACCATCGGAGGGCCGGCGCCGGAGAGCCCAGCCACCGGCTTCTTGCAGGTCTCCAGGAGGACGCCGCCCGCCGACGCGCCGCTACCCAGGCAGCGAAGCTCCTCTTCTCCAGCCGACGGCCGCCTCCGGATCCAATTTCCAGCAACAGTAAATAGGTTGGATTTCAAAACACTAACATAAATATTATTATATTTGGCAAATATAAAAAAATAAATTATTTTATAAAATTTTATGATAATAAACCTACTCAACAGGTGGTTGGATCGAGTTTGGACCGAGCTCAACTCAAGATACCACGTTATCTAATCAGGTCTAGATCCGACCTAGTCTTGCCTTTGAGCCTACTTTCTAAATCTGAGCCCACTACTTATCAGGATTCGAGCTTCTGGACCGAGCTCTTGAGTCGTTTGTTTCTATTTTTCGGATCACTAGTTTGGCTTTATCTTGCGAGGACGGAGCTAGTGGAAAAAGGGACGGGGATGATGCAATCGATGTTGCATGAGAGTGGAGTGGTACGAGTGCACGTAGAGTTACGGATGAGGGAGAATTAGAGAGGAGGACGAGAACAAAAAAAATAATTTTATATTATATAATATATATATATATATATTATAATATATATTATAAAATAGGCTTAGGAGGCTGAGCCAATGTAAACCCAAGTTAGATCTATTTAATGGGCTGGCTCAAATTTCAGATCCAGCCTAGCCCTTCAGGCTTAAAAAACAATCCTAGACCTATCCAAAACTGCGGATGGGCTACTTAGAATTTGAGCAGCTTTACACGACAGCAACGATAATATCAAAAATCATCCATAGATTTTGTTTAAAAATTTAAAATAACATGATGCTTTTGGAATAAAGCACAACTTGGTGGGGGAAAGTTGAGCTTCTTTCAAGCATGTAGATCCTAGGAGACCATCCGGAAACTCTTTGAGAGAGAGTACTTTGGAGAAAGAGAGTAAATATAAAAACTATAGCTCATATAATTGGTTGGTTCCGCTAATTTTTTCACTCCTATAGGGGTAGCTAACAAAAGCTAAGTCAAGTGCCTTTTGGCAACATTTTTTTTATTTTAAAAAAATATTTTTATTTTTAAAATTTTAAAATATAAACATATTTAATATAGTTAATTTTTTGAAAAATATAAAATGATAATAACAGCCGAGTCCATGATAGTGGTGGCAGAGATATATGTAGAAGCTATAGTAATGATCGTGGTGGTGGCGATAGTGATAGGAGGAAGCTAAGAATGTGGTTGTCACAGTAATGATGAAGGTGGGGGGTGGCGACTATTGCAATTGTGCTTGTGGGTGGTGGCAGTGTCAGTGGAGATAGTATAATAATGGCGGTGATGATAAGATTATAGTAAAGTAGTGGTGGAGACGACAACAATGACATAGTGATGATGATGATAATTGTAAAGACGGCAGTGATATTGAAAGTGTTATATAGAGTGGACGTAAAAGATATAAATTTCTTATTTTTAAAATATTAAAAACAATAATTTTTATTTTATATTTTAAAAAAAAAAATTAATTTTTAAAAATAAAAATTAGAAAAAATGTAATAGATTTATTTTTTGGATTTCTATAACTTTATTTGTAAAAAATAAAAGTGATGTTAATGATTTTTGTTTAAAACAATATATGTACTTTGGTCGAAATGATTGGTTGTGTAAGAATTTGCAGGAAGGGAGAGAGAAACCTGTGCGGTATTCAAAGTTACAAACAATTAATTCTTCTTGCACGTGAACAAGTTCCATCGATAGTCACCACGCCAGGAAATGTCATCCCTACGCGACTAGACATTTACTCCACGTCCTTTTTGGGTTCCACAATGCTGCCATCAAAACAAGTTTTATATTTTATGAAATCCAAAAACGTAACACCTAAAGTTGGCAACAACACATGCAAACCATCATTTCATCATGATGATCCAAAAAAAATAATATTCTATGGCCAGAAAGAAGATTAACAAATTACTTTCTTAATACTTACATGATTTAGGTTGTCACGAGAACTAATTTCTCAAGCATTTTTCTTGATATTCTACCACCCCCACCCCCTACACAAAAAAAAAAAAAAAAACATCATTCTATCTACCGAGTACAAGCCATTTTAATCGACTCCATGATCTTTAGAGCTCGTTTGGTTCGCGAAAAGTATTTTTTCTCTTCAGAATATGATTTTTAGAAAACAGATTCCTAAGAAGAGGATACCAGAAAAAATACTTTTGGCATATTTAGTGGACAATGGAAAAATGATAGATTTTTAGAGTACTAATGTTTGATTGACCATCCATTTTCCTAAAAAAATTATGTGTAATTCCTATTATATTCTTAATAAAAATTGGATCTTTAATGTCTCTTTAATGCTGAAGGGTTTTTTTGGAAAAAAATAAAAATAGAGTGATTTTCGGCTCACAGAAAAGTAACTTTGTTATGTTTCTTATGAGAAAGACTTTTCCATAAAATATAAGAATCATATTCTCATAAAAATACAACTTTTCTGTCTTTCTCTTTTGAAAACTCCAATTAAATAAGAAGCATCTCATTATTTTTTTTCATTGATCATACCTTTTTTTCTTCTTTTTCAGCGAACCAAACGAGCCCTTACATTGCTTGGCTTGCATCTAAAAAAATCCAGGGTTGGCGAGCCACATTGTAGCTGATTAGATGAAGCCCGTGTTCCGGTCACCTTCCAAGGGGTTGCAGTGAGCTTAACCCTTTATATACTTTTGCATGTAAATGGATGTCCAAAAGCAAGGGCACCACTGCACCACCTCGAACGTAGCAACAGCACCATGAACACGTAATGAAGTGATCCTCCCCCACCCCCATATAAAACTGCATCCCATGAACCGATCAAAAGATCCATCAATCGTCCTACGCAAAGGCAGGGGACATGGGTCCATGAGAGAGTGAGAGAGAGAGAGAGAGAGAGAGAGAGAGAGAGAGAGGGGGTCACGGGCGGGGAGACGAGGGTGGGTACGGAGGAGTGAGGAGGTGCCGTGCAGGCACCGCAGGGGCTGGCCGGCGAGAGAGGAGGATGGTCACGTTATATACCATCAAAAGAGTCCCCACCACCCTCTCGAGTGCATGCAGGGAATAATTACACCACCCCGCCCTGCCCCCCATCATTATTCTTGGTTGTGTCCATTTGAAAGCAGAGGCTGAAAGGGAATTTTTCTCTCATTTCACATAGAAAGCCATCATTCCTCTCCTGATTCACAAACCTGTCCTCGGTGCCATCCTTTGTCTTGTTGACAATCTTCAGAAAGATAAAGTAGGCATAGTGTTCTTCTTCATTTAGTTTAGCCAGGTTTGATCATGTCTCTTTAGTGAACAAATGAGTTTAGGTGGTCCAGCCTTGATTGGGACTATTGATTCAGTTCCATATAAGGTGGCTGGCCAACTAGACCTATAGCGGCTGGTTAGAACCGAGCATGACTAAAAACGAAAATTGTTTTCAAGTTTGTTCAAATTGGTATCAAAGTCCGAATCTTGACCACAAAACGTTGATATTTAGGTATTCCAGGGATGATTATGATATAATCAACCCAAACCAAACCAAACCAAACTTTCAATGATAGCCAATATGATCATTTCACCTGCTCTTCTTTGCAAGCGTATTGATCGCCATTCTTGGATTTCCATCGCCAGAGGACATGTTTGACATTCTATATGATTTTGTTTTCGTTTTCATAGCTATTGAAAAATTTTTAAAGAAACAACAAGGTTCAGTTAGGTAGACATATCAGAGGAAAAATATGATTGGTACTAAATTGTTCTACCATCACAGAAAGGATACTATGAATCCCACTAAGAGTTTTCTTTTTGTTTATGTAAGATATCAAGAAATTCAGAAACTTGTTTGAAATGAAGAAGATTTGCCACCATATTTTTCATAGGATGGCAATGTTCTAGTGCCTCCCTATTCCACTCTGTTGCACTAAAATATCATTAGGAGTTAGCAATCTTTAATTGCGCCAACCAAACTTTTGTATGTTGGTTGGCACCGTTCTAACCCCATAGGCAGGGGAAGGTAGTTGCCACGCAAGAGACCGGAGGGAAAACATTAGTTGCCAGCTTGATAATTCATACAGACAGAAGCGGCCCAATGCATTTGAGGGCCTAAGATGAACGCACTAAGAAAATAAAGATCTTTTTTAAAAAAAAAAAATTAATAAGTGCAAAATACTCTAATCTATCTTGCCAACCTGAATAAGTGCAAAAAATAATGAAAAAATACAGATGTGTCTTCCACTACTTTGAGGGGGAAAAAAAAAACTTTGAGAGAACTTTCTCATACGGCATGTACGTAGTGAAGGATTTGGCTGTCAAGGAGGCGCTTGACGGCAAAAAAATTCCAATACCCTGCTGATTATGAATTGATTTGAGTGTTCCGGAATACTTCCAAAATAAAAAGAATCAACCAGTGATGGAAAGTCATAGATTGATGATTTAAGGCATTCTACAGAAATATCAAATTCCATCACCAGTGATGGAAGGTCCTTCAATTCATTGTGAACCCTAATTGTCAACCTGCAAACTGCGACACTTACGAATAAGTCATGTTTGATGACTTTCCCATCCATAATTTCTAACTTGCCTTCAATAAAACTAGTCTTAAAGTCATTTCCAACAGACCCCTAGGAAACTTCTAAAGGTCAGAGAAGACCATTCCTGTAAAAATAATCCTTTCCATGTGACTGTACCCACTTTGGGCCGAGGAGAAATCCACAAGCAAAGGACCACAGAACAGGTCCACATTGGAGACTTTATTGCCTGGTCCAAGGCCCCAAGTACTGATCATAGAGCTTTTAAATGGCAATACGGCTGGGAGCAGCGTAAAGAGTTAAAATAGATTAGTTAACTGCATGAAGAGAAACATCCAGAGATCATTTACCTCCCTCTAAAGTCATCAACATACTATGACTTTAGGTCGAAACCATTTGTCAGAGCCATCGATTGCATGGCTCCGTATGGACAGATGGCTGGCTGCACCAAGTGAAAATAAGAAGCTGGGTTGGAGCATAGTGACACAAAGCATCCAATTCCATGATCTTTGTAACGTCAGGAACACGCTTGTAGACAAATAGTTTTCTTATTTCAATAGCTGGAGCATTAGATGCACAAGGATAAAATTGAAAAGCAAATAACATAAGTCAGGTTTTATCTGATTCCAAATGGCAGTCCTGATGAAACAAACTGAATTTTAGTCCATGGATACTGTGTCACAGAACATCAAAAGGTGCCTTTCTCCCAGCTATGCAATCCCCACTTCCCTGTTGAACAGAAAAGGTCTCACAAATAAATCTATAACGCATATGATGTGCAGAGAGTAAGGTTTAAATAGAATCTAGAATTCCAATTAAAAAAAAGACCTTGCTGAACTCATAAATAAAGGAAAATTTATTATTTTAACCCAAAATGGTAACACATGCCCCAAGGCAAAATATAACAAAGCATGAAAGTGTAGTTTATCCATTTTATGAAGAGATCTCCCGGGGAGGGGCACCTGAAGCCAGACTAGAAAAGCAACTTCATTTGTGTGCCCTTTTCAGTGAGTAACTCGGTGGAACCCACGAACTAGAATATATGCAAGAAAACAAGCACATATCAAGATATAAAGAGGGTGTGATTTTATTGTCCCATGTTTCTATGTGGGAGAGGAGGGGGGTAGCTAATTTTTGTTCTACCACTCTCTCCCCGTTTCTTGAAAATCATGAGCATAGCAACTGAACAATACAGGTGAAATTTAATATTTAGACCATTTCTCATGTACGCAAAAACACAACTACTTTCAAAAGTATGCTAGTTCCAACAGAGTGAAATATTTCCAGGCTATAAGAAATAACATTTGTCGCCTTGTTCACTTCAAACTTTTGTTAATTCATCTGTATAGCATCAAAGTCCGTTGGCATATTAAAAAGGGTGCCCCAACTAGACCTGTTCATGATGGGCTAGACGACATGCCTGGCCTGCTCGGGATCAAAGCATTTTGGGCAAGCTTGGGCCCAAGGTTATAGGCCAAGTGGGCCGAGCTGGGCCTGAAAAATAAGTCCATCCAATAAATAGGCCGAGCTTGGGCTTGTGGATTAAAGCCCGGCTTGAGCTCGACCTAGTCCCAAATTTTTCTATTTAATAGTGTCATTTGTTTATGTCTGATGCATTTGTTGACTTAACTGACAATTTGTGCTATTTTTTTATTTTTGATGTACTTGTAAGACTTAATCGACAATCGTTGTTGATATGTAAACTTATTGGATAATAGAGATATTGTAGATTGGCACTATTATAATTATTCATATTTTGTATTTTATTAAAATGTTTTAAAATATTTTTAGTAACTTTTAAAAAAATTTAAAAAAATACACGTCCTGGTCCAAAGTTCAAGGGCTACACTTGGACCTAAAGGTAGGCCTGAAGGCTAGGCCGGGCCTAGCCGAGCACGAACTTAAGTATATTGTGTTCACCTTTGGACAAAGCCAACTCAAGCCTATCCCGAGCCTGGTACATAAACAGGTGTAGTCCCAATGCATAAAACTCCCATCACTAGGGCTTTTGGAAGGGTCGGATGTATGTAATTTTACCCCCACGCGCAAAGAGACTATTTCCATTTTCCGAACATGTGACATCCAGGTTACGATGGAGCAACCAACAAATTCCATAGACATACTATTTTAATAAAATCAAGATCATCGAGAGTTGCAATTGGCAACAATCAATGACAAAAACTTCAAGAATGAAATAAATGCATCAAGCCATAAGAAGATTATTGCTATCTTATCAGAGAATTGCTAAACATCTGCACAGTTTCACATAAGAATCAATGGTACTCCCAAAAACATATTAGAAAATTCAGACAACATGACATGGGATAAGAAATCTGTAATAGTTATATAGGTTGGCTTACAACCATATATCTACTATCACATATATGCAGGAATATCCGTCAACAACCAAAATGATCAGTTCGTTTTCTACAAGAATATTTTTTGTGGCAAGATTAGAGGTAGATAATAAGAAAAAATTTAAAACAAAAAAGAAACTACAAAATAAATTTATTTCATACACTAGAGAATCTTCAAGTGGATAAACGGTGATTTTGATGTCACTACATCAAGTCATCACTACTATCACCTCAATCATTAGATCGTTGTGAAAATTTGGTTGGCTCTGTTGAGAATTCAAAACAAACCTAAGCTACGTTCTATCAATCGGATGGTTTTTCTTCTATCATTTCTCTTTACGGAAGATTTCGCTACCCATCTGCACTCCTATTTAGACAAGTATGTCCTACTACTTTCATGCTAAACAGGCATGACAACCATCGCCATACAGACATGCTCACCAAATCTTATCCAAACCTTGGTCGCCAGAACTAGGATCGAGTGTGCAGCAGTAGATGGGGGTGCGGGGAAGCAGATATTTTAAAAACTCTCATAGTAAGAAAGCACTTAGGAAGCGGGTACAAGTTTGAAATTCTAAGAGGATTCCGAATCAGATGTATTGCCCCTAGATATAAGATTCCAGCTATTAAGGGTCAAACAATGTGGAAGCGAAAAATTTAATTAACCTGATTGATTGTTTCCACAGGAAGGATCATGTGGATCTGGTTTTGCCTCATAAATCGTAGTAGGGGTTAGATTGTATTGATTAAATCACAGATCTTAAGAATTTTATATTTATTTCAAAGTATTTTAGATTATAAAAGAAATAAGAATATTGAAAAATGAGTCAAGTGTAAAGCAGATAAATCAAGAAGAAGAAGCCATCAAACATAAATAAAAGAAGTCTAGCTCTTGTACTATCATAAACTCATATATGGTACTGCTGATGAAGCAAACATCATCTCCAACTACTCAAGATATCTATTATATACTGCCACTCCAATTATCTCAATTCAATTACCTTTAAGGTGGAATTTGTTTGTGAAAAAAGGAGTAAGGTTTTAACAATTAGTTGCAAGAATGCAAAAGCAAGTCTTGTTTCCACAAACTCCACAAAACCCTTTCGTTTAGTTTTTAAAAACTAAATTCGCTGACACTGGCTTGCTAATCTTATGTGCTCAAGGCTTAATAGTGATAAGCAAGTAATTCTACAATCTATAGGAAAATTACAAAAGATGAACCCTCCATATATGGGAATAAGCATATTGAAGTTAAATCTTATTATCCAAGGGACTGTTTTCCCATATTATGGATCTAGATCATATGATCATATCTGATGCCAATCCAAGGATGACTTCCAGATCACTAAGGACCATTTAGTTTGGAGTCAAGATTCTGAGAGCAATGTTCACTAGCAGAGTGCTGAAAAGGCCCATTCCATGATAATTCAATGCAAATTTATAAATTCCTACACTGCCAAGCAATGAGATACCTGCTTTAACCAAATGTTTTCATCCCCAACCCCCCCCCCCCCCCCCCCCCCAAACACACACACACACCCTGCCTCTTCTCCAATCTGATTGGCCAACATGCAAATGAGTAGAAGATATGTTTCTTCCAGATCACTAAGGACCATTTAGTTTGGAGTCAAGATTCTGAGAGCAATGTTCACTAGCAGAGTGCTGAAAAGGCCCATTCCATGATAATTCAATGCAAATTTATAAATTCCTACACTGCCAAGCAATGAGATACCTGCTTTAACCAAATGTTTTCATCCCCAACCCCCCCCCCCCCCCCCCCCCCCCCCAACACACACACACACCCTGCCTCTTCTCCAATCTGATTGGCCAACATGCAAATGAGTAGAAGATATGTTTCCCTTAATCTCATCAAATGCATGCTAGCTTTCAGATAAATGTTCAAACAATTTATCTTAATATATAATATGCAGCCAGAATAAATTTTTTGTATGAAACAGCATGCTCAAACTGCCCCATTCCATTCTTATATGCATGAGTACTTTGCTTATCAAATTCCTCTCAATTATCAAAACGCAAACAGTTACATTAAATTCTGATATACTTCTAGGTATATCAAGATTCTGCCACTACCTGGCATGAGCACTCATAGTGAAATAATCATTTACAAAGACTCTTCTAGTATAGCCTATGAACTGAGAATCCATCTTAAGCATAGTCCTATTGCCAAACAAGGCATGGAAGCCAAATTATCTAATTCATCTGATGATATCCTATAGAAACAACCAAGAAAACTTTATGTTTTATGATTGCCCTAACCAAGGTCCGCCAAACCGGTACTGAGACCCATATCGGTCAGCAGACAGGTTGGTACGAGACCAAAATAATATCGTACTGATACACGGTATGCTTGGGCATGCTGGTTTTATATCAGCACACCCAATTTTTTGTTTTTTGTTTTTTGAGTTTTTCAAGTTCAATTAATTGATCATCAATCATTTTCAACTTTTTTTAAAAATTTTAAGTCTAATTTGATGTTTTTTTTTATGTTTCAAGATCTTATTTGACTATAATAGTCTTAAGGTGCCTTATTTCATTTTTATTGTGTTTCCTTAGAGTCGACAGTATTGTTGGGTCATCTAGATCAATTTAAGTGTCACTTGGTATAGCACAATATGTACCATACCAGCAAGTTGACCTAACAGAATACTAGCTGAACACTAATACTTGGCATCCTATAGTGCCACTACATGCAAATCAATGGCACAGAACTGCAAGAGTATGTATCATGCCAGGGAGATGCCAAAATGTGGTACTTCAATCAATCTAGATGTCTCTTTACAGGGGACCACATAGAGAACCCTAACTTTGATTGTTCTGTGAGTAAAGCAAATTTAATGTCTTCTTTAGTTGTATTTAGTGGATTGCTAAGATTAGGGTAAGAAGTTCATAAAAAGAATATCTTACTTATATCATATTAACTTTTTGATTCTAAAATCATCCATGACATTCTGTGTCTAGACTTCCTTAAATATTCAAAGTAACTAATCACAACTCTATCTATGAATGCGGACATGCTGATGAAGTGATGATAATGTAAAATATCCAAAGGAGCTTATGCTAAAACAACGAGGTAACCCAAATTGAGTCTTTTAAGAATCAATAATAAATCAATAATGCTAGAAATTATACACATATATAATGCTAAAGAATATAAGGGAGAGTCTTAGAAGCTTTTTTTGTATGCTATGGATTATTAAGATCTCTCGAGTCTTATGGACTTGAATTTCTCCTAAGAATTCATGAAGTAGGTGAAGTTTCAGGTATGTAACATAATTCTGGATGTGGATAGGTCAGTTTTACCTGCTTCTTGTTGTAAGGAGGATAGGATTTTTTACATGATCTGTCCTTTCCATGCTTTGTCTTCTTGTAGACTTGGATATGGTATAAAAGTGTGAGAGAAACGGGGCAAGTGAGATTAAGGTGAGGGGAAGGTGGATGGTGTGGATAGTGGGACTTTGCAAGAGGGTTTAAAGCACGAGAAGGGGTCAAGCCATGGATAAAGGATAGAGAAAATGGTGGGGGAGTAGAGTTTTAAAGGAGTCAAAGGAGATGCATGGTATGGACCGAGACTTACTCAACACTACTAGCAAGCCAACAACCAGAAACATTGTGGCAAGGTGACAACCAAGTGAAAATAGGTAAGGCAAAAAAAGGCAGGGTTGGGGAAAGTTAAGACGTTAGTGGATTAGATTAAGACCAAGAGGTGAAGTAGGCAAAAAAAGACTCACAAAGCGCGGAAACATGATCATAATAAGGAAGAGCTGACAAATTAAAGAATCCTATTTTTAACACTATAATGGCAACATTATAGAGTAAAATAGGAGATCACTTTGAGTTTTCTCATAAATTAAAAAATCCAATTATTTCTAAAATGGTCATGATTGACCTAATTATCCAGATATCTTTTCCCCCACACATTCTTGAATTACATCAACTAGTGTAATCTATTATTGAAGTTGCTATTGACAAATCAAATTTGTGCCTTTATGGGGTTTATAGAATCCTTACTTCGCATATTATTTGCTTGCGCTTAACTTGTGATGACTAAATACAGCTCCAGTCAATCCACAAGCATTAGTCTAGCAAATGCTAGAATGCCAATGTGCATGTGTGCAAGTGAAACATTAAAGCAACACTGGATTTAGAAAACGAGGAAAAAGTGATGGAAAATAGATTTAGATGTTACAATCATAAGCAACGAAAACCAATGAGGGCTTCTTTTGTATGGAAAATGTAGTAAAACAAGGGAAACATAACCAATTCTGGGTAAAGTTGTGCATTAGCTAAGGATCTAGCTCTTGAGTGAAATCTATGGAAGTGAATGTTTCATAGGCGATTCAAAAAAGATGGTGTAAAGCTTCTCAATCATGGTTAGTTTAGTAATAAAGATTAAGCAATCAATAAGTTAACACAAGCCATGAATATGTATTAAAGTGTAGAGAGCAAGAGAGAGTGAGAGAGAGAGAGATAAAGGGAAAAGAAAAGAGAAGTCAAGAAAAGTACACCTTGGTTTCCTTTAGAAAAAAGAAGCTTGTATGCAAACTGGATTATGAACAAAGAGAGAAAGTTAGAGGGAGAGCGAGACCAAGAGAGCAAGAGAGAGAGCAGATTAAGAGCGAAAGAGAGAGATTGAATACATAAACAAAAACTAATTTGGAGCAAGGTTCGCCATACCATCCTGAATCATCCGATTCAGGGTATACCAAACCGAACCGAGGGCAAATTGGCACAGTTCCACCCATAGTTCAGAAAATCTGGTGAGGGATGGAGAGAGGGAGGAGGAGAGAGAAGAAGGGAGGGAGGGATAGAGAGGGAGAGAGGGGGGAGAGAGAGAGGCCAAGAGGAGAGAGAGATGGCTCAAAAGCCCTCATCTCCTCTGCAGGCTGCAAGGGGTCATTCCTATTTTGAAATGAAATAGGGGCAGAGCCCTACATGTTCTTTTGCAAATTCTTAAGTCAGCAAACTTAAGAGTTTGCACAAAAAAAAAATAGGGCTCTGCCCCTGTTTCATTACGAAACAGAGGCGACCTCTTGTAGCTTGCAGAGGAGATGAGGGCTTTTAAGCCCTCTCCCTCCCTCTCCCTCACTCTCACCCTCCCTCCTCCCTTTCCCTCTCACTCCCTCCCACTCTCTCTCTCTCTTCCTCTCCCTCTCCCTTGCCAGCTCTCTCCTTGTCAGTATAGCCTAGAACGACACACCACAATTCCATATTACCGAGCAACTGATACGGATCCGAGTATCAATACAGCCAACCTTGATTTGGAGATCAATAACTAAAACTATGTAAAATTTTAGAGAAAAATGAACACATGATTTATGTTTTCTATGCATATACACACGGAGAGGGAGAACCAAGAAACCCCAGAGGACGAGAGGGCCATGGTTCGTGTAAGTTGCTACACTTTTCTTGCAATCTTGTCCCTTGTTTCTAAGAATCCATTTTAGCAAACATAAGCATCCCTTCTCCAAAACAAATAACATCAAATGTGGCCCTTCCCTCCCCCTCTCACCTTCCAACCCTCTCTAGAATGAAGATATGACAGCATATGAATTACCAAATCCTCCCGAGTAAACAACTTTATCCACCCAACAGTTGGAATGACTAAAAACATTCTCATTCTTAGTTAGCAATCACCTATTGGCCAATTTCCACATGTAAAAATTAGAAGAGAGATTTGCCAAGTTTTGAGACATCATAGGTTAGGCATAATCCCCCTCTAAATACCCCTCTCACCAACTTGTCCTAGTCCCAAAAAAAACTCAAACAACATACTGAATTCATCAAATATATGTTCTCAGACATTCCTCACTATTTGAATCTGGGAAATAACCACAAAAGAACTCAACTACATTCTGGCATCAATACCATTTTGGATTCGTTCAAAACTTATGTACAGATCTTTTTATCACACAAACTCAGGAAACAAATCCTTCTAAATTCTTCCATTACATAAAATTGCTTTCTTCATTCTTACTAAATCTATTTAAGGGAGAAAATAAACTTAGAGGAGTCCGATAATTGATTGGCAAGCCTTCTTGTTGAAATGGACCTAAGATCTTTTCCTTCCTTCTCTATCTTAACCATTTCCTTTATTATTTACTGCTATTTTATATTTTCTTTAGATCTAACCAACTCCTGTCGATAATGAGTTTTTACCATGATCGTGGCTACATGGATCATGACTGAAATATTTTGATATAATTTGTACCACTTAAAGATATAAACAACATTTACTTTAACTTGTTTAGATATAAGAGATATCATTTATTTAACTAGGGAGACAATTTAAGAGCTAGCATTTCCATATTATAAAATATCTTTTTCTGTGCAAAACCTACCTAGGTTTTAAGAATATTACATATATATATATATATATATATATATATAGTTTGATAGTTAGCATCTCTCATACCATACAGTTTTGCATTGAGCCAACACTTTGCACACGTTAGAACAGAATGATCCGAAAACATACCAACAAAAAGTCAAGGATCCATGAAGATACATCAATTGAATCATAATTTCCCAGTCTTTGTTAAACAGCTTGATCTTCATAAACTAAAATATATGGACCTATTTTTGATTCTTGAGTACATCATCTATAATGACTCCTCATGAATAGGCCATTGTTTTGATAACCACCAAAAACACATACAAATACAAATTTACTACTCTAAAACCTTAGCATCAAAATTGCAATTGTGATGAGTGTAGTTTTGCAGAAAAGCAATAAAAATTTAGGCCACAATTAGACTGATATTTGAAGATATTCATCACTCTGTTGTATGTATCTTGGCAGTTTAGTTGACACTCGCATGAGATAGACTAATGGCATTTGATAACCAAAAGCAGTTTAAGAATGTCTCAACAAAGCCATGGTTTGCAATTGTACCTTCCTTACAGAACTTAAGGCCTACAAAAGTCAAGCATAATTGATAAAAGTATGATGTATTTTATTTGACTAGTCAACAACAAATAGGGGAATGCCTTAGATTTGTGTTGAACAGTCAAGAATGAGGGGAATGGCATAACTTGAATGGATAATCGGCCATTGAGTATTGATGATGAACACAAAGCAAGGGTGGATTGATGTTTTTTTTCCAAATACTTGTAGTAATTAGGATAGTGATGGTGCTACAATTAAGGAGGTGATGTTTTTTTAAAAACATATCCACTGACTAGGATTACTTTGATTTTTCTGGATACCTCTAAGATTATCAAAGGCAGCCTCCAAGACAGTACAACTGCCCCAACACTTGAAACTTTCTTGGGCTTTAGAATGGACAGCTACCAAAGTACCAAGTTTGACACCTAGGCAAGCAAGCACCTAGCTACCTAGGGGACACATTTGTCTCAAGCAAGCACCTGCACTCATTCTGTCTTCAAGAAATAGGGTGATGATATTCTGAAGCTGGTTTTGATGTTTCAAGAGCAATAAAAAAGCATTTTTTTTCCATTTTAACTATTATACAAAGTTTTTTTTCTTTTTATGTTTTGTTTTTCTAGGAGTCAAACTATATGCTAAACATTAAATCATTGATAAAAAAACTTAACAATTCCAAAAACAATGATGGATACACTTTCAAGAATGGGTGTGAACCAAAAAATTATATGTTTTTAAGATCTCTAGCCTACACATCAAAATGGTACAAAAATGAAACATAAATTGTAGTCCACTAAAATACATAGTAGGGCAAATAGAATGAAGATCCACATCATTGATCACGATATACATCTTAAAACATACTTAGATTTGAATTCATAGGTTTCAATGATTAAATTAGAACAAAACATAGCATCATGCTATTAAAACAGTTCATTTTGTTTGCACCAATTTGATGCACGGGTTAAAGACCACAAAAACACATGATTTTTGGGTTGTAGACATTTTCAATTTGGATGGCCCATCATTAGTTTTGAATAGTTAAATCTTTTGCCAAAAACTTAATATTTTACAATGTAGGCAAACTCACTATAGGCAGACAGACCAATAGACAGCTAGCAAGCCAAACAAACAGGGTTGTCAAATGAACCTATTTGCTCAAGCCTCGTTTAGGCAGGCATGTAGGCAAGTGAGTAGGCAGATAGACTAATCAATTGACCGCCATAAAATTAAATGAATAGACGGATAGATAAACAAAAATTCAAATAAGGTTGCCCATCGAACTAAGCTACTTGAGCTTGGTTCATGCTCAGCTCCGCTTAATTGATCCTCAATTTGCACTATCCATCAATTAGTTTTGAATAATTAAATCTTTTGCCAAAAATTTAATATTTTATTGCATAGTCCAACTCTCTCTGCATAGGTAGATATATAGACAGATGGCCAACAAGCCAGATAGACAGGGTTGTCAAATGAACCCAACTACCCAATCTCGATTCAGTCAAGCAAGTAGGTGGACAAGGCAAATAGACTGACCAATCAACCGACTTGACAAACAGATGATACATAAATAGACAAACAAGGTTGTCCAATGAACTGAGCTACTTGAACTTGGTTCGTCTCAGCACGTCTTGAGCTTGGTACATGCTCGATTCAAAACTAAAGGAATACAACTTGGACCACAGATATAGGCTTGAAATTAATTTTGGGTTGAACCAAAAAGCAACCCAGCTTGATCAAGCTTGGCTAGATAGGCTCAAATCATATTATATATTTTATATATATATATATATATATATATATATATATATATATATTGACAATGGATAGTTGGATCTTAGGTCTAATGGTAACATTACTAGAGTTTGGTTCACTAAGATAGGCCTGACCTCCCCTCTTTGCTCACTTGTTTCGCCCAAGACCACACAACACCAACTTTTTTCTTCTTGCATGACCCTGAAGGGCCCGTACTTCCCTTTTCTTCCATAATAATACCACCAATGTTGCAGCCCTCCATGACCTCCCATTTCTTCCCCTTGATCTTCTTTCCACCCTCTCTCTCTCTTCTCTAAAACGCTAACCTCACACAAGCACCAACTAACACCTCTGTTGGCTTCCACCACCACTACTAGCTCCACCAAGCTCCTTATCTCCCCTTCTCTTCTCTCTAATCTATCCTCTCGATGCTCCCCCTGTCTACTCTAAATTCTAATCCTCCAACATCCGGCCACCCCCACTATCGCTGGTTTCCACCATAACCTGTGCTTCGGCTACTTCTATAGCCCGATTTAGGATCATCAAACTAATCAATTAAGCTCATGTTCAGCTCAGTTTGAAATTAAGTGGTAAAGTCAAAGGCTAGGATCATGAGGCACAATGTTATCATGATGATTCAAGTCCTTATGCAATTAGGTGTGTATTTGTTCAATATTTTATTAGAGTCATGGCTATTAAGTAACTTAGACGTTAAGTTACTCGGCCACCAAGTTAGACCTTTTGAGTCACTTGGCTATCAAGTTACCTAGCACACAAATAACTTGGTCTCCAAGTTATTTCTTTTATTTTATTGGTTGCTTGGTCTTTAATTTAAGGTAGGCTATATATATGTGTGTGATAAGGGAAAGCCAAAGATAGACTTGAATTATGAGTTGTATTGTGAGAAACAAAGTTGTTTCTCTCTTTTCTCTCCTCTTTAGTGCCTTCTTTTCCTCTCTCTCTCTCTCTCTCCCCCTCCCTCTCCTCTCTCTTTCCCTTTGTCTTCCTCCCTTTCTTCATCTATTCCTCTCTCTTGTCTATTACAATTTGAACCATAACCTCGAATTAGATTATAGGTCAATACCAACTCTTCCACTTTAACCCTAAAACCCTAAGAAAGTTCTTTCTAACATGAAACATTATATAAACCCTAGGAATGACCAAGAAAACTTCCTTGTTCCCTTCAATCTTATTAGATTTTTCACTTCTGCTTCGTTTTCTGTGATATGGCAGCAAGACAACAAATTACCTGTTCCCCAATTTCACCCAACCCTTAGGCCCATCTACACATAAGGAGACCATCCCCTTAAGTTGTCCTACATCATTAACCTTGAGTTGAGCTCGAAAAAGTTGGAACAAATCAACCTTGATCTAGCCCAAAATTGATTTGAGACCAAGACCCAGGCTCAATCAAGTTTGGTGTATTTACACCCCTACAGACAAACAAACAGATCATACAAATCCCTTGATGGTAGAGATCCCAAGGAAGCAAATAAAGATGATGTATCAATTCAGTGGACAATCATCAATCCAACATTTTCTCCTCCCCCACCAATTTTGTGCCACTTTTATCTTTCTAAACCACAATATAGACCACTTTTCTTAGAGAAGTGGATGACATGTAGCATCAAGATAATTCAAAGCATGAAGACAACTAAAATTGATCTTTGAGTGTTTTCTTTTTAGCTTACATACTAGCTTTCAGTATTCAGGTTGAAGGCATACGGGCAGTTCTTTTCCATTTGACTGTGATGTTTTCCATGGATTTGGGGAGCATTAGGGTGTACTTTGTTTTTAGCAGTGAGTTCCATTCTCTGGAACACCAACCTGCTAATTCTCATAGAGCTTAACGAGTTTGGTGGATTTCCACCATTTTGGCTCAAAATAATGATTCATGTTCTATAAATTCACCGCATTGGTTTATAATCCACATTCTTAAAACATAGTGCCTTCCATCTAAATACGTTATTCTCACAGAAGTTCTTTGAATATATGTATAACAAAATGCATCTTAATTAAAACCTTGACAACCCTAATAAACTAAATTGATCTCTCACATCAATCAATAGATTTTTTCCTCTATCATCAAAGGATTATGTTTTTCCTACTCTCACTCTTTCAAGTTGAAAATCACTCTATTTGTGCTGAGTTTTATGACATATTTGGTCTCATTAAGGAATTTAGCTATTTCCCTTCTATAAACAAACTACCAAAGATGCCATTAGAAAGTAAGCTACCTATCCAAATACAAAGTTGTGTCATTAGAGAATCACAGAAAATCTCTTTGAACTTAAATGTGTCCACAATCCAATTTCTTCTCACATACAAATGGCATAACTTGTTTCTGATACCATCTCTAGGAACATATTCTTGGCTAAAACTTTCTTAGAATTGTTAAATCTTTAGTTTAGGCTCATTCTATACTCTCCATTGGCTTACTTACCCTGAATCATACTCATTCTCTATTATAAGGTCAAACATATCAAGGTCCCACAATTTATTATTAGTGTTATCAATTTTTAATGTTTGAAGCATGGTATGCAAATTTTGAAATAGACAACATGTCTCTTCTATAGACTCAATCAACAACTTCAAATATATGGCCATTATAGACTTGGTATTTATTCTGGACTTGCCACAAGCCAAACCATCCCCTTAAATTGCAGCTCTTGTAATATGTTGGCATTGACATAATCATTCTAATTGCCAGGTTGCATCTGCACTTAGTTTCATGAGTTTGTAAGGCAATGAGAGAGGGAAAGAGAGGGAAACCGATGAATTGGCAGGTCATATTTATCTACGCCCCCTGTAATCACATCATCATGGAAGAGGGAAGTGATAGCTAGAAAAAGGAGTGCAAGGGATGTCAGAAAAGTTTTGCACTACTCTTTTTTTAAAAGGCATAATAGTCAATACATTCTAGAAGCAACAAAACTAACTTTAACTATATCATCTCACCACCCTGTGCTAAAGGCTGCATTTATCCGACCACTTAAAATAGTTTTTTATCTAAGATCTAAGTGTCCTTAAACCACCTTATAATTAACAAACTAGATCTTTGACACACATGATGCATGTCAGAGAGGAATGACTACTTGGATATGGCAGTTTATCTTCCATTGTGCCACCAAAGATAGTAGGTTGTTAGTTCTGATCACGCTAGATCTTCATGTGAAAGTGCGTTAAATATATAGCAAAAATCGGGAGGTTTCCGTTACATATTAGTATGGATGATACATTCTTCATCCCTCTTTTTAGCCATCCCTTTTGCCCCTCTCAATCTAGTGAATAAAGAGTCTTCAACAAGGAAATGACAGAAAGGGGGATAGAGAAGACATATGGGCATTAGGCCAATAGCTAGAGAGCAGAAGAAAAAATGGATGATGAGAAGAGGGTGTGACAGACCATGTCAAATTCCTTTGTCTCTCTTTTTTATTTATCTATTGCTCTCCTTCACCCTTTTTATTCTTTTTTTTTCTCTTCTTCTTTTCCACTCCAGCTTTCCACTTAGTTCTTTTCTTGTCCTCTGAACATGGTGGAAAAATGTGGGCAGCAGCTAGCTGTAAGTCACATTTCACTTTTAGTTCACCTTTTTTTTCTTTTTCCCCTCCATTTGTTTTTAATTCAACATCAAAATTCTAGGTATGAAGCCATACTTATTTTATTTTTAAGGATTTTTATCTCAAGTATCCAACTAATAACCTAGGGTTCAACTTAGGTCGTTAAGAGAGTCACAACATATGCAGGAAATACAAAAGCATACCTCGTATCATCTTTCCATTTTTCCTGTTTCTCCCATCATTCTATAATCCTATGTATGCCTTCTCTATAATTCTCTGTATGAAAGCAAACGAATAATAAATATTAATTTTATTAATTATATGGACTTCTTATCTAGGTACCCACCTAGTTGTTTAGACATTTTGCTTGGACCTGCCTTTTTAAGTGAGTTGCTATCTAGGCAGTTAAGCAACCTTGAATAGTTTAAATCATAAGCATTGAACTACTGGTCAAGTTTTTTATGGGATTTTTTTGCCTAAGTATGGGAATTGGTTAAGAAGTCTAAATCTAGGCATACTTTATGTTAGGTGGTCCTTGGTTACTTACAGTTGTCTTATAGCATGTCCAATACCTACATATATTAATGTAATTAGGGTAGTGATAGATCAAATGAATAAACACGGGAAGTTCACCTATCATATATGCTACTATACATCAAAATTTTGTTGTAAAACAACCATAATTTGAGGCTTTCTTTGCTCACAAGCCCATGTTTCTATCAACCCACATCTTACCACTCCCTTCCATCCTAAACCAACTCATTTTATCTTAGTACCAATAATTTTATTTGAAGAGCCAACAATTGGCCTATCTACTAGTATAAGGACAAAGGAAGGTTGTATCCATTAGTTTCTAGGTGTCATCTCCACTCCACACTTTGGGATTACTAGCTGCACTCCCAGTTACATAAAATACATGCATTTTTTCTCTCTTCCTTTGTAAAAAGCATAAAGGAGATCATCCAATACAAAAAGCATTTATAACCTTTACATCGCTATAAAATTAAGATATCTCTAAAGAATACTGTAGATAACCTAGTTGCTCATATTAACACATGCATCTGCATGTACTCAGTGGTAGTAGGTGTGCAACTCCAACAGCTTCACTTATACAAGATTCACATCAAAAAGGACCAATAACAACAAGGATGGAAGCTACAAAAAGAAATTGGGAAGGCTAGTAGTGATAGGTCCTTACTATGTATAAATAACAAAAAAGGATTCACATAGTTGACTAAGCAGGAAAAAGTTTGTCCCTTTTGCACGATAGTGATGCATAAACTTTCATCCATGATCATCAAGAATACAAGTGAGATATCCTGCCTGAGAAATGTGCCTTGTGCCTAAGAAAAAAAATGAAAAAACCATGCATTATCTAGACTGCAACCTTGATTCACCTCTTACCTTACACCCTTCACCCGACCCCATTATTTTAAAGGCACAAGAGTATTTAAGATGAGAAACGAGGAAGTTTAAATATATTCATTCTCAAAGCATAATAAAATTTTCCTTTTGTAATTAAGTATAAATTTCCTAATCCTAGGCTGATCACTCCAAAAGTCTTATGTCGACTGCAAAAAAGGTCTATGAACTTGAGAAGGAGATCAAGTAACGAATCCACGCCAAAAACCAAACATAAGCAGCAATACATCGCGGGAGCAAGAACAAGAAGAACCAAATTTACCGTCCTTTCTAAGACGCCACATTCCAACAAACACCCTCACCAACAAATCTAAAACAAACCCACGATTCAAGACAAGGCAAACAAAAATCCCCTCTGAAACCCATAAACCTAAGACTCAAGAAAATTCCAATTTTTCTTGAAGATCTGACATTGCTGGCACTCCAAAACGAGGGATAGATCAGAAACGAGGGAAGATTCCATCAAAAAAAACCGTCAGCAATCAATCAATCAATCGATTCCATCAATCATATAAGAAACAAGAAAGGGAGAATCAATCTGGTTGGCTCAATCGGATACTGACCAGAAGAAAGGAGGGAAGAAGAACGGGGGAATGTTATCAGGTACTGGCGGTGGAGGGGATGAGGGGGATGGGGGATTTGCCCTGGAGCTTGGCGCCCTTCTTCTTCTCTTCTAGCTCGCGGATCTTTTGCATCTGGAGCATGCGCTCCATGACGAGCTCGTACTCGCACTTCTCGTAGGCGTGGCGCTCGGATTCGCATTTCCAAGGGAGGTAGAACTCGGCGACGCGGCACCTGTTGAGGGGCATGAGGAGGTGAGCGCACTGGTCGCGGTAGGGGATGGGCACGCGGGCCTCCACCATCTCCTCCTGCGTCGCGATCATAGGCTTCGACGATCCCAGCTTCACGTCTTCCTCCGCCATTTCCTACTGCTCCTCTCTCTGTATGCTCTCGTCCTCTTTTTTTTTTTTGTGGCTAAAACTCTCGTCCTCTTCTCTTCTTCTCTTTCGTGGCAGGTCTCGGAGACTCGATTTCTCTGGACTCGTTGTAACTTGTAAAGGAGTCGCGTTGGCTAAACAAAAAAGAGGAGCTTTTTTTTTTTTTTTTTTTTTTTTTTTTTTTTTTTTTTTTTTTTTTTTTTTTTTTTTTTTTTTGCTTAAAACGGGTTCCTCAGACAACGCGTGTCCGAATACACCCAAGAACATTAAAATACAAAATCTCGCATAGTGCCAATGGCAACTCCCGCTCTCCTGCCCACAGGGCGTATCCCGAATGGTGTGCTGCATATGCAGCTACCCAGTCAGCCGCCCCGTTGGCCTCCCTGAATACATGCTTGGCCTCAAAGGCCACAACATCCCTCACCATCATCCTAATATCCCGGATCAGAGGATGGTCAGTGCTCTCCCGCCGAATCCACCCAATGACAGTGGATGAGTCGCCCTCCAAGATGATCGAGCTAGCCCGTAGTACCCGCCGCGCATGGCAAAGGCCGGCCCAGGCAGCTCGCAACTCCGCCGCTGGCACTGATGTGTCGAATAGCCGGCAACCGCCCGCTGCCACTACCCTAGAGTGAGGGTCTCGTATGACGAAGCCGGCACCGCCTCGTGTACCACTGTCTAGTACTGAATCATCAAAATTGACCTTGAGGAAACTCGGGGGTGGGGGCTCCCAGGTGAAGAACACCGTCCGACGAGCTGCCTGAGCAGAGAAGGAACCCCAGGTGTTCCGAGCTATCAAGGTCGGATCTGAAGGGCTGGTAGGTCTGGACTCCATCGCCAGTACTCGAGCGGACTCCGCAACAAACCTCGGCGACATCCTACGCTCGCCAAAAGTGCGAGCGTTCCTTGCCAGCCAGATCTGGTGGGCGGTGCAAGTCGCTCGGATAGCCTCCTGACATGTCCGGGGACTAGCCAGCCACTGACGTATCATCTGTAGAAACAGTCTCCTCTCCGGCCAAACCTCCTCTGGGATACCCGTCCACTGCCATGTCTGCCTCGCCCAAAAGCATCCAAATAGTACATGATCAACTGACTCATCCGCACCGTAGGCCCCACACTCCGCAGGGATCCCCAGACCACGTCGGCTCAGCACAGCTCTCGTCGGAAGGCGGTCCCACATCACCTTCCATAGAAAAAGTGCTGCTCTCGGATGGAGCCTAGACCTCCAAATCCAGGCACCGTCCCATCCACTCTCATGCTCGCACTGGATCACCCGGGCCAGATCACCCAGCCTCACACTGGCCCTGCATGAAGTGCTCCAAACCCTGACATCTGGGCCCTCGCAACCTGGTACTGGCAGAGAAAGGATCCTCTCGGCTAGATGTGCCCCGAACAACTGATGGAGTCTGTCCACGTCCCACTCTGCCCTCCCTGGTGCTAAGAGGTCGCACACCCGGAGCCCCACTGCTGCCTCGAAATCCACCGTCGTCGGCCAATATCTCAAGGGAATGGTATCTACCCACGGGTCATCAGTCACAACAATGGTCCGGCCATCGCCCATCAGCCACCTGGTATGAGCTAACACGGTCGGCAGGTACCTCCCAATCTCACGCCACATGAAAGAGATGCGGCGACCACACCGTGCCACCTCGGGGCTCCCTCGGCCATATCTGGCTGCCATCACCCGACTCCAAAGCCCATATGGCTCCAACAAAAAACGAGCTGCATGCCGTGCAATGAGTGTCTCACGCCGCTCCAGAAGGGACTAAACTCCCAGACCACCCTCACTGGTGGGCCGGCATACCCGCTCCCAGGCCACCAAATGTACCCCACGACCCCCACCATGGGACCCCCAGAGGAAGCTCCGGAGAAGACATTCAATCTTCAACAGAGTCGTCTTAGGGACCACAGTGTTGGCCATGAGATATACCGGCATGGACCCAAGCACCGATCTGACAAGTGTCAGCCTCTCCATCATGGATAGAGATGATGCCCTCCATCCCTCCAGCCTACTGTCGACCCGCTGCACCAACCCCGAGCACTCCGCCACTCGTAGCCTCCGGCCTGTGATGGGAACTCCCAGGTAAACCAGAGTCCCCTCCTGCTCGGGCATCTGCAAGATACTCCTGATCTCCTGTCTGACTCTGCTCTCTGTGCTAGGGCTGAACTGGATGGCAGACTTCGTGAAGTTGATTCTCTGTCCGGATGCCGCACAGTAATCTGCCAACACTCTGTGAAGTACACGTGCCTCCGAAACCCGCGCCCTGGACAAGAGAAGACAATCGTCAGCAAAAAGTAGGTGAGAGACAGGTCCCGCCCCCGGTGCTGGAACATAGGACTCCAGCTCCCGGCTTGCACACGCCCTCTGGAGGGCACGGGACAATATATCAGAACAAATGATGAATAAGTAAGGGGATAAGGGACATCCCTGCCACAGCCCCATAGTAGACTCAAAAAACACCGAAGGTGTGCCGTTGACCAAAATAGAAAACTTTGGCCCCTGGACACACCCTAGGATCCATCCAATCCATCGCCTGTGGAAGCCATAAGCCTCCAGTGCCCTCCGGAGAAAGCTCCATCTGATCCTGTCATAAGCCCTCTCCATATCCAGCTTGACAGCCATCAAACTGCCACGCTTTGATGCTCGCTGGAGATCCCACATCATCTCCTGAGCCAGCATGACATTGTGGGAAATGTTCCTTCCCGCAATGAATGCCCCCTGCTCTTGGCTGATGATGCCCGGCAGTAGGGGCTTTATCCTGCCCACCATGATCCTCGCCACAACCTTGTACAAGGTTGTGCACAGACTGATGGGTCTAAAGTGACCCGGCTCTACTGCCTCTTGGCGCTTCGGGATGAGCGTAATGAAAGTGGCCTTCCAATCCTCAGGCATGGCTGCCTGAGTGAAGAAACACTGAACAGCCTCGATCACAGCTCCCCGAATGATACCCCAATATCTACGGAAGAAGAAAGGGGGGAAACCATCTGGTCCTGGAGCTTTGTCCGCTGCCAGTGCCCAGACTGTCTCCTGCACCTCCTCCACCAACACCGGCCGAACCAGGGTCGTATTCTCATCATCAGCAATACCTACATCAACCCGCGGAAAGTGGTCATCAGCACCAGGGCCTTCATCCTCAGTCCATCTGGCGCGGAAAAAGTCGAGTAGAACCTATCCAACGGCAGGCTCACCCTCCACTCGGCGGCCAGACCCATCACGCAGTGAGTGGATCATACTCCGCTGACGCCGAATAACAGTCGTCCGATGAAAGAACCTGGTGTTGCGATCACCCTCGTTAACCCATTGGACCCGAGATTTCTGTCGCCAGAAAATCTCATGCTGCCGTAGCAGTGAGTGGTGCGTCGCAAGAAAGCCCCCGAAGATGAGACATGTCCTCCTCCGGGAGTGCACCCCGTAGGTCTTCTCTCTCCTGTAGTGTCGTAATCTCCTCCTCCACCCCCTCCAATCTCCGAAAAATATCGCCCACTACCTCGCGATTCCAACGGCGGAGCCGCCGTTTGGTCAACTCGAGTTTGCGTGAGACTCGCCGCATCGCGTCCCCCCGCACCGGAACACGCCACGCATCGCGAACGATGTCCCAGGACTGGGGGTACGAAAGCCAAATCTTCTCGAAGCGAAAAGGACTATGGTGACCCGATACCGATGAGGTCGAAATCAACAAGGGGCAATGATCTGATGCAATCCGGGGTAATTGGCTAACTCGGCAGGTGGGGAAGCGAAGGATCCAGTCTGGGGAAGCAAAGGCCCTATCTAGCCGCTCCCACACCCTAGCACCGCCAGGTTGATTGTTGCACCAGGTGAACCGTGGCCCCGAAAAGCCTAAGTCCACCAAGCCATTTAGCTGCACAAAGTCGCGAAACTCCCTCCTATCAATCCTATCAGTGAAAGGCGCACCTCCCCTCTTTTCATCCGCACTTTGGATACAATTAAAATCACCAACTGCCACCGTTGGGATACCCTGGGCAAGCAAGTTGGTAATCTCATGCCAAAGGGTTCTCCTGACCCTGTAATCCGTGCTCGCATACACACCGCACAGCACCCAAGGGTCCGCCTCAGGTTCCGATACTACCATCACTACCTGTTGAGAACAGTTGTGGAAGACATCAATCCTCGCCACCCCCCGCCTCCACAGGATCAAAAGGCCACCAGACAGCCCCTGGGACTCGACTGCATAGGTCTCCCAGTCCCTCCCCAGGCGTCGCCTTAGTCGACCAAGCCCATCACCAGACAAACGTGTCTCGCAGAGAAAACAAATCTCAGGACAGTGGAGCTGTACTAGCCGTTTAAAGGAGGACATGAAGGCCGGCTTGGCCGCCCCCCTACAATTCCAGGCTAGAATCCTCATGGATCAACAACTGCTCGGTCGGCCTCAAGTACATCCTCCCCCTGGGCCTCGGGAGCTAGCTCAGGCTGGCGGCCTAAATCCCCCAGCTGCTCAACCTCACCAGATACCTCGCACATGACTGCTGCCCTGATGAGTCGCACGACAGCTGGGTGGTCCCCCTCTGTCGTAGCTAAACCCGTGGAGCAGTCACCACTGGCATCTGCATCCGGGAGACCCTCATGTGGCGCCTCTCCGAGCGGCACCCCTGTCGCATCATCACGTGGCATCAGGGGCTCTACCAGACCTACCTCCAGTGGCATCCCTGGGCTAGCCACGTGCTGCTCGCCCAAAGCTTGGGTCAGAGTACCAAACCGGTAGACACCATCAGGCCCTCTCCCAGAGCCCTCAAGTGAATCCCAAGGGTCCCGCCCAGGAGGGGTCTGACCAACAAGCAGGTGGGTCCCCTGCACTGGGACAGGTCCTCGACCTGGAGACCTATACTGGAAAGGGCCAGCTGGCTCCCCGAGATCCAAGGCCGGATCATCCTGGACCTGCAAATCCTGAGAGTCCTGCGCAGCCCCAATCCCCAAATACTCAGCTGACTGGGCTTGTAGGCCCCCCGCTGATGGTCCACTAGGATCCCCCCCTAATTGAGCTAGCGGGCCCCGTCCCTGCAGCAAGGGCCGTTGCCCAGGCCGGCCAATCCCGCGTAGCCCACGGAGAGCCCGCGAGAGAGTGGTATGGCCAGTCGCCGTCCGTGCACCCAGCTGGGCCCGCACAACCCCCGCCCGTCGCGAAGCCCGCGGACGCGGCCTGCTACCCGCGCGCGACCCGCCATCGGCGCGGGGCGCGCCATCGGCGCGGGACGCACCGTGGGCCCCGCGCCGGGCTCTGAAGGCCTGGGCTCGGCCGCCCAGCCTAATCGACTGGGCCTGCTTGCCTGGGCCCCTTGGCGAACCAGGGCCCGCCGGGGCCCTGGCCCGCTTGGCGCAGCCCCGACTCGGCTCGCTGGGCCCAGAGACGATCAGGGCCGAGTCAGCCACTCGGTCGACCTCGTCGAGGTCATCGACCGAGTCGACCCAGAGCGGGATCGAGGGATCCCGGTGCGAGCTCTCCCCCCATCCGCCGGCGATCGTCGCCTGGCGACTTTCGTCGGCTTTTGCCAGCCTTCGGTGTCCACAGGGGACACCGGTAGGACAACTGGCGATGGTGGTCGAGCGGCGGGCGACTCAGACCGCGGGTCAGACACAGACATCTCCGGTCTAGCTACCGGAGAGGGCGGCCGGGACGGGCCCGATCCAGGCACTGGCGGAGTCTCCTTCGGCCGTGGTGGTCGTGACTCCCGCGGCGGAGGCCTCCGCCGCGTCGCCACCATCCAGGGGCCAAACACCAGCCCTGGGTTCTCCTCCCCTACACCGGGGGGCGCCGAAACCGACCCGCCACCAGGGTCCACCGCCACTGGTGGCGGATCCTCCACCCACCCAGGAGCCATCGGGAATCGGCAGGCCGCCTCCAGATGGCCCATTCGCCCGCACCGGGGGCAGAGGAGAGGTATATTTTCGAAGACGAAGGGCTGCCACCGCACCTTCGTCTTCCCCTGGATCCGGATTCCAGGTTTGAGGGGCTCGGATGCATCGACTGCAACCTTCACCCGGGCGAACGCCATCGCCCGTCGCTGCTCGGTGACAGCGTCCACGGCGATCGGTCGGCCAGCCCTACTTGCTATATCTAGATGGTCGCCGGTGTCCAATATTCCGGTGGCAAGCGGGGAAGACGAAGCCACACCTCCACCGGCGACACCGTCTCCTCCCCTGGCTCAAAATCAGAGACCCAGGGAGTCATAGCAAGGAGCTGCCCCCCACTACCCAGGGTCCCAGATTAAGGGCACGCTCTCGGTCCGCCGATGATCGGAATCGTAGAGCCAGGTAGCCGTCCGCAAGAGGGACGGCCACCACATCCTGGAGCTTGGCCCGGGTAGCCACATCCTTGGCTACCCACTCGACCGGAACTCGGCGTCCCAGGCTGCGTACCACGACAGCCCTCCCATCCCACTCCACGCGAGCCGCCGCAATGGGTTCCTCCCGGAGCGTCACGACCTCCGGGAAGCGGCGGCTCAGCCGCTCAATCTCCGCGGCCGTGGGCCACTGAGTCACCCACGGCCTCGGCCTCGACCAGGCACCGGAGTGCTCCCCACGACCGCCATCGGATACTCCACCGAATGTTTTGGGCTTACCTGAGCCTCTCGCCGTGCCTCCCGCTTCCGTCCCCGCCGGCGCCTTCCCCTTCCCCTTCCGATCCATGACGGGCGTCCGAAATCCACCTGCGAGAAAGAAAGGGAGTTATCTGGAAAAGAAGCACAGAGGCGAGAGCCGGGATCCGCCTGCGAGGAGGGCCGAGGGCGAAGGCCCGCTGGACCCGCCGGCAAGGATGAATGAGGACGATAGCCTCCCCCCCCTCCGGGTTGTCAGACTGGACCGGTGACGACCGCCGGAGGAAAACGCCGGCGTAACTAGCCGTTAAGCACCTCTGAGGTACGGCGTAACTAGCCGTTAACTTCCCCCTGTGCGATATTCGTTTTCGAAATAAAAGAGGAGCTTTTTCACCCAAAAAAAAAAAAAGAGGAGCTTCCCAAATTTCACAACCCGTGCGATGCGCGGGTCCGATTTTCCTCTCCGTTTCCCAGCAATTATAACAACATAATAATTATAATAAATAAAAATATTTAGCAGGTATATTTTTGCTATACTCGAGCAATGAATTTTAATAATTATTATTATTTACCAAAAAAATAATAATTACTAAAAAAATCCATCATTAATACTTAATGGTATATCTTTTATTAGCCGGTTTGTGTGCCGCAATACCAATCTCTCCCACCCAACTTCGAAATGCTCTCGTGATGGTTGGCTCTTATTCGAAGGGCGCACCCATGATCTAGATCCTACTCGACATTACTTGATCCTCAACAACCCTGGTAACCTTGGTGAGAGGCCCACTTGACTAATAAAAGTTACTATACATAATAGATCTAGCTCTCATACCACTTATCACTAACTCATAGTCCAGAAGCCTATTAATATTCATATCGACAACATCCTGCAGGGTACGATTTTGTTCTTCTTTAATGATAGCCATGATTAACGAAGAGTTTGCAAACATTAAAAAAAAAAAGAAGAAAGCAAAAAAAAGAAAAGTCTCATATTTTTCTCTCTTTTCTTTTTCTCTTATCTTTTTCTCTCTCTTTTACTTTTACTATCAATAAAGGGTGGACCTCAGAGGATCCTTTTCCTATAACCTATGATGTCTTCAATGACCCCTAACCGCTAGGTAACATGCCAGACCCCACCCTCGGCCAGGCCAAGCACTGCTAGATTGCACCATCAATACTTCCTATAGTGTTATTCGTATCCTAGCATGATTCTTGATTTGTAGATGATCAATTAGATGACCTGGATTGGACCGACCAGGATGTCAAGCACTTCCGCTTGGCTAGCTCTATATGAGTATTGAAATTTAAATTTTTAATTTTTAAAAATAATTGTGGTGAAATTTTGATAAAAATATAATTTTTGAATATTAGTTTTTAAGAGAAATTTTCAGAATTAATTGGATCTATCAATTGGTTTCGCTTGCAAGTAAGTAATGCTACTCTTAGATTTATCACTAAATTATTAAATATTTTTGTTTGGAATCATGATTTATGAAATTGATGTATAGTATTTTTAGTTATTGAATATGCCCTTATTTGGAATATTAAATGATTCATGATTGAAGTATTGACTTTTATATGGATTGTTTTCGATTGATTTTGATGTCGTATAGTTTTATTATTTTTTTGATTTTGGAACATGAAATATATTTTTGAGAAAAAAGAGTATTGATTCAAGACAGATTTAGACTCGTAGGCAAACTATATTTCGATACATTGTTAGTGGGGGTTGTATGTTGGTATTTTGATACCTTGCTAGTAGGAGTTATATATTGGTACTTTGATACCCTGCCAGTAGAGGTTGTATGTTGGCACTTCGATACCCTGCCAGTAGAATTTATACGTTGGCACTTTGATATCCTACCAATAGAGGTTATGTGGTAGCACTTTGATTACTACTGAGTTTATGTTTTGGCCTAGCCATAGGGTATAGATATGGTTATAGTTCTGGTTATCAAGATAAACTTGATATTTTGAAAAAAAATATTTATAAATAAAATTTAAAACTTTTAAATGATTGGATTCACATGCACATTGTTTCTGATAGTGTTGTATATTTAAAATTATTGACTATTCATAAAAGTCCCATTAGATTTCTGTGCCAATACTTCCAAGCCATTCCAACAAGAGAGGTTCTCTAGGTTATATCAATATTTCTTAATAATGGAATCTACTAGGCCTTGAAAGGTATAGATTTTAGAATGGTAAGAAGTTTGGCTAACCCTTTCGGGAATAGGTAAATCATACGGTGCTAGGCATGGATAATTTGAGCCATATCCTCATAGTATGCCCTTAAATATGCGAGAGAGCATCCAATTCCATTATACTTCTTAAAATTCATCTTTTTGAATTTTAGTGAAATGTGGTATTAGAGAAGAGGTACATGGTTCATCGAGTGCTAAAAAATGTGCATCAATTTATATTTACATGGAATATAATTTGCATCTTATGAAAACTTGAGCGTGTTATCTTGCTATTCTCACTTGAGCCTTTATATCAATCATTTATTCATCGAGCATATGAGTATTAAAATTCCAATATTCCCAATGGACAACATTGGATTAGAGTAAACTTGACACATGATGGAGCAATTTTATATTCATTAATGTCCAAAATACTTGTATTTATACAAGAGGCTTCAAACTTCACCAAGCCTTGTTTGCACTTATTAGAATCGGCATGAAACTGAAGATGTAAGCTTGCAATACATCTCCATCATCCACATTCCTATCATGGAAGAAATAAGTATATTATAAATTTAAATCAGGTGTGGAAATTCGGTGAGTTAGGCTTCGTACCCATCCCGAGTAGGGGTGGCAATACTTAATAATCGTTTAGCGTTTAACTTATTTCAACCCAAGATTAATTGTATTGGCATTGGGATCTATATAGATTGCTTAATGTTATAGTACAATACAGTACCGTGTTGTGCTGTTCCAGGCCATAGAGGCAAAGCTAGAGCTAAAGAGATAGGGGGAGAGCGAGTAGGAGAGAGAGGAAAGAGAGAGAGTGGGGGAGAGAGAGGGAGGAAGGGAGAGAGAGAGAGGAAGAGAGAGAAGGAGAGAAAGAGGGCTCGAAAGCCCTTATCTTCTTCATAGGTGGCAAGCTGCAGGGTTGCTGTTGCCATACGTTGAAAGTTATTCTAGATCGTTTTTCATTTGGATAGTGAGTAGTTTTCTTAATAATAAGTCAAGTCAAGACTAATAATCAAATTGGAGGAGTTCTTCAGAGTTGCAGGAGACAGAAAGGTTATTACAGAAGGCCCGAGAGGAACTTCAAACTTGGGAAATATATTGCTAATACAAATATAACCAAAAAAAAAAAAAAGAAGTAGATTGTTCACAATAGCCAATGTTCTCATTTACAATGTGATTGGACAAACAAATGACAAGGAATGCACATGTTTGTAGTCTCCTATTCCAAGGATGCTCACTCAGCATAATGTAATAGATGCATATATGTTCCTAACAAGGAATTCACACCTGAGTAGCAAACAATGCGCAATTTTGATGTTGTAGGTATAATAACAAAATAATTTAAGAAATCCGGTTATAAATCCTCACTTTATTAGTTCATTAACTCATTAATGTAGTCAGAAACCATATAATAGAAAGATAAAGTATAGCAAACAATTGCCCATTAAAATTTCTAAGCTAATAAGAACAATTTCCGTATTGCACGTGCAATTCACGTGCAGAATATCCGATGGAAGAGTGAGAACGGGCTGAAACAAACTTGGGCATCCATCTGGCTCTTCCAATTTTAGCCTGCGCTACGAAAGATGGATGGAGAGGAGGAAGGGAAGGGGATGGCGGCTCTTCTAAGATGGGCGGCGGAGATGGGCATCTCCGACTCCCCCACTTCCACGAGTCCTCCTCGATCCCACTCCTCTTGTTTGGGCCATTCCCTCTTCGTCTCCGACTTCCCCGATGCCGGCGGGTAAGCATTCCGTTCCGATCCTTCTTTCTTTCTTCTCCTCTTCTCCTCGTTCCCTTTCGGATGGCTTCATTCTTCTACTCTTCTTCAGGAGGGGATTGTCCGCTGCCCGTGATCTGAGGAAAGGAGACCTGATCCTTAGAGTTCCGAGAGCCGCGCTGTTGACGAGCGAAAGTGTATTGAAAGACGAAAGGCTTGCGTCCTGTGTCCGAAGCCACCCTCGTCTCTCCTCCACTCAGGTGGGTTTCTTCCCTTTTTTTGCTTCTTTGCTGCTTGTTCCTATTGTCTTGTTTCCTCTCTCTCTCTCTCTCTCTCTCTCTCTCTCCACCTGATTTTTTCTTGCAAGTTTCTCTTCCTTGTTCCTTGTTTGCTAAATTATGTTGCGTTTGTTGGATTATAACAGTCATTTTGTATTTCTCTTCATATTTATTTTTGATTTGTTATTTTTGGGGCTCCCTCTCTCGCTCGCTCTCTCTCTCTCTGGTTTTTGATGCAATGGGAGAGGGTTCTGGCCTCCACCCAATTTATTGAAGTAATAAATTCAAAGTAGTGTGGGCGGGACTCAGACCCAGGTCTGTGGTACCCGACTTCCAATTACTTCACCAACTGAACCAGTTGGCACCCTCCTGATCTTTTGGTGCTGCCTGGGTGCTGGTCGTAAAGCATTGAGTATGCCTACTTTTATGCTTAAACTTTTGTGGATAAGCTGGATTATAGATAGACTTTATTAGCTAGGAAGCTGGACATGCAACTTGGGAAATATTTGTAGTTTGTAAAAACTTGTGAAGAAATCTGGAAGTATGACGAGGAAGAGAAAGAAGCAGATACATTGATGCAAGTTAGAAGAGAACGAGGGTCATCAGGATGAAGAATATTTACGTATAACATTTACAATGCTAAGAACTAATACCATTTGAAATTTCTTAGTTAGTGGAGATTAAACAAGAGAAATCTACGAGTAGGGATATATGAAGTTATTGAGGTTGTAAATGAATATCGACTTAAAGGTATAGGACATCATTGCATGCACCAATCCATTGAGGGCGAAAGTCTTGGAGTTCGTTCCTTGGTTCTGGTTACTGCTGAAACAGTATGGGAGAATACGAGAACGATTTTTATTTTCCTGTGTGTGTGTGTGGATTTGAAAGTGTTTTGGGGATGCGAGCAACAGAGTTAAAAATCCTGTCATCTTGATGTTTATTATATAATGACTGATAGTAGGTGAGGGATATAATTGACTGTATAAGAGTATGGATTGCATCATACATCGAAAATGATCGCATTAGAAGGGTGGATTTTGAAGTTGACACCAAATTTACTGTCCTTTAAAAGTTGGCTGCTCCATCAGTCCATCAAAAAGCTCAGCCAATAGCATTATACAGTCAGCTGAGTTATGAACAAGCCGATTCATACGATGGACATGTTTCCAGACGATCTGATCTGGTTCAACTTGACTCATATTGGCTGGCACATAGTCAAACAAGGGAAATGGAATTCTTTTTTACCCTTTCTATTTATCCCCTTCTACTGACATGATACAAATCCATAACACTGTTGTGACAACTAGTTTACCCTTTCTATTTATCCCCTTCTACTGACATGAACAAATCCATAACACTGTTGTGACAACTAGTTATAACAGAAAATATATGATATCTAGGTCAAAATTTAGCAAGCTAGCTTCTCTAACTACAAAAAATTCAGCAAAAATGACATAGATTAACAGGAAATTAATTTAATCGTTGTCATCTAGCATTGTATGGTCAGAGTACAACCAGCAGCTGCCCTGTTCCTCCAACAAATGTTAAAAGAGAGAACTTGAATAATTAAATGATAATGAAATGATCATGTAAACACAAAAAGAAATAGAGCTGTAGATACTCACCATTTTCATGTGTACAAGTGAAGATCTCACAAGTAAATAAACATGGATCTATACAACAACATGAAACCGTGAAGATTTCAACCAAGGTTTTAAATCTTGTGGGACCCGGGGGGGTTTCCCAATTTCTTTATGGAATTGGATGCCCTGCATCTTGCCCCGTTCCGGTGGCTGTCCTGGTCAAGGATCATGGTGCTTGCTTGGGACGCCCTTTTTTATATTTTTGATTTTTTTCTTAATTTATTTGAGAAGTTTACAAAGTCAAGTGTTGCCCTTCTTAATCTATCCTCAATGATGTGTAGATATGGTGTTGCTTTCTTCTGACCCACTGCTCCTACAATCTCTTCCTTGCAAGTAGACACCTTGGCATATGCATAACCCATCTGAGGGAACTTCTCACTGTCGACTACCTTTAGCACTACATGTGAAAGCTTCACTACTTTAGCCAGCTTAAAGCATCTGTTCCAAAAATCATTTCTCAATATAATACCCTCAATATATTGCCCCTCATTGCTCCTTTCAAATCTAGAAGTCCTTCATTCATCACAATTAATATAGCCCTTGAACTAGGCTGATTAATCAAGGAGGCTCTTCAATGCTATGTAGTTTGCAGCAATTCTTGTCAACCTTGGCCAAAGTGTCTCCCTTTGTACATGTTTCCTCATTAGAGCAAGCACCCAGGTATGATTGTAGATGTATTTGGCTATTGATTGCCCACTTTCTACTACTGACTTTACATAGGCAATTGCCTAATATCCTTCATCTTCAAGTCCATACAATGTGTTGCACAAGGGTTCAGTATAGGTCCTGCATCTCGAGCATCAGATCCTCTCCCATGTTCTCGTAGTTTGTGCCATTGTCAGTGACCACTTGGACAAAGTATTCAACAATCTCATCAGTGACGTCCCTAAGCAAGCATACAATATAATCAGACATCCTTGGTTCCATTATTTCTTGTTCAGTGCCTAAGAATCTAATGCTAAAGCATGGAAGTGTGACCCGGCTAATTAAAATAAATAAAAGAAGGAAAATGGTATCAAAGTGGAGATTGGAGAGTCATAGAGCCAAAGGCCCTTTGGTCCCCTCCTTCCTGTGGATCAAAGTTGAGACTTGAAGGGTAGAACCTGGTTCCTACCATCAGGGAACCAACCATTTGAGAGCTCGACATATGAGTGAGAAGGCCTCTAACCCCGAGCCTAGTTCCCCTTAAACTCTGACTCTATTTCTCTGTTTCACTGAATCTGACACCTTGTCAATTGTAGAGGAAGGAGTTGTTGTCACCTTTTGATTTGTGGGGAGGAGTGGAGGCGATGGAAATCGAGTGGCTGACGTCCAAGAGGCCTATGAGCAACACTGGTGTCATCCTTCACAGGACTAAGGCGAGATGGCCGATCGGTATGTCCCAGCCTAGGGAAGGCAGGACGGTTGGATGAATTGTGTTCCTAGTTTTCATATAATTCTTGGTTTACGTTGAAACATATATGTTGGTGGAATATAGGGATTCAACACAAAATCCCAAATTTTCGTGATTTTGATGCTGGAATAATGCTTTAGGGTGTGAGTCTGGAGTTCAAATTCTATCATGCTCACCAATAACAAAATTACCACATGTTCTTTCAATCGAACACTAAATAGTCCTTGAAATTTTCAAAAAATTTAAAAAAGGAAGGGTTGGGAGGGAGAGACTTACCAAGTTAGAAGACTTTTCTAGCTCAAAATCTACAATTCTTGCTTTAGTTCATTTAAATTGTCCTTGAATGGATTTCGTGGAGAAATGGTGAAGAAAGCTTCCAAAGGAATAAAATCCCTATCCTATGTTTTATCAAGTGGTTTACTCTTGGTTCGGCATGGTTCGGTACACCCCCCTACCATTCTATGTTGGGCCCTTATCAACATAGCATAGAGGACAGGGAGAGGGAGAAAGGGAGAGAGGAAAAGAGAGAGAGAGGGGGGGAGAGGGATAGGGAAGAAGGGGGGGAGAGGGATAGGGAAGACCAATGGAGCGCGGCCCGACATGACAAAGAGGGGATAGGAGAGGAAGAATGTAAGAGAGGGAGGGGGAGGGAGAAGGAGATAGATGGAGGCCGCTGGAGGCTAGCGGAGGGTCGTCGGAGGCCTGCGGAGGGTTGGAGAGTGGCACAAGTTTTTTTACTTTGAAAATATTAAGTGAAGTTGGGAAGGGGGTTGCCAACCGCACTTAAAATTTTTAAAATAAAAAGGGGCTCCAACAAATCTCTGCTTTGAACGAAACAGGGGTCCAAAGAGCGGAGCCCCTACCCTGCCCCTCTGTGCCACTCCGCGGCCCTTCAGTGGCCCGCCGGCAGCTTCTCTCTCTCCTTTGCTCTCCCTCTCTCTCTCTTTTTCTCTTTCCTTCTTCCTCTTCTCCTCCTTCACCGGTTTCTCATTTCGAATGCCGAAACTATCCCGGTCCATTGCTGGTATGGCTCGCTACACCCCATACCGGGCGGTTCAGGATGGTTCCACATTTCTTGGTCCTTTCAATATCATAAAATTATACATTTTTGGGGATGCATTATTGACTACCTATTTTTAACAACCTATCTCTCGATTTGAGTAATCTCTGATATCTTCCATTACAACAAAGATTAGTAAGCTAGTGATATCATGCCGGTTATTCTCCCTCATTGTTCTTTTCAGCTGATCTTCATGGATCTCATTTTCAAATATGAACTTGAGTCTTATTAGTCCTAAACCTCCTATTCTGCAGGCAAATCTAATTATGTTGTTTTCTGCCACTTTTATATTTCTGTCATTTATCTATTAAACTTGTTTCCATACAGACTCTTCCAGTGGTAAAAATTCTGGAAAAATGGGAAGAGAACAACTAATACATCTTGTACTTCCTCAGACATTGAAGTTTACTTCAACAATCTGCTAGCTTTGGTCAATTTTTCCATCTGGAGTTTTCCTTTTCAATTTTCCCACAATCCCATCATAAATTTTGACTACCTAACTTGAAGGGCTTAAGTTTAAAATCATACAAATGCGAGCGCCTGATCTGAGGAAATTCCGATCCACATTTGTCTGTTCAGAAGCTCGTCACTAAAATATCCTTAAAACGGTTCTTGTTTTTAAGATGTCAACATAAACTTGAGAATAGCTATTTGTGTAATCACTGCATATAATTAGGATGCCATGTACATGAAATATTTGAGCAACAAGATATCTTTGCATTCCACCTTAAGCCCGAATTTCAAGTATTATTTGTTAATAATGATACAACTCTAGATATCTTTGCATTCCACCTTAAGCCCGGTTCCATTCCACTTATTTTTGGACTCTACCCGTTTTTCTTCCCCTTTCACTTCACTCTTCAGGGCATGTGCTGCATAAGTGCTAAGTACTAGTATGGAATTAATTTGGACAGAAATACTCGCTTATCTAGAAAGACCTTGAAGGAACGGGGAAGAAATTTGGTTGAAGGCTGTGATATAGCTAGGTCCTTTAAAAGATTGATGACAATCTTGAGAAATACTGGCTCACACTCATCATTTGATTCATTAATCAATTTGATCCTTCATTTATATGCGGCTTTGACTAGACACTGCTTATAAGAGAGTTTCCTTAAGTGGGATGTGTCTCATAAAGAAAAGAAAGAAACCAAAGAAAAATATGTCACAAAGTTATAACTAAATGAAATGGTTTGCTAAAATTGTTTTGCTGAAGGAAGGTGGGTTTATATTTCCAATTAATCTGTTTGTCTTTACTTCTAACAAGTCACTTGCTGCTATATTTTCAGAATGTGGTTGTGTGTCTTTGTTTGACTTCCTGCAGCAATTGTCAAAATGAAGGACATGATCATATCGGGTGAAACTGGGACAAACACATGGACGCACATGCACACCTGCATACACACTAGAATCTGGCACTTGGAATGCACGCGTTCGAAGATGGAGACACTGGCTGTGTCAATGTACACTGTTTAACTTAGAGGCATCCATGCAATGTCAAGAATGCCTCTGATACAATATCACATTTTTATGTGTTATAGACCTCATAAAAGTCAACCATATTTTCTAGGAAACTAGCCATTGTTTTGCTAACTTCCCAGGGGCCCTCTTATCCGTCATCTTGTCTTTTATTCTTCTTTTTTTTTTACAACTCTGTTCTGGAATAAAATTAGTTATGAATATTTTGTACAGATTCTGACCGTATGTTTATTGGCTGAAGTGGGAAAAGGAAGGGGTTCTCAATGGTATCCATATCTGGTGCAGTTGCCTCGTAGTTACAATACACTGGCAAACTTCACAAACTTTGAAATTCAAACTTTGCAAGTAAGTTCCAGCAAAACCTTGTTTTCACATAAAAGTTTGGGTCATTTATCTGCTTTTTGGTGCCATATAGTGCTCAAAATTATTTATCTGATTCTCAGGTTGAAGATGCTGTCTGGGTTTCAGAGAGGGCTGTTCACAGGGCAAAATCGGACTGGAAAGAATCCATCAGTCTTATGCAGGAAATGGACCTTAAGCCTCAACTTTTGACTTTTAGATCATGGCTTTGGGCTTTGTCAACTGTGAGTTAATGGTTACTTTAACGTAGTTCTACTTAGTTTTGTTCTGTATTTATTCTGGATTATTTTTATTTAGATCTTCACAGTGCACTCTTTCTTCTGGAAGATATCTTCCCGTACATTGCATATACCATGGGATAATGCTGGTTGCTTGTGCCCTGTTGGTGATTTGTTTAATTATGCTGCACCTGATGCGGAGTCTTCACCTGATGCTTCAGAGGAAAGATATGCTGAGCAGCCTGATTGTCACTCGCAAAGGCTAACAGATGGTGGATACGAGGAAGACACCACTTCATATTGCTTTTATGCAAGAAAAAGATACAAAGAAGAAGATCAGGTACCTCTGGATATATTTTGAATTGGATATGCTGACTCTTTTTTATTTTAATCTTAATTATATCATGCTGGAGAGCGAATTCTAAACCTGCTTAGCACACTGTTGGTGTCTGATTGCTTTTTTATTTTTAAATTTCAAAGTGACAAAATACTTCCTCTGACAACAAATGAACTTGCTCAATAAATCAAGTTGTGAAATTATAAAATTTAAGATCAACATTTGGCAGCAAATGCTGAATGCTGCTAGACTTGGGATCATTCAGTTCATGTGCAGTTGCCTTGCCACACCGTTAGCTTTTCATGGGCTGTTTGCTTAGCAGTGCCCATAGGATAAAGCCCTCCAAAACCTTATACAAAGACCATAAAATATAATTTTCATCTCACCCTCCAAAAATTCTACACTGTTAGCATGCTGCATAAGTCCATAGGAAGTTACTGATGCTGAAGCCAAAAAGCTTGTATTTCAGCAGTTATCTTGAGAATATCTAGAATTATAACCATAAATATCAAATCCTGTCACAGCAATATCTTGAAGATATCTTTACGAGCAGGAAATTTAAGCACTGTCCTACGGTAGATGATGGGCCAAGCTGTTGCAAACCACAAGGTGATTGCAAAGTTATTATACTGTATCATTGATTAATATTACATTTATTTAAGAATCTTAATCTCTTGATCTCATGTATCTACAATTCAGCAATTTTGATGAAAAAGGTAAAATATATCGACGATATCAAAAAAAAAAAAAAATCAAATTAAGGTACTACCAATTTTTGGGTTAAAATAACCGACTTTTGGTCATACAAACTGAATAAAAGTTTGTGCGTCAAAAGTCTAGGATTCAGTTGCAATTGTGATAATTACATGCAAAGCTACAAGAGTTCACCTTTCAATATAATTTTGATTTGTTTGTCAAACATGTCTAATGATAGAATGATATTCTTCAACTTTACGTATAATTATTTAGATAATCTGAACTCAAAGCTTGCTGATAGGATTGTCATTCAACTCTCTCTTCTCTTCCCTCTCTATTTCCCCATCCTCGCACACTAGTTTGTTTGCACTTGCATATGCACATGGAATCATAAAAGTAATAATAAGTTAAACACAAAAAAATTTCTTCATCTCTTATAGATTAGACTAATACAATGTACATTCAAGAGTACTATTAAGGGTGACCTCCACTATATGCATTACCTCATTTAAAAGTTATGGAAGTCAAATATAGATGCAAGATTTTGAAACATTAACCTACAAAGGAAAGGATGATACTGTTATGAATTATGCCTTGATCAATAATACATACTAGTGCAATTTAACACTAGTTTCCACCAAGTTAATCCTTAATCTTATTCCAATTCTAGAACCACTTATCGAACTTTTCTGTTTTTCATTGTAATCCATCTTTTAAACATGTCATCTCTTGGTCATCTTTAGTTCAACCATAAAATCAAGTACAAATGCTTAATTTATGGGACTAGAAAACAACAATCTTTTAAAATATATATTTTCCTTATTGCTTGAAACATTTTGGTTAAAGAAGTCTTAATTGACATCTATTATACATTTCTTTGAGGAATTTCTAGAAGCATTAGAAGGAAACAATGTTAGTTAAATAAGTATGGTTCTGTTAGACCATGCCAGTCTCTTTGGTTTGAAGTATTGTGATAGCCAGCTAATTCTAAGTTTTGACAAGTCTGTTGTTTTTGACAGGTTCTTTTAAGTTATGGGACATATACTAATCTAGATCTTCTAGAGCATTATGGTTTTCTTCTAGGTGACAATCCAAATGATAAGGCCTTCATCCAGTTGGGCACAGACATATGCACATCCAGCAATTGGCCAGTAGATTCTTTGTACATTCAACCAAATGGAAGACCCTCTTTTGCCTTGCTTTGTGCTTTACGCCTATGTGCAACACCAGTGAACCATCGAAGAGCAGTTGGGTGTCAAGTTTATGCGGGTTCTTTGCTCTCTGTTGAAAATGAGTTATTGGTCATGAAATGGTTGGCAAAACGCTGCCATGATATTTTGGAAAAATTAGCGACTACAGCTGAGGATGATGGCTTATTGTTGATTGTTATAGAGAAAATGCTATATAATCCCTCTTGTCTAAAGTATGTGGATTTGCAATGTTGCAAAGAAGAGATAAAAAGCTTCCTTGAAGTGCATGGCCTTGGAATGGAAGGCATTGGGGTCTCCCAGTTGCCTATGAAGGCTAGGAAGTCACTAGAGAGGTGGAAATTGGCAGTTCGGTGGAGATTCGGCTATAAGAAAATGCTCATCAGTTGTATATCTTATTGCACTAATACAATTGAAAGACTTTCTTCTCAGCAATATTGTACAAAGAGGAACAATCAGACCGGCATGCCGGGTTGATGATCTGAGTTTTTAATGGGCATCAACTATGCCTCATGTTGCAGTCAAACATGCAGTATCGGAGTTGGTGGTTCTGGTATGTAAATCCACTCCAACGGACAAACCAGCTTCCCAAACAGCATTTTTTTCACATGGATTAGATTTTTGAAGATGCAACTAAATTTTTATCCTGGCATTTGAAGGATAGTAGTGTCAACTTCGGAGATTTTTATGATGCTCTGGGAAACCTGCATCTTGATCAGCACTAACCCCCGCTAAACATCCAACATCTTAATGTGAAGAAAACTGCGCTTTGATCTCCTGGCCTTCATGGTACCACATGATGCAGCACCTGCAGTTTTGATCCAAATTTCACTTCTAAACCGTTCAATTAAGCATCTGTGATGGATATTGCTGATGTATTTTAATGGACTTTGTATCAGTTGTAATAATGGATATCCTTTTCTAGCAATTTTTAATTGTTAAGATCTGCTCTCTTGGAGATTGGCACAAGTTTCTGTTTTTGTTGAAACAGGCTGCCCTTTGATCTAGTGCTTTTAGTTGTGTCAAAAGAGAAGCGACATCATGCAGGCCTTCTTATTCCTTGTTTGATTTGACTCGAGCACTTGCTCTTCTAAGCCTGATTGCAGGACTACATCTACGAGGGAGCGTCTGTTCAGCAATGGCTCTACTTGTTTCCAACAATTATGACAATAGTGCATCAAATGCAATATGATAACAGTGATGAATCAGTACGTGGTGTAACCGTGTTTTAACCCAAAGTGCATGGTTTGAATCAATATTAGAGTTTGGGTTCAATCTTGCAGCTGACTCAGCAATTTATTTTTACTTCAGGTCAAGGATAACATGAGATTGGAAGCAGAGCAAAGGGGAGTCACGGGCTATTATCTGATTCCAACTGCTAACAGCAGCTAAGACTGACCATGAGTTCAGACTTTTCCAGCTAGTTTTATAGAAGCAGTTCTATCAAGCGAAAGGTAATGATGCACTTAATAGATTTAAAAGAGAAGGAAAACCATGATAAGAGTCCCTGATACATTTCTGGCAACCAACTAGTCTTATCTGAATGAGGTCCATGGACATTTTCATGAATCTCTTGTACTTCAATTCTTTGGCATGATGATAGTTCCACCTTTTGACCATACTCAATTACTTTCTTGCATGCCAATGTTCTTCTTGGTTGTTTCTCCCACCCATCAGTTATTGCTTTCCTTTTTGCTCTTTACAACTTTCTCATCCTACTAGAAAGTTCCGAGTCTTTTTTACTAATGCGAAGTCGAACTTAGTTTCCTGATCGAACTAACCCTATTGATCCAACCAACCATAGTTTTAGTTTCAAGGAACCGGTTAGGACCTAATAGGATAGAATGCCAAAGAAGTCCTAAGGTAGTAAGCCATGGAGAAATGTCCAAGAAAACGATCCCATGGTGAGACTTGTGAGAGAGAGTATTACATTTCAAGTTATGCATGTATATCGTGAGGCTAACGGAGCGGCGGACTGGATAGCGGCATATGTAGCGAGCCATTCAGAAGACACCCTATGAGCCGGAGAGAGAGATATTCGAAGCACTTCGAGATCTTTTGTTTTCTGATTCTATTGAGTGTATTCGTACCCGTGATGTATGAAATACTCGCTTTAGTGTGTACCAAAAAAAAAAAAGATCTCATGAAAACCGTCGATCACTCAATCGACAAACGCAAAGACTATCCAAAGCATGATGGTCTCATGATGGTAAATAAAAATGCTGAGGAAAGAACTAGCATACCGAAGGAAGGTTCACTTACAAGGCCATGAAGTGGTTGCTGATTCCCAGCTAGGCCGGAATTCGGCTGATGGCAAAGAAATCCTCTTTGAGGCAGATCAAGAAGATTAAAAGGTAGAATAAGATGCTAAAATATCTTTTAGCGATTCTTCAATGAAGGAAATTGGCTGTGTGGTTGCTCAAGCAGTGCAACCATTTCATCAGGCCATTATAGATTCTCAAAAGACCTCCAGAAGAGGGAAGGGAGCAACTCAGAATGTAATTCGAGCAATAGAGAGAAACACCGATAGAATAGCTCGTGGTTTATAGCAAGCTACTCTGAAACTAATTGAAATGAAGAGAGAAGACCTGCATGACCAAGACTTTGAAGACAAATGTTTCACAATTTGGATCTCATTGGTGGAGAGATCAATTATCTTGTTAGGATACAACAAGCCTTGTAGGACGAATGACCAACAGGAAATAGGCAATACGGTTTTAGATAAAAATTTATTGATGATGTTCCACCTACAGAAGTGTTAACTAGAGAACAGGGGCACGCCTAGAGAAGGTTAGATTGGCAACTTTTCAGAGAGCCATACCTTGATGAATATGACAGGATATTCAAATATCCTGGGAATTATAAAATCCATGATTTCATTAAGTTTAGTGGTCATGGAAAGTATTAGACCAAGGAACACATTGCTTGATTTGCTACACAGTATGGTGATCTTGGTGGAGATGATTTCAGGAAGCTGAGAGTATTTTGTACTTCTCTTGCTAAGCTGCTTTTCAATGGTATATAATTTGACCAGGAAACTAAATTTATACCTGGCAAGAAATGGAAGAACAGTTACATGGTTAGTTTTATAGGAGCCAATAAGATATCCATACTGAGGTCTTTATAAGCCAGGTTTCAGAAATTTAGATAGAGATGTCGCTCAACTTTGCCTGAAAGTGAGTTTGCGCATATTGCACAAGCTAGGCTTTGTTATAAACTGCAGAAAAAAGTTTTATGGAGTAAAATTTACGGATTTGCCAGAATTATCAATTAGGATTTTTTATATGAAGCATTGCTCAAGGAAAAAAATATGTTAACATAATTTTAGATATTACGTAACAATCTACATCACCCATCATTTTTTTTTAATTAGCGTAATCCTATATCAAACTATATTATTTTTTTTATATAAAATCTGTATATGAGTACCTTAGATGTACCGAATATGATGGAACATATAAATAAAATCATTGTTTTCTCTCTTTTTTTTAATTTTTTTCTTCTATAAATATTTTAACATAGTATCAGAGCTACTGATCATCTAATCTGTTGTTGTCATCTCTTCTACCTTTGTTATAGCCGATGTTGCTATGCCTAGAAGCTTTGAAGACTTGTATTGTCGATCCATCGATCTCTGTTCTAGGTAAATTAACACTTGAAGATCCTTTATTTTTCGGTGGATCCGTAGATCTTCTATTTCCTATTCACTAAATATTCAAAGATTTTATATTCCTTAGTAGATCTGCATATCCTCTATTTTTAGTAGATTAACATCCAAAGATTTTTTATTTTCTAATTAATCCACAGTTCCTTTCCACCACCTTTCTCTTTAGCTTCAAATTTCCGGTTGTCTCTCCTCACCATTGCTCGGCTCCTTTCTCTACATTTTCGATTTTATTTTCTGCCTCCAGCTCCTTCACCATCCAATTTGAGGTATCTTGTTTCTCTTCCACGGTGCCTCCATCTACAAGCATCGTTAACTTTTGATTGTCTTCTCTCTAAGCTCTATCCTCACTGCAACTGTCATCTTTAATGTCTTCTCGTTGCCACATCATTAGATAAGTCAATTAACCACATCAATATACATGTCAGTCAGACACATCGATAGACACCAATTTACTATGTTAGCCAGTTATATCGACTTGCTTATTCTACATTTTATAATCATGGCCTCTTCTACTATTATTTCCAATCTTAGTGTTCACCATTCTTTCTCCACCACTCAAATAACCTAAGCATGATCCTAGTCTCGCAAGTCCTCATTGGTGACAATTATTCTCTATAGAGTCATGCTATGAAGACTGCTCTATGAGACAAGAATATAATTGACTTTATTGATAGCTTACTTGAAAAGCCCAACAAAAGTTCCGCAACATTTGATGCATTACAACATTGTAACACTATAGTACTTTTCTAAATTTGGAACTTAATCCTAGAGCTGATCACGGGGCTTCTGGCCCACCCAGCCCGTCTAGCTCGGCCCGGAATTTTTCGGGCTTGGGCATTAAAAAAAGGCCCATGGGTCGGGCCTGGGCAAGAAAAGCGACCCGACCAAAAAAATCGGATCGGGCCTGATCGGGCCATTCTGGCCCATTTCCAGATTCCAAACAAAGAAAAAATCGGGCCTGTCGGGTCAGGCCTATCGGGTCGGGCTAGACGGGCCTAGAACCAGATTTATAAAGTCGGATCGGGCCTGAATAAAAATTTAAGCCCGACAGTCGGGCCGGGCCTGGGCATAGCCATCGGGCCTAACTTCTGCTGTAGAACCCGACCCGAGCATGACCCAGCCCGAGTTTTGATCAGCTCTACTTAGTTCACAAAGATCTCATCAACAGCATAGCCTATTTTGAAACTATAAAGGAGGCATGGAAAGATCTAGATGAGCCAAATTTATCATATCAAGTGAAATATCTAAATGCATATTCAAGATCATTATTTATTACTTCTTATTTTACCACACTCAAAGCGTATTGCGAAAAAACCAATAATCTATATCCACTTCCTACTTATACCTATGGTGCAATGAAAGAGTTGAATCGAACCTCCATAGTTAAAAAGATTTTTCAATTTCTTATGGGGCTCAATGACTTCTTTTTAACCATTCGGAGCTAAATACTCACCATACAGCTGCTATATACAGTAAGTAAAACTTTTTCTTTGATTTTGCAAAAGGAGAAATAGAAACCATTGCAAGCTAAATCGATGCAGTCTCTTGAAAGTGCTTCCATGGCTACTTCACATCTTGACAATGGCATCTATACTAGCTTGATATTAATAATGTCTTCCTCCATGGTATTTTATGGGAATAAGTTTGTATTCAACTGCCACTAATTTTTTTTCATAAAGGGAGAAAGGAGAATAATCAGCCTATCACCTCAACAAATAATTATATGGTCAGCACATTTTATTGTGATAACCAATTAGTACTTTATATTATTGTCAATCCTGAATCCATGAACGAACAAAACACATTAAAATAGATTGTCATATCATTCAAAAAAACTACAAACAAGCACAATCCAGAGCAAATTCGTTTGAAGTGACAATCAATATGCTAATATTTTTACCAAAACTTAAGATCGTGCCACATAAGTTGGGTATCATAAATTTACACATCAACTTAAAAAAGAGTATTACAATTAGAAGTGGCAAAATATAACCTAACCCGCCAACTCGATCTGTGTTCAACCCGCCATAAATAGGTTCAAGTTTGGCCTAAACAGATTTGGATCGTAAATAAGTTGACCTCTTTAACCTGTTTATTAATTGGATCGAATATATATTTAGATGTCTGACCTATTTAACCTGTTTGATATACAGATCGGATTGGATCAGATAGGACCGGCCCAAGCCTCGGCCCAAAGAAAAGTGATAGCTGCTTAGCCTCCCATGGTTCCACCCTCCCATATATAGGTGGGTGCTTCTTCTTCATGTGCGTTTTTTTGTATGGGCCCAAAGAAATTTGCACGGCATGGGTAAGATCAGATGGGACGGGAACTCCCCTCATCTCTAAGAAATTTGCACGGCATGGGTAAGATCAGATGGGACGGGAACTCCCCTCATCTCTCTCCGCCGAAACCTCCAAGCCTCCATGGATCATAGCGCTCTCTCTCTCCGTCGAACCCTCCTAGACTCCCACCTCTTCCTCTCTTGTCGAAAAAAATCCCAAGTCCCGACCCCCACCCCTCTCTCTTGCTAGAACCCCAACCCCCCACCTCTTTCTTGCTGTGGACGACAATGTGGGTGGTGGCCAAACGGACGAGCGAAGGAGTGAGGACGGGGAGCAACTCGGATAAGACAATGGAGCATCCAATTGAAAAGACGAGGCGAAATTGGATCCGAGCGGTGGAGCAACAGAAGCGGCGGCGCTTGATGAAGGCAACAACGCTCAACGGTGACGGCTCAGTGCGGTGCTACAACGGCGGCACAGCGGCGATCGTGGTAGATCTCAAGGCGGTGATTCAACCAGTGAAGCTCCAACGAAGACACAATAAGGCAAAGGAGGCCAATCAAAGAAGATGAACATATAATCTTTTTTTTTTCCTTTACCGTCCCACCTCTCTCTCTTTCCCTCCCATTCCCTCATCCTTTCATTTTCTTAAAGGGATCGGTATTCAACAGGTCGAGTTAAAATCGCAGGACAGATTCAAATTTATAATTTTTTGATCCGACCTATTTATGTTTGATCCGACCCGATTGCCATCTTTATTTACAATTCTCAAAATCATGCATGATCATACCCATTATAATTCAATATCACAGTTACCATATATTACTTACACAATTACAACAGCTATACCAACAACAATCAATTTTCAAAGATTATAAAATTTAACTACCATATTAAAATTTAATAACAAATTATAAAATTTTACTATTATATTTTATTATATTTAGTCCATAGTATTTTTTTTATAATTATAAAATTTTATTATTTTATTTAACTTGTATATAGAGCTATAGAACACACCAGTACCATAAGCAAAACAAACAATAATCTCACGGTCTCATTGCCTTTTATAGATCTCCTTCCAGATTCCATAACATTTCTAGCTCATTATTCATTATGGAATTTGGCAGGCAATAACCCAATAATAAATTGAAGAAAAAGCAAAAAATCGCCACCTAGAAATTATGCAATTTTCGTTTTAAAAAATAATGGATTTCTCATAACAATTGCAAAACAAGCTGACTTTTTTTTCACCATCTTCTTTTTGGCAGAAAATAAACCCAAACACATCTGGTCCATGGAAAGATCTTTGCGCCCATTAGAATGTTTGAGATGGAGACGGTGCAGGATGGGGCGGCACATTTAATGGGGACGGTTCAAGATAATCATCTGAGCTTGAACTGGCACAAGATTTCAACAAGGGATGGTACTTTTCCCAAATGCTATCAGTGCAAAGAAGCTCGAGGGATCAATCTTTCTTCTGTCATCCTCAATTTGTCGAAAACAATTGTGCGCGTAGCCAAATTTTTGAGAGAGTGAACTTCGATACATATATATGATAGATCGGTAAAATGGCTCTTATAAAGTTGGTCGTTATGTTTCTGGTAATATAATATAAGTAGTTGTTACCTTGGAACCATTACTGAAACGTTATTTGTTCTTTTTGTTTTTTTTATTTTGCTACGATAAAGTATCAAAAAACCCCATATCCAACCAGTTCCGAAAAAAATTTCTATGAGCATGGCGTAAACCAATCATTTATTCATATAACACAAGCCGAGTCATTTATGTTTCGAAATCTCTAAGCTTAATTAATTATCCTAACAATGTAATTGAATTAGGAGAAAGCATACAAATAGCATGAATGGATCAGATTCCTGGCTTGATTTTTCTCCCCTATAAAGGAGAGATAAAGAAAGCGCAGAGTATATTCAGCGTCGATCATGTGGGGAAAGGATCATCACATCCATTCATTGAGAAACACATAACGATTACCTTTATAAATCAAACAGTGCGAAAAATATTGGAACTAAGATTGCCTCATAACCTAATTATTCTAGGTTGTAGAGATTATTTTTTAAATGATTTATTTCCTTTTAGAATTAGAAGCTTAAAAGAATCAAAATGGCAGAGAGAAGAAAAGCCTTACAGAGAAACAAAAACGACGACATGTTTAGACTTCAGATACATCGTTGGAAAATGAAAGGATCAGATTCCTGGCTTGATTTTTCTCCTCCATGAAGGAGATAAATAAAGAAAGCGCAGAGCATATTCAGCGTCGATCATGTGGGGAAAGGATCATCACATCCATCCATATAAAACCAAACAACATTCAAAAAGAAAACCTAAAATCTATGGGCCGTTTGATTGATAAGAACTTGAGAGGATCAGAGTCCTGGCTTGGTCTTCTCCGAAGAGAATATAAAGAAAAGCGCATGTTATGTTCAGCGTCGATCATTTGGGGAAAGGATCATCATCTCCCCTTTCATCAAACGGCCAAAAAAATTACTAATAAACATTCCAAATAATTTTATTAATAAAAGTAAACAAACAAACAAATAGATGGGAAAAGCAAATTAGGATCAGAATCCTGGCTTAATTTCTCCACTGATAAGAGGAGAATATTATAAAAGCACGATATAATCATAGTCGATCATGTGGGGAAAGGATCATCACCTCCGTAAAAAAAAAAAAAACCCTATTCATCACATCAAAACAGAGATATATCTTCAAATCTAATTTAACCAAAAAAAATTAAAGAAATCAACGGAGATTTTGAGTAAAAGATAACGGAAAAATATCTCCAGATCTGCGATTAGGCCATAACGGCCGGAAATAAAAAAAAAGCAGATGATGGAGAAGAGATGAGTTTAGCGTCTGTCTCATACGCGGCGGCGACAAGGAGAACCTCCGCCGGTAATCAGTTCTCCGACGCACAAAACTGTGACAAAAACCCTAAACCCCAAACCGAAAGACAAATCGAGCTTACCTCTTCCTGGGATCCAAAGCAAGGAGGAAGAGACGGACCGGATGGAGAGGCCAAGCGGAGCACGGAGTTTATTTATAGGGAAAGGATGGGAAGCGAGGACGAAACCCTAGCTTCCATCTGAAGGAAATCAATGGCTCTTATGATGCCACGTCGGTCTAGGGTGATTACTCTTGGATGGGAAACTAGAACCTTCTATGGAGGGTTGTAATGTACCTGACTCAGCCCAATCCTACCTGGGCCAGGCTTGACCAATTGAGTCATTTTGATCTTTTAGAACCTTGGACTGAGTTGGAGTAAAAAATGAAAATTTAATATTGTTTTAATTATGAAATATATTATTTTAGGTCTGTTTGGTATCACTTTAATATATTATTTTTAAAAAAAAATAAAATGATAAAAATATGTTGTTGCCTCTTTTTTTTTCTCTCTTTGAGTTTAGATGGAAAGGGGAACATATCTACATCTACCCTGGATAGATGTGTAGGCATGCTACCGGTATCTGAACCAAAAATGATAAATAGTAGTGAGTTTCGTTATTTTGACATTCAACAACATTAGGTCCATAATACTACCCTTTTTGGTGAAAGGAAGATAAGCTAAATGCTGAAGGATATATCAAAAGTAAAAATTAGTCAGGTAAAGGGTCCTTTTTATAATTATAATTTAAAATTTATTCAACTATTTTTTAACTATTAAATATTTTTTTTTCTCTAATATTAGAACAAAAATCATATGTGATGGGCACTAGAAAAGAAAATATGGGGTGGGCTTCCTATTTTGCCATGTTTCTCCTAGTACCAATTTTAAAGAAGAAATCCAAAATTAGGAACTCCTCCTACTAATGGAATCGTGAGTCACATGATTACAAAAAATCAAAAAAGGGTTTTTTGCATAGATACCCTTCTAAATGTCAGATTTTGTATGAATACCCTTCCAAAATTGATATTTGCATGTATACCCTCGTAAAACTCTGTTATGGTACAAGTACCCCAAATATAACGTTTGTTCTAACGGTGTTAAACAAATTATATTTATATTAATTAAAAATAAAAGTAAAATTCGAAATGACATTATTACCTTTAACTCTTCCACCTCCACACCCCCGTGCTTGGGTTCCCCGCGCCCGACCCCCCCCCCCCCGGCGGCTTCCCCACCCCCGCGGGCTTCCCCCCCGGCGCCCCCCCTCCCGGCAGCTTCCCCACCCCCCCCCCCCGCGGGTTTCCCTCCCGGCGCCCGGCTTCCCCAACCCTCGCCCCCACCCCCCGGCGCCCGCCCGCCCCCCACGAATCGGGATCCCGATCGCGACGTTATCGCGGGCGTTCGCGAGATCGCGACGCTATCGCTGGCGTTCGCCCGCGGGAGACACGATCGTGAGATCTTGGCTGGTTCGCCCGCGGGCGTTCGCGATGGCGAGATCGCGATCCCGCGGCACATGGCGAGCGAGAGCGTCTCAAGATCGCGATGTGCTCGCTCGGGACCTCCTACCCCCTTCCTCTCTGTTCTCGAACCCAACAAAGAATAAACAAAAAAAATTTCTGGGTTGTAAATCTATCCTCTCCAAAGACGCGGTCGATCTTTCAAACCTTCAAAAACTCTTCCATCAGTTGATCATAAACAAAGTTGATCATAAACAAAGGTATTTAAATATCATCTTGCCCTCTCTTCTCTTTGGTTGATTTATACTATTTTTCTTCTATTAATTTGAACCAAAAAAAAAAATCATTACAAGTGTTAGAACAACAATAATAATTGTTGTAGCTGATTTTATTTCATTCCTATTTTTCGCTATGAACCTATATTGAAACTCTATTTTTTGGTTTCTAACTGTATACCATATACTTTATTTGAGGGTAACAAAGGCGAAATATCACCCATTTTTGATTGATTGTTGAAATATAATATGGCTGTATATTAATCTTTTTTTCTTTTATTTTGTTAGAATAGGTTTGGTTGATAAACACTCTCTTACAATTTATATCGTGCATATTTATTTATTCAATGTACAGGTTCTTAAATGGAGCAACAACTATTCAAATTGAAGGTAAAATTTGGAGGATATTTTAAGAAGGTTAAGAATTCTACAAGACTTAAGTACTACTTTGGAAGACAAAAGCGCTAGTTAGTTGATGTTGACCGTTCTTGCTACAAGGACCTATATGATGATATAGTGCATCCTTCAATTTGAAGCTTGAAGAGACTATAAAGATTTGGTCTGTGATTAGACATTTAATGCCTAAGTCTTACATGATATTAGACACAGATCAAAAATTGATGAGTTTGTTTGAGGAGTATAAGGATTTAAAAGAGTGCTTCATATTTGTCACAAAAGAGACCAATATTATACAACTTTCTCAATCAACACTAGGCAGCCAAGATCAAATTGAAACATGTAGAAGCACTGCAACTGCAATAGAAGAGATTCGAGAGGATGAAGTAAGAGAAAACCAAAGGTACAATGAAAATGAGCATCTAGCTACAATAGGCATTGATACTTTAGCTACTGCTATTGAAAATAATGACTTTGTTGGGATAAATGATGAAACTTTATCTCAAGAGGAGCAGGAAACATGTTGATCCCCTAATGGATTTTGATGAATACAAAACACTAGAGTATAATACCATTTATCTTAACAATTTAATTGAGGATTTCATGTGTTTTATTAAGAATATTGTTAAGAAATGTCTAGGCAAGTTCCCATAATTTTTATGGATTTATTGAAGAATTTTTGAGATGAAGAAAACAGATCAGGGACAGCCGAGACGTCTCCTGATGGTCTCAGAGACGTCTCTGGCACAAACAGGAAGAACTGGTACACTTGGAGACGTCCCCGGCACCCGGCGAGGCATCTCGCAGGGTCGGAGTCGACTCTCTCAGTAGCGGAGTCGACTCTCTCAGTGGCGGCAGAAAGACCGATTTCAAGTGATATGCGCGAGCCGTCCCCACAGTACGCGGAGTCGTCCCCGCAAGTAAAAAGCTGAGTTTCCGAGTCATCCCCGATGTAGCGGAGTCGGCTCTCTCAGGGTTTTCCAGAGGATGTCTTTTTCGGAGTTAAGGCAGCGGAGACGTCCCCTGAAAGAGCGGAGTCGACTCTCTCAGAGAATTCCAGAAGACATGTTTTTCGGAGTTATAACAGCGGAGTCGTCCCCAAGGCAGCGGAGTCGTCCCCATGCAAAAAGTGCAAACAAGCCGAGACGTCCCCGTAAAGTACAGAGACGACCCTCTCAGAAAAACAGAAAAACAAGGATTCAAACGGTACAATTCCAGAGTCGTCCCCGTAAAGTGCCGAGTCGACCCCAAACAAAGTGAAAAGTAAATTTATACAGCCGAGACGTCTCGCGTTGAAGCGGAGACGTCTCCGGAGCGCCTGGAACGCGACTGACAACTTTTGCAGGTCTGGTTTGAATTTCAAATCTCTTTTACTTTATCTCTAACGGCTATATTTGCTTTTTGGGCTATAAAAGGGACCTCTTAAGTGCTTCTCAAAAACTCTCCACCAACCCAAAGCTAGATCATTTAAGAGAGAAGCAAGAGAGAGAGGTTCAAGAAAGTGAGTGCATTCAAGTGAAGAAATCAAGTGCTTTCAAGTTTTCCAAGTGATTTCAAGCTCAACTACTCTCTTCCGCTCGGGATTCAAAGCTCACACTTAAGACTACGCGATCCACATCGGAAGAATCATCATTTCCCACGCTTCCAACGGCAAAAGGATTCTTCCGGGTTTTATTGCTTATCATTATCATATTTGCTTATTTAGAGCTTTCCAATCTTTTGTAAAACTCTATCAATATTGTGCTTGTTCCAGTCAAGGGACTTGGAACAAGGGAAAGGCGTCCCAAGCCTAAGTGAAATTGGGGGTTATAGGGTTTGTTGTTAGCCCGGTGTAAAACAACGAGTTGGGTAGTGCACTCGCAAAACTACCGGACTGTAATCTTGGATTATAGTGGAAATTCCCAAAGGTGCTTTGGGGAGTGGATGTAGGAGCAGTGGAAGCTCCGAACCACTATAAAACCTTGTGTTTGCGATTGACCTTTCTCATTCCTCTTTCTTTACTTTAGTTCATACATTTGTGTGTTTTATTTTTAATTAGGCGAAAAGTTTTAAAACACCCAATTCACCCTCCTCTTGGGTGACCATCTCTGGGCAACAAGTGGTATCAGAGCGGGTGCTCTGTGTATTTCTTGAAGATCTAACCGTCTTAGCCAAAGATCTAGATGGGAATACCCTTTAACAATGTTCCTGCTGAGGGGCAGGCAACCAATAGACCTCCACTCTTCAATGGGACAAATTATACCTATTGGAAAACTAGAATGAGCATCTTCATTCAAGCACAAGACTATGCCTTGTGGAGGGTTATAGTCAAGGGACCACAAGAACCATCACACATGGTTAATGGCATTCAAGTTTCCAAACCTGAGGAGGATTGGGATGAGAATGATGATAGGATGGCTCAACTCAATTCTAGAGCCATGAACTCATTATTTTGTTCTCTAGATGTAAATGAGTTTAATAGAGTCTCCACATGTAGTTCCGCTAAGGAAATATGGGATAGGCTTGAAGTTACCCACGAGGGTACAAATCAAGTCAAAGAGTCCAAAGTGAACATTCTAGTTCACAAATATGAGTTGTTTAAGATGGAACCCAATGAAACCATCACATGCATGTTTACACGTTTTACCGATATAATTAGTGGTCTAAAGAGTTTGGGTAAATCTTATACTAATCCGGAACTTGTAAGTAAAATTCTCAGGTCTTTGCCGAAAGTATGGGAAGCAAAGGTCACGGCGATCGTAGAAGCCAAAGACCTCAACACCTTGGGACTAGAACAACTTTTGGGCTCATTGATGACGCATGAGCTCACGATGAAGCAACATGAAGATGATTTGCCAAAGAAGAAGACAATTGCACTCAAGGCTACTTCGAGTGTGTGTGAAGAAGAAAGTAGTGAGAGTGAGGAAGAAAGTGAGGACGAGGACTTGGGTTTGATAGTTAGGAAGTTTAAAAAATTTATGAGGAAAAAGAAACCCTTCCCAAGGAAAAAGTTTGGAGGGAGAAATGATTGGAAAAAAGAAAAAGAAAAAGAAAGAGACCCAATCATATGCTATGATTGCAAGAGACCGGGACACATTCGTTCCGAATGCCCTCAACAAAAGAAGTATTTTGGAAAGAAGAAGAAGAAGGCATTGAAGGCAACATGGGATGATAGTGACACATCATCTTCCGAGGAAGAGAAGGAAGAGACCGCCAATTTGTGCTTCATGGCGTTCGAAGACGACGAGGTATGTCAAAACCCAACTATAAATTTTACTTTAGAAGAATTATATGAAGCTTTTCAAGAACTTATAGGTGATTGTAGTATGTTAGGAGCAAAGAATAAAGAATTAAAAGCCTCCAATCAAAAACTGAAGGAAGATATTGAAAACCTATTAATTGAAAAGGAGAGCATTAAAAATATTAACACTATTGACCTAGAAATCAAAAATTCAAAACTTAGCATTGAAAATGAAAAGGCAAAAACACTAATTAAGGAATTAAATCTAAAAGTAAAATCCCTACTCGATAATAATACCTCACTCGCACAAAATGTTGAATCTCTTAAAAAAGATAAGGAAGAACTAGTTAAAGAAAATTTGAATATTAAGAATGAGGTACATAAGTACAAACCAATTGTTGAAAAATTCACACAAAGCTCTGAAAAATTAAATCTTATTCTTTCAAATCAAAGAGCTGTTTTTAATAAAGTCGGATTAGGATATAAAACTAACAAGCAACAAAAATATCTAAAGAATTTCTTTGTGAAAGCAAAAGATGTCAAAACTGAAAAACCTACATGCTTTCATTGTGGAAAGAATGGACATAAAGCCTACTCTTGTATTCAAAGAAAGATCCAAACTAACAAGAGTACATTTGTAAAAGCTAAAAACATAACTAAAGTATGGGTGCCTAAGGGAACCAACTACACTAACCACGAAGGACCCAAGAAAACTTGGGTACCTAAGAGCTTCACATGATCATTTTGCAGGTATGCCTTGCAGCCGGAAACAAAAAGAGAATGTGGTATCTTGATAGTGGTTGCTCAAGGCATATGACCGGTGACAAGAGTCTCTTCGTCACCTTGAAATCAAAAGAAGGAGGAGTAGTCACATTCGGAGACAATGCTAAAGGTCAAATCATTGGTGTTGGTAAAATCTCCATATCACCCTCCTCATTTATTGATAATGTATTGTTAGTTAATGGACTAAAACATAATTTATTAAGTATAAGTCAATTTTGTGACAAGGGCTTTAAAGTGTCATTTGAATCATCACTATGCATAATTAGTAGTCCAATTGACAATGAGATCATACTCACAGGACATAGGCATGGAAATGTTTACATGGTAGATCTTGATGATCTCACCATGAAGGATGGCCAATGTCTTGTTGTAATAACCCCAAAATTTTTTTTATATATAAAAAGGGATAGAATAGTCCTTTAAAATTGATATAAGGGGTAAAATTGGAAGGAATCAAAAGATAATGGCATAGTTGTAGATATGTTGAAGTATTAGGGGCAAAATGGGAATTTAATAATATTAAACAAAGGTGAATAGTGCTTTGATTTGACTTAAATGGGGGTTGTCTGGCGGTGGGTTGGCTGAGAAGAGGGAATTGAGACAGAGAGGGAGAGGAGGTCTCAGGCGTGGAAACACAGAGAGAGGGAAAAAGAGAAGAAGAAGAAAAAGGAGAAGAAGAAGAAGAAGAAAGAAGAAGAGGAAGGGGATTCGAGGAGGAGGGGGATCCCGGTTGCACTTCCAGCTGAAGGAAAAAACGTAGATCTCCTTCCCCTCTACGCAAAGACCTCGATTTCCAAAAAGAAAAAGATAAATATCCATCCCTATCTAGTCTTTTGATGACATTAGGCTATACAAAGGGTGGATATAGTCTAGAGGGGTCGGATAAGGGTTGTAGAGGTGGTTAAAAGAGGAAGAATCGGATTTTAACAAATTTTTCCGGCACTACGGAAAAACTGTGTCGAAGTCCCAACTTCGGCGAATTATTTAGGGGGTCAAACGGCCTCCGATGATGATGCATGTTATCTCTTTGGAATCCTCTATGAGTGTAGAATGTTAGGTAAAAATTTCATCAAATTTGGAGTCCTAAAAGTAGATCAAAACCGGGATGAAGTAACCCACTGTCAGTTCGGGTTACTGTTCATCCGGGTGGAAAATAAGGGATTTCATGCCATAATAGGGTATTAAGCCTAGATTAGGCTAAGGGAGACCTTGTACTCGTGCAAGGGAGTCCCTAATACACATAATGATGAGTTAATTAATAGAAAAAGAAAAAGAGAAAGAAAAGAAAAGATTTAGGGAACGGGGGAGTTGAATCAATTAAAGTTCCCTATATTATAATTGGCACGTAGATTATGACTTTGATACAAGACTAAATGTATGGTAAATGCATGTCACAGTTGGGCAAGAAGCTAGGGAACGAGAGGAAGAAGTTCCCCACTGCTTGCTGTAGAATTCTAGAGGCGTATCGAGGCCGTGCCGGATTGGCAGGTGAGTGGGAGTCATGTACTTTGCACCATGAGCATCCTTAATTCATTTTCATGAATGTCGCCAAGTGTGAATTGATTCCACTTGAGCATATTGATTGATATTGTAGTAGATTCCTCTATAATCTTGATTCTCCATGCTTGATTATTCTGTACATGCATTTGAGGGAACATTGAGAGGAATTACGAGGGGTTGATGAGTAATCAAATTGATTCCGAATTGTGAAATGATTTCTTTTGTAAATTGATTTCATTTCCTCTATTTTAAAGACTTGTGAGTCGTAGCTTGATTATACTCTTTTATGAGTAATTAAATTGGTTCCAAATTGTGAAATAACTTCTTTTGTAAATTGATTTCATTTTCTTCATTTCAAAGATTTGTAGAGCCTTTTTAGTGGTATATTGAGTTGTATTGCACTTCCTTGACCCTCACTCCTAACCCTGATGTTAGTTTATGATTGGGTCATGATCGAGTGAGTGGTAATCTTGATTATACTCCTTTTTAGTAGAGTATTGGGAGGGTGCATTATGGCATTTATGCATGGCTTGGCAGTATCTGCAGGACACCTATAGTCGATGGGGTTGAACATCGGCCTTTGTGCACATAGTAGCCTTCTGGGTGGGCGGAGCCCAGTCCCTTCCTAGGGGGGACACGGCCCTAGGCGTAGGATCGGCCGGTCCTACGACTTATATTCTGCTTGCCGCCGGGCATAGTAAGACCCCGCGAGGTGCAGTATGGCTTTCCGCGGATGTAGAATTCCCGCGAGGTGCCGTTTAGTATGTAGATGTGAGATGGATTTCTGTTCTGGATACTGGCCGGCATTTACATGATTAGTGTGGTGTCTTATCCTACATATGCATGTGACAGTAAGGAGTTGTTGCTGGTTCGCCTGGGGCGTAAAACCCACCTCCCGACAGCTGTCTAGTGATGATTTCAGCATATTGACACCTGATTTGTATGTTCCAGCATTATGATCTGTTGAGCATATTCATGAGTAGCATATATGTTTGCTTGATTATTCCATATATGCTTCAGATGAGTTGATATTGATTGTGGTAATATTGATGATTTATTCCATATTCTCTATGTTGAGTTCATGTTCATGTTGTTATTGATCTTGAGATTTCATCTCGAGCCATGATTATATTCTGTCTCATGTGCATAGTACTCTCTACTCCACTCACTGAGTATTTATATACTCACTCCCCAGTTTGGTGTTTTTGATTGCAGGGCAGGTATTGTATAGAGAGGAGCAGGATTAGTGGTTGCCTGCTAGCTGTGCCGCTCCATAGTATAGTATAGTATAATGTAGATAGAGGTTTATACCCTTTTGGTGTATTATAAACCTTCTGTTGTATATAGTGTATAGTTACAGTCATAGATCCTGTTGTGGATATGGGTTTGACCATGGATGGAATGGGAACCAGATTTTTATACATACGAGTTATATGCCTGAGATAATGTATTGATATATATTGTCCAGGTTCATTATGTGACGGATTATGTGATTGCTGCTCTGACAGGTAGTGTGTTGTATATATTGAGATAATCCTGACAGGTCACTATAGGAAAAGTGATCATTTTGTGCATGCATCATGCCAAATTTTTCAAGATTCATTGATGATTGATAGGTAGTAGGGTTCTACGCGGTGGCTGGTGGCCTTATGCCTACCCGCACCCTAGGACCGTCGCGGCGGCCCGCCGGGAACGGGGCGGGGGTCGTGACAAAGCTTGGTATCAGAGCAAAGGTTAAACAAGAGTCCTGTCAGAGCAATAGGGTGAGTCAGGATTAAGTATAGGATTATACTATGGAGCATAGGATTTTTCTGTATATTCATTTATGAGTCATTTACAATTCAGTAAAATATATTATGGCTCTGTGTAACGACTGCCCTCTCTTTTTGACTCTTTTAGAGACACATAAAGAATACTTTCAAGGAAAATGGAGCCAGATATAGCATTGGATGCGGATTCTACACATGTCGAGCCCCAAAGAGAAAAATCTCCTCCTGCAGACAGGCGGAGAGTTGATGATCAAGGAGAGGTAGGAAGTAGAGATGCATTGATGGAACAGTTACTGGCGGAGAATCGGGCTCTGAGGGAGCAGATTGCTCGGGGGAAATCTCCTGCCCCGTCAGTAGTATCCATCCCACCTCCTGTAGTTGTGCCAAGAAGTTTGGCCAGGCGGGCTCTAGATGATGAGGAGATTACTGTACAGGAATTTCTGAGGCTCAGAACCCCCGAGTTTAAGGGGGAAGAAGGTGAAGATCCTCAGAGATTCCTGGAGGAGACTGAAAAGATGATACGGAGACTGCCCTGTTCTGATGCAAGGGCAATAGAACTTGTAGGGCTCACAATGAAAGAAGATGCCTGGGGCTGGTACCAGAGGCACGTGGAGGACAGATTGTACAGTAGGAATCCTCCAACCTGGGAAGAGTTCAGGCAAGCAGTGATGGATGAGTTTTTGTCTCCGGCTGAGAGGCAGAATCGGGCTCTTCAGTTTGAGAGGCTGAAGCAGATGCCCGGAATGAGCGTATCTGAGTACGCTCGTGAGTTCACTAGATTGGGGAAGTATGCTTCTTACATCATCCCCACTGAAGCTGCCAGGATAGAAAGATTCAGGCGGGGTCTGATTTCTCCGCTTTATAATGCAGTACTGGCAGTAGAGGTCCCCACCTTGTCTAGGCTGATTGATAAAGCAAAACAGTGGGAGATCAGAAACAAAGAGGAAAGGGCTGAAAGAGAACAGAGGAAAATGAGTAAGGGGAAAGGGCAAAGCAGCCGAGGTAGATCTGACGGAGCAAGTCTCCCGGAGGGCCCCACAGAGCAGTCTGTACGCTCAGCTCCACCTGCCCCACGTAAGAGGAAGTGGAGGAGAAGAGGTCAGTCACAGGATGCTTCTTTACCATTAGCACCTCGTCCTCCGGTCACTATGGCCAAAACTGAATCTAAGTTCCAATCATGGCCAATGTGTGGCATATGTGGGAAGCAGCACCCTGGCAGATGCAGAATGGGTCAGGGAGTGTGCTACAGATGTGGACAGCCGGGTCATTTTGTCAGAGAATGCCCGCAGGGTGCCACCCAGCAGTTTGTGCCTTTAACATCCTACCCTTCTGTGCAGATGGACAGGCCTAGTAGTAGGGGGCCTGTAGGCAGAGGCAGAGGTCAGACACCAACGTCACAGCAGAGTGTTGGACCATCTCAGCTGTTAGCTCCAGCAGGCAGAGGGCAAGGAAGAGTGTTCACGGTAAATCCACAGGAGGCACAGGCATTAAATGCAGCTGTGACAGGTATGCTCCTCATTGATAAGATTAAAGCTAGAGTGTTATTTGATTCTGGAGCTACCCATTCATTTGTGTCCCCTTATTTTGCTAAAAAGTTAGCTAAGGATAAGATATTGATGCATATTCCCTTAGTTATTAGCACACCTGTAGGGGATAGTATAGAAGTGAGATATGTGTATCCTACCTGTGTGGTAGAGGTAGAAGGTAAGACACTCCCAGTCGATTTGATTGAGTTGGCAGTGTTAGACTTTGATGTCATACTGGGCATGGATTGGTTATCAGAGAATCGTGCCACCATTAACTGCCAAGAAAAGAGTGTTATTTTCAGACCTTTAGATAAGGGGAAATTTACATATCAAGGGGACAGGAGTGAGATCCCAATGAATTTGGTGTCTGCAGTAAAAGCAAAGAGGCTGCTGAGAAAGGGGTGTCAAAGCTATCTAGCTTATGTGATGGACACCCAGGTAGAGTCTGTGGATCTGCAGCAGATTCCAGTTGTTAGGGAGTATCCTGATGTATTTCCAGGGGAATTACCAGGATTGCCACTTGATGGAGAAATTGAGTTCAGTATTGAACTTCTTCCTGGTACAAACCCTATATCGATTGCTCCCTATCGTATGGCACCTACAGAGCTGAGGGAGTTGAAGGTGCAGTTGCAGGATCTGCTAGACAAGGGGTTTGTTAGGCCCAGTACATCACCATGGGGTGCCCCAGTTCTGTTTGTGAAGAAGAAGGATGGGTCGCTGAGATTATATATAGATTATAGACAGCTGAATAAAGTGACCATCAAAAATAGATACCCACTCCCCAGGATAGATGACCTGTTTGATCAATTACAAGGGGCTGAGTACTTCTCGAAGATTGATCTGCAGTCTGGGTATCATCAGTTAAAAATCAGAAAGGAAGATATATTGAAGACTGCATTCAGAACGAGATATGGGCACTATGAGTTTCTAGTGCTTCCATTTGGGCTGACAAATGCCCCAGCAGCATTCATGGATTTGATGAATAGGGTCTTTAAACCCTATCTTGACAGATTTGTGATAGTCTTTATAGATGATATCCTCATATATTCTAAGAGTCAGGCTGATCATGAAGAGCATTTGAGGATAGCACTACAAACCTTGAGAGAACATGAACTGTATGCCAAACTTACTAAATGTGAGTTCTGGCTACAAGAAGTTGGATTCTTGGGACACATAATATGTAAGGAAGGAATCAGGGTGGATCCCAAGAAGATTGAGGCAGTTATGGATTGGTCGAGACCAACAAATGTAACAGAAATCAGGAGTTTTCTGGGTCTGGCTGGGTACTATAGGAAGTTTGTAAAGGACTTTTCAAAAATAGCTACCCCATTAACAAAGCTGACTCTGAAGCAGGTTAAGTTCACTTGGACAGATTCTTGTGAACAGAGCTTCCAGAAGCTGAAAGATTGTCTCACATCAGCTCCAGTTTTGACTCTACCCACAGATACAGGCGGGTTTGTAGTCTACTGTGATGCTTCTAAAGTGGGATTGGGATGTGTGTTGATGCAGAATGGCAAGGTGATTGCATATGCATCCAGACAGCTAAGAAAGCATGAAGTAAACTATCCCACTCATGACTTGGAAATGGCTGCTGTCATATTTGCATTAAAGATATGGAGGCATTATTTATATGGTGAGAAATGTGAAATATATACTGATCATAAAAGCCTCCAGTACATTCAGCAGCAAAGAGATTTGAATCTCAGACAGAGGAGATGGATAGAGTTGTTGAAGGATTATGACTGCCAAATCCTGTATCATCCGGGCAAGGCTAATGTAGTAGCAGATGCATTAAGCCGGAAGTCAATGGGCAGTTTATCTCACATCTCCATCCAGAGGAGAGAGATAGTCAGAGATCTGGCAGATTTATTTGCTCAGGGACTATCTTTTGAGTTATTAGAGGTTCGTCCTTTGATTGCACAGTTTCAGGTGAAACCGAGGTTGATAGATGAAATCAAAGTTTCACAGGATTTAGATCCAATCCTTGTGAAACTGAAAGGAGAAGTGCAATCAGGACAGTCAGAAAGGTTTCAGATTGTAGATGGAATGTTGATGTGTGGCAGTAGGTTATGTGTGCCAAATGTGAGAGATCTGAGACAGAAGATTATGCATGAAGCACACAACACTCCCTATAGCATTCATCCTGGTTCCACCAAAATGTATCATGATATCAAAGGCATATATTGGTGGAACGGATTAAAAAGGGATGTGGCCAAATATGTGGCTTCTTGTTTGACTTGTCAACAAGTGAAATTTGAACATCAAAAGCCAACAGGGCTTTTGCAAGAGTTACCTTTGCCCGAGTGGAAATGGGAAAGGATAACTATGGATTTTGTGGTCGGGCTGCCCAGAACACAAAAAGGATATGATTCCATCTGGGTGATTGTGGATAGATTGACAAAATCAGCCCATTTTCTACCGGTGAAAACCACATATTCAGTAGCTCAGTATGCCGAAATATATGTGAATAAAATAGTATCTCTGCATGGAGTGCCAGTTTCTATTATATCAGATAGAGGTTCACAGTTTACCTCTAGATTTTGGCAGAAACTCTATGAGGCATTAGGAACTCAGCTTGATTTCAGTACAGCATTTCACCCTCAAACAGATGGGCAATCGGAGAGGACCATTCAGACCCTCGAGGATATGCTCAGAATGTGTGTACTGGATTTCAGAGGTAGCTGGGACAGATACTTACCTTTAGTGGAGTTTGCATATAATAACAGTTATCACTCCACTATTGGTATGGCACCTTATGAGGCACTTTATGGGAGGAAATGTAGATCTCCCTTGTGCTGGTCTGAGATTGGAGAGAAGCACCTAGAAGGACCAGATTTGATCAGAGAGACATCAGAAAAAGTGCCAATGATACAGGAAAGGTTGAGGACAGTGTTCAGTAGGCAGAAGAGCTACTCAGATGTCAGAAGGAGAGATGTGCAGTTTGGCACGGGGGATCACGTGTTCCTAAAGATCTCTCCTATGAAAGGGGTAATGAGGTTTGGAAAGAGGGGCAAGCTTAGTCCCAGATACATTGGCCCCTTTGAAATATTAGATAAAGTTGGCAATGTATCTTACAGATTAGCACTGCCTCCAAACCTCAGCCATGTGCATCCAGTATTCCACATATCTATGCTCCGGAAGTATGTGCCAGATCCATCTCATGTGCTATCAGTGCAGAAAGTTATAGTAGAAGAAGATCTTTCTTATGAAGAACTTCCTGTCGCTATTCTTGATACTCAGATCAGGAAGCTGAGAAATAAGAAAATATGTATGGTAAAGGTCCAATGGCACCGGCACAATGTAAAAGAATGCACTTGGGAGTCGGAGCAAAGTATGAAGAGCAAATACCCTCACCTCTTTGAGTAATCAGGTAATTTACTCTTTTAAATTTGAGGACGAATTTTATATAAGGAGGGGAGGATGTAATAACCCCAAATTTTTTTTTTATATATAAAAAGGGATAGAATAGTCCTTTAAAATTGATATAAGGGGTAAAATTGGAAGGAATCAAAAGATAATGGCATAGTTGTAGATATGTTGAAGTGTTAGGGGCAAAATGGGAATTTAATAATATTAAACAAAGGTGAATAGTGCTTTGATTTGACTTAAATGGGGGTTGTCTGGCGGTGGGTTGGCTGAGAAGAGGGAATTGAGACAGAGAGGGAGAGGAGGTCTCAGGCGTGGAAACACAGAGAGAGGGAAAAAGAGAAGAAGAAGAAAAAGGAGAAGAAGAAGAAGAAGAAAGAAGAAGAGGAAGGGGATTCGAGGAGGAGGGGGATCCCGGTTGCACTTCCAGCTGAAGGAAAAAACGTAGATCTCCTTCCCCTCTACGCAAAGACCTCGATTTCCAAAAAGAAAAAGGTAAATATCCATCCCTATCTAGTCTTTTGATGACATTAGGCTATACAAAGGGTGGATATAGTCTAGAGGGGTCGGATAAGGGTTGTAGAGGTGGTTAAAAGAGGAAGAATCAGATTTTAACAAATTTTTCCGGCACTACGGAAAAACTGTGTCGAAGTTCCAACTTCGGCGAATTATTTAGGGGGTCAAACGGCCTCCGATGATGATGCATGTTATCTCTTTGGAATCCTCTATGAGTGTAGAATGTTAGGTAAAAATTTCATCAAATTTGGAGTCCTGAAAGTAGATCAAAACCGGGATAAAGTAACCCACTGTCAGTTCGGGTTACTGTTCATCCGGGTGGAAAATAAGGGATTTCATGCCATAATAGGGTATTAAGCCTAGATTAGGCTAAGGGAGACTTTGTACTCGTGCAAGGGAGTCCCTAATACACATAAATGATGAGTTAATTAATAGAAAAAGAAAAAGAGAAAGAAAAAAAAAGATTTAGGGAACGGAGGAGTTGAATCAATTAAAGTTCCCTATATTATAATTGGCACGTAGATTATGACTTTGATACAAGACTAAATGTATGGTAAATGCATGTCACAGTTGGGCAAGAAGCTAGGAAACGAGAGGAAGAAGTTCCCCACTGCCTGCTGTAGAATTCTAGAGGCGTATCGAGGCCGTGCCGGATTGGCAGGTGAGTGGGAGTCATGTACTTTGCACCATGAGCATCCTTAATTCATTTTCATGAATGTCGCCAAGTGTGAATTGATTCCACTTGAGCATATTGATTGATATTGTAGTAGATTCCTCTATAATCTTGATTCTCCATGCTTGATTATTCTGTACATGCATTTGAGGGAACATTGAGAGGAATTACAAGGGGTTGATGAGTAATCAAATTGATTCCGAATTGTGAAATGATTTCTTTTGTAAATTGATTTCATTTCCTCTATTTTAAAGACTTGTGAGTCGTAGCTTGATTATACTCTTTTATGAGTAATTAAATTGGTTCCAAATTGTGAAATAACTTCTTTTGTAAATTGATTTCATTTTCTTCATTTCAAAGATTTGTAGAGCCTTTTTAGTGGTATATTGAGTTGTATTGCACTTCCTTGACCCTCACTCCTAACCCTGATGTTAGTTTATGATTGGGTCATGATCGAGTGAGTGGTAATCTTGATTATACTCCTTTTTAGTAGAGTATTGGGAGGGTGCATTATGGCATTTATGCATGGCTTGGCAGTATCTGCAGGACACCTATAGTCGATGGGGTTGAACATCGGCCTTTGTGCACATAGTAGCCTTCTGGGTGGGCGGAGCCCAGTCCCTTCCTAGGGGGGACACGGCCCTAGGCGTAGGATCGGCCGGTCCTACGACTTATATTCTGCTTGCCGCCGGGCATAGTAAGACCCCGCGAGGTGCAGTATGGCTTTCCGCGGATGTAGAATTCCCGCGAGGTGCCGTTTAGTATGTAGATGTGAGATGGATTTCTGTTCTGGATACTGGCCGGCATTTACATGATTAGTGTGGTGTCTTATCCTACATATGCATGTGACAGTAAGGAGTTGTTGCTGGTTCGCCTGGGGCGTAAAACCCACCTCCCGACAGCTGTCTAGTGATGATTTCAGCATATTGACACCTGATTTGTATGTTCCAGCATTATGATCTGTTGAGCATATTCATGAGTAGCATATATGTTTGCTTGATTATTCCATATATGCTTCAGATGAGTTGATATTGATTGTGGTAATATTGATGATTTATTCCATATTCTCTATGTTGAGTTCATGTTCATGTTGTTATTGATCTTGAGATTTCATCTCGAGCCATGATTATATTCTGTCTCATGTGCATAGTACTCTCTACTCCACTCACTGAGTATTTATATACTCACTCCCCAGTTTGGTGTTTTTGATTGCAGGGCAGGTATTGTATAGAGAGGAGCAGGATTAGTGGTTGCCTGCTAGCTGTGCCGCTCCATAGTATAGTATAGTATAATGTAGATAGAGGTTTATACCCTTTTGGTGTATTATAAACCTTCTGTTGTATATAGTGTATAGTTACAGTCATAGATCCTGTTGTGGATATGGGTTTGACCATGGATGGAATGGGAACCAGATTTTTATACATACGAGTTATATGCCTGAGATAATGTATTGATATATATTGTCCAGGTTCATTATGTGACGGATTATGTGATTGCTGCTCTGACAGGTAGTGTGTTGTATATATTGAGATAATCCTGACAGGTCACTATAGGAAAAGTGATCATTTTGTGCATGCATCATGCCAAATTTTTCAAGATTCATTGATGATTGATAGGTAGTAGGGTTCTACGCGGTGGCTGGTGGCCTTATGCCTACCCGCACCCTAGGACCGTCGCGGCGGCCCGCCGGGAACGGGGCGGGGGTCGTGACAAAGCTTGGTATCAGAGCAAAGGTTAAACAAGAGTCCTGTCAGAGCAATAGGGTGAGTCAGGATTAAGTATAGGATTATACTATGGAGCATAGGATTTTTCTGTATATTCATTTATGAGTCATTTACAATTCAGTAAAATATATTATGGCTCTGTGTAACGACTGCCCTCTCTTTTTGACTCTTTTAGAGACACATAAAGAATACTTTCAAGAAAAATGGAGCCAGATATAGCATTGGATGCGGGTTCTGCACATGTCGAGCCCCAAAGAGAAAAATCTCCTCCTGCAGACAGGCGGAGAGTTGATGATCAAGGAGAGGTAGGAAGTAGAGATGCATTGATGGAACAGTTACTGGCGGAGAATCGGGCTCTGAGGGAGCAGATTGCTCGGGGAAAATCTCCTGCCCCGTCAGTAGTATCCATCCCACCTCCTGTAGTTGTGCCAAGAAGTTTGGCCAGGCGGGCTCTAGATGATGAGGAGATTACTGTACAGGAATTTCTGAGGCTCAGAACCCCCGAGTTTAAGGGGGAAGAAGGTGAATATCCTCAGAGATTCCTGGAGGAGACTGAAAAGATGATACGGAGACTGCCCTGTTCTGATGCAAGGGCAATAGAACTTGTAGGGCTCACAATGAAAGAAGATGCCTGGGGCTGGTACCAGAGGCACGTGGAGGACAGATTGTACAGTAGGAATCCTCCAACCTGGGAAGAGTTCAGGCAAGCAGTGATGGATGAGTTTTTGTCTCCGGCTGAGAGGCAGAATCGGGCTCTTCAGTTTGAGAGGCTGAAGCAGATGCCCGGAATGAGCGTATCTGAGTACGCTCGTGAGTTCACTAGATTGGGGAAGTATGCTTCTTACATTATCCCCACTGAAGCTGCCAGGATAGAAAGATTCAGGCGGGGTCTGATTTCCCCGCTTTATAATGCAGTACTGGCAGTAGAGGTCCCCACCTTGTCTAGGCTGATTGATAAAGCAAAACAGTGGGAGATCAGAAACAAAGAGGAAAGGGCTGAAAGAGAACAGAGGAAAATGAGTAAGGGGAAAGGGCAAAGCAGCCGAGGTAGATCTGAGGGAGCAAGTCTCCCGGAGGGCCCGACAGAGCAGTCTGTACGCTCAGCTCCACCTGCCCCACGTAAGAGGAAGTGGAGGAGAAGAGGTCAGTCACAGGATGCTTCTTTACCATTAGCACCTCGTCCTCCGGTCACTATGGCCAAAACTGAATCTAAGTTCCAATTATGGCCAATGTGTGGCATATGTGGGAAGCAGCACCCTGGCAGATGCAGAATGGGTCAGGGAGTGTGCTACAGATATGGACAGCCGGGTCATTTTGTCAGAGAATGCCCGCAGGGTGCCACCCAGCAGTTTGTGCCTTTAACATCCTACCCTTCTGTGCAGATGGACAGGCCTAGTAGTAGGGGGCCTGTAGGCAGAGGCAGAGGTCAGACACCAACGTCACAGCAGAGTGTTGGACCATCTCAGCTGTTAGCTCCAGCAGGCAGAGGGCAAGGAAGAGTGTTCACGGTAAATCCACAGGAGGCACAGGCATCAAATGCAGCTGTGACAGGTATGCTCCTCATTGATAAGATTAAAGCTAGAGTGTTATTTGATTCTGGAGCTACCCATTCATTTGTGTCCCCTTATTTTGCTAAAAAGTTAGCTAAGGATAAGATATTGATACATACGAGTTATATGCCTGAGATAATGTATTGATATATATTGTCCAGGTTCATTATGTGACGGATTATGTGATTGCTGCTCTGACAGGTAGTGTGTTGTATGTATTGAGATAATCCTGACAGGTCACTATAGGAAAAGTGATCATTTTGTGCATGCATCATGCCAAATTTTTCAAGATTCATTGATGATTGATAGGTAGTAGGGTTCTACGCGGTGGCTGGTGGCCTTATGCCTACCCGCACCCTAGGACCGTCGCGGCGGCCCGCCGGGAACGGGGCGGGGGTCGTGACACTTGTAGCCATGAATCCCAAAGTCAATGAGACTAGTTGGTTATGGCATCGTAGGTTAGGGCATGCTAGCATGGATTTAATCTCTAAATTAATTACAAAGGATCTAGTCAAAGGACTACCAAAAATAGATTTTGAAAAGAATAAAATTTGTGCTGCATGTCAATTAGGGAAACAAACAAGAAGTTCTTTCAAGTCTAAGAACATAGTATCAACATCAAAACCCTTAGAACTAATTCACATGGATTTGTTTGGACCCACTAGAACTGCTAGTCTAGGGGGTAAGAAATTTGGTCTTGTAATTGTTGATGATTTTTCACGTTTTACATGGGTTTCATTTCTTGCACACAAAGATGAGTCCTTTCCCGCTTTTATCAAGTTTCATAACAGGGTTTCGAATGAACTCAATCTTAAACTAAAAGCAATTAGGAGTGATCATGGTACCGAGTTTGAAAATCAGTATTTTGAAAAATTTTGTGAAGAAAATGGTATCAATCACAATTTCTCGGCACCTAGGACACCCCAACAAAATGGGGTGGTAGAAAGGAAGAATCGCACACTAGCAGATATGGCTCGTACCATGTTGTGCGAATCGGATCTACCAAAGTATTTTTGGGCTGAAGCAATAAATACTTCATGTCATATTTTAAATCGTGCTTTAGTTAGATCCATCTTAAAGAAGACACCTTATGAGTTGATAAAAAGTAAGAAACCAAATATAAGTTATTTTCATGTTTTCGGTTGTCGATGCTTTATTTTAAACAATGGAAAGGACAATCTAAGCAAATTTAGCGCTAAATCAGATGAGGGGATCTTCTTAGGTTATTCCTCATCTAGTAGAGCATACAGGGTCTTCAACAAGAGAACTCTTGTTGTTGAAGAATCCATTCATGTTGTTTTTGATGAAGCTAACGGAGATTCTTCTAGAAAAGAAGAAGATGGTGATGCAGGTATACTTGAAGACCGAATGAAGGAATTCTCCATACAAGACAAACAACATGAGGATGAGATCAAAGAAGATACAATTCAGCAAGATGAAGAAGATCAACCTCCATCAAGAAATCAAGATCTTCCTAAGGAATGGAGGTATGCACATGGTCATTCAAGGGATCTAATCCTTGGTGATCCTTCGCAAGGGGTAAGGACAAGATCCTCTCTAAGAAATACCAGTAATTATCTTGCTTTCGTTTCACAAATAGAACCTAAATCACTAGAAGAAGCCGAAAAAGATGATAATTGGATGAATGCTATGCAAGAGGAATTAAACCAATTTGAAAGAAATGAAGTTTGGACTCTAATGAAAAGATCCCCTAATGTTACAATTATAGGCACCAAGTGGGTGTATAGAAATAAACTAGATGAAGATGGAATAGTCATAAGAAACAAAGCTAGACTAGTTGCCAAAGGTTATAATCAGGAGGAAGGAATAGACTTTGATGAAACTTTTGCTCCTGTTGCTAGATTAGAAGCTATTAGACTACTTTTGGCATATGCATGCTTCATGGATTTTAAACTCTATCAAATGGATGTAAAAAGTGCATTTTTAAATGGTTATATAATGGAGGAAGTTTATGTAGGACAACCTCCAGGCTTTGAAAACCACTTACATCCAGATTACGTTTATAAATTGCATAAAGCATTGTATGGACTTAAGCAAGCTCGTAGGGCATGGTATGAAAGATTAAGTAATTTCCTAATTGAAAATAAATTTAAGAGAGAAAATGTAGACAAAACCCTCTTCATTAAAAGAAAAGAAAATGACTTATTGCTTGTGCAAATTTATGTGGATGATATAATTTTTGGTGCTACTAATGATAGTCTTTGTCAAGAGTTTGCCAAGCTTATGCAGGGAGAATTTGAAATGAGCATGATGGGTGAGCTCAACTTCTTCCTTGGGCTACAAATAAAACAATCAGAGGAAGGCATCTTCATCAGTCAGTCCAAATACATCAAGGAAATGTTGGAAAAATTCAAGATGAAGGATGCAAAGGAAATCAGCACACCCATGGGCTCAAGTTGCAAGCTTGACAAAGATGAAAAAGGTAAAAGTATAGACTGCAAATTGTACAGAGGTATGATAGGCTCTTTACTTTACCTTACTGCTAGTAGACCAGATATATTATTCAGTGTTTGCATGTGTGCTAGATACCAAGCATGTCCTAAGGAATCACACTTGCAAACTGTTAAAAGAATTTTTAGATATCTAGTAGGGACATCTAATGTAGGCTTATGGTATTCAAAACAATCTGACATAAATTTAATTGCTTATTCCGATGCTGATTTTGCCGGGTGCAAACTCGACAGAAAAAGCACAAGTGGCACATGTCAATTCTTGGGTGCTAATTTGGTTTCTTGGTTTAGCAAGAAACAAAATTCAGTTGCCTTGTCCACAGCGGAGGCTGAGTACATTGCAGCTGGAAGCTGTTGTGCCCAAGTTCTTTGGATTAAGCAACAACTTGAAGACTTCGGTATCAAAATGGATAATATACCAATTAAATGTGATAATACAAGTGCAATTAATTTAACAAAGAATCCTGTCCAACACTCTAAATCAAAGCATATAGAGATTAGACATCATTTTATTAGGGATCATGTGCTGAAAAATGATGTGATGATTGAATATGTGTGTACTGAAAATCAATTGGCCGATATCTTTATAAAGCCCCTTTGTAAAGATAGATTCAACTTCCTAAGGAATGCTTTGAGCTTGTATGATCCTAGCAAATAAATTGAACTTGTATTGCATTGCCTTGCTACTCAAACTAGTAATCCACCTCAAGGTCAACATAAGTGAAAGCATGAATCCATCTAAGCTAAATGACGAACTGTTTGACTTTTCGGAGGATGGTTACCCTCCCTTGGACTCTTCATGGAGACATTTTCAGAGCCTATTTCATAGGCATTCGAAATTTGGTCAAACATTCCTCATTTCAACATTAATAATTCAAAAATCATTATTAAACCTCTATAGGATGTATTATTAAGGGGGAAGATCACAAACAAACTCATTCCATATTCACCAAAAGAAATCATATTGATTAGAGTGATTAAATGAAACAAATTGGGAAAAGATAAAAATCAGTCTGAAATTTTTCAGTGCCGGAGACGTCTCTGGCAAATCGCAGAGACGTCCCCCCGGCGAGACGTCTCGCCTTAGTCGCCGAGACGTCTCGGGGACCGAACGAGGGTTTTTAAAATAGGTCGAAACAGCTCGAGCCGACCCGAGCTATCCCTTTCATCCCCGACAAAAACAAAAACCCTAGCCTCCATTTTCTCTCCAACACAAACCCTAGCCTCTTTCTCCTCATTTCTCTAGGTTTTCCATTCAATGGCACCTAAAAGAGCTAGGAGGACTGGTGGGAGGCGTCCTAGGGCAGCGGCCGACGGTGAGGAACGGAGGGAAGAACCTTCCGCACCGTCTCCTCCGGTTGCTCCGCCAACCGCGACCATATTCTGTGCGAATCGCACAGTAACCACTGGGAGGTACATAGATTTTCATTTCCTAGATAGTGAGGGGTTCTCTATTGGAGAGAGACTCCGTGCCCAAGGGTGGGAATACTTTTGTACCCTCAATACCTCGACCTACTCCGGCCTTGTTAGAGAAATGTTTAGTAATATGGCTTTAGGGGACTTAGGGTACACTGCATATGTCCGGGGGACATTAGTAGAAATTAATGAGGATATTCTATCCACTGTTTTGCAAATTCCTAAGGATGGTGAGGCTCCGACCTCACATCCTCAAAGGGAAATAGCCCTAAACTTACTTCTAGGAAGAGAGGACTGCGGCCCTCTTGATGTAGTGAACTCACAAGACCTAAATGCCGAGATGAGATTACTTTTGAGTATTGTCAACCGGGTCTTGTTTCCTAAAACCGGTCGCTTCGATTTTGTTTCGGAGCGGGATTTAGTTATCATGCACCATATCCTACTAGGGATTCCTCTAAACCTCCCTAGACTCATGTTAAACTACATTGCTCTATGTCATAGGTATTCTAGGTTTAGTATACCCTATGGCATGATCTTTACCCTAGTCGCCGAGACGTCTCGGGGATCGAACGAGGGTTTTTAAAATAGGTCGAAACAGCTCGAGCCGACCCGAGCTATCCCTTTCATCCCCGACAAAAACAAAAACCCTAGCCTCCATTTTCTCTCCAACACAAACCCTAGCCTCTTTCTCCTCATTTCTCTAGGTTTTCCATTCAATGGCACCTAAAAGAGCTAGGAGGACTGGTGGGAGGCGTCCTAGGGCAGCGGCCGACGGTGAGGAACGGAGGGAAGAACCTTCCGCACCGTCTCCTTCGGTTGCTCCGCCAACCGCGACCATATTCTGTGCGAATCGCACAGTAACCACTGGGAGGTACATAGATTTTCATTTCCTAGATAGTGAGGGGTTCTCTATTGGAGAGAGACTCCGTGCCCAAGGGTGGGAATACTTTTGTACCCTCAATACCTCGACCTACTCCGGCCTTGTTAGAGAAATGTTTAGTAATATGGCTTTAGGGGACTTAGGGTACACTGCATATGTCCGGGGGACATTAGTAGAAATTAATGAGGATATTCTATCCACTGTTTTGCAAATTCCTAAGGATGGTGAGGCTCCGACCTCACATCCTCAAAGGGAAATAGCCCTAAACTTACTTCTAGGAAGAGAGGACTGCGGCCCTCTTGATGTAGTGAACTCACAAGACCTAAATGCCGAGATGAGATTACTTTTGAGTATTGTCAACCGGGTCTTGTTTCCTAAAACCGGTCGCTTCGATTTTGTTTCGGAGCGGGATTTAGTTATCATGCACCATATCCTACTAGGGATTCCTCTAAACCTCCCTAGACTCATGTTAAACTACATTGCTCTATGTCATAGGTATTCTAGGTTTAGTATACCCTATGGCATGATCTTTACCCTAGTATTTAAACACTTTAAGGTTCACATTCTCGAAAATGAACCTGCAAAACCCTTGAGAAACACCGACTACTATAATGAGGGCACAATGCGAAGAATGGAGTTTCAAAAGGTAGATGGGTCTTGGGTCAAGGTACCAAAAAGAAAAGCTCAAACTCTAGAGCCTGAGATCCCACATCAGGAGTCTGACCACCACTCTCCTCCACCTAGCCACATGGATTTCCCTGATATACCCTCCAGCTCAGCTGGACCTTCCACATCCATGCCACCACCTCCTCCAGTCAGTGGGCCCTCCTTCCTATCAGAAGACCAGATGCGCACCTTAGCATCTGTCATTTGCTAGCAGATGAGGGAGGAAATGAGATCCATGATTTCTACTGAGTTGGCCCCCATCAGAGCTTCACATGAAGGGCTTCTACAAGAGCTGAAGGAAATTAGAGCTCAGATAGAAGCTACAACGCAAGAAATAGTTGGTGTGGGTGCCACCCAAACCTTCAGATCAATTGAGCTAAAGGACAGCTTGAAGACCATCTCAAATAGTCTTAAAGAGTTGACAAGCCGAGGAGGCAATGTGGGCACCTTGGTTGCCCAACTTAGAGGAAGAATTGAAATGGCAACCATAGAATTTGAAGCACTTGTGGCAGCCTTCCATAAGTCACAGGAAGATCAGTTTAAGACCCTAATGGATTCAATCAATGCATTTATAGATGCAGCTTGTAGGGCTTATGAGCAACGTCGCCGATGAGGGACATTTTGTAGACATCTAGGGATCTTCTTTTTGTAAACCCTAGGCTATTTTGAAACACCTTTTGTATTAGAAATCAATACTTGTAATGTTTTCTTCTTTTAACTTTGTACTGACTTCAAAGGTTTGCAATGATACATGAATACAATTTCTTTTGAAACTTTGTGTACATTGTTAACTATGTGTATGTGATTCTGTGATTGTGTATGTGATCTAGTGATGTGCCATAAAAATCTCATAGCATGCCTTAAGTGGTAAAATTTAACACAACTTATCAATGCATATGACACAGGGGGAGCACATCTCGTGATAACTATGATTAACAAAAAGAGGTGTCTGAAATGAATACCAAAACAAAGGGGGAGTGATATGAATTACTAAATTCATTAATAGAAATAACTTGGACAGGGAGAGCACAACTTGAATATCCTTGAGTGGTTCATGGAAATAGGCTGAATTTTACTAGGAAGTATGCTTTTAAGCACCTAAGGATAATTTGTCCCCTTCATTGTTGATGACAAAAAGGGGGAGTAGATATAATAGAACTTAACTTAATTATGAAATACAAAAAGGGGGAGTAGAACCAATATGGATATTGGATACATTGGAATGCAAAATACGAAATTCATACTCCAAAGTTGAATTAGAAAAGATAAAATTGAAGAATATTGGCTTTAAGATAATTGCCCTTTTTGAAAAGAAAGGGGGAGTCAAAAAGAACTTAGCCTTCAATTATCTTTAGCATCAATATTTCATTTTAACTTGATTCAAATTCAGTTGATATGCTAAAATTGCTCAAGAGCTATTAAGATCAATTTTATGCATAAGGATAGAACTGAAAATTGACTATTTTGAATTATGCACATTGTATCTAGCTCCAATCAAAACATTAGACTTGTATATCTGATCAAATACTGTGTATATGTTTAAATTTCGAATTTTGCATATACTCAGTGTTTTGTCATCATCAAAAAGGGGGAGATTGTTGATCCCCTAATGGATTTTGATGAATACAAAACACTAGAGTATAATACCATTTATCTTAACAATTTAATTGAGGATTTCATGTGTTTTATTAAGAATATTGTTAAGAAATGTCTAGGCAAGTTCCCATAATTTTTATGGATTTATTGAAGAATTTTTGAGATGAGAAAAACAGATCAGGGACAGCCGAGACGTCTCCTGATGGTCTCAGAGACGTCTCTGGCACAAACAGGAAGAACTGGTACACTTGGAGACGTCCCCGGCACCCGGCGAGGCATCTCGCAGGGTCGGAGTCGACTCTCTCAGTAGCGGAGTCGACTCTCTCAGTGGCGGCAGAAAGGCCGATTTCAAGTGATATGCGCGAGCCGTCCCCACAGTACGCGGAGTCGTCCCCGCAAGTAAAAAGCTGAGTTTCCGAGTCGTCCCCGATGTAGCGGAGTCGGCTCTCTCAGGGTTTTCCAGAGGATGTCTTTTTCGGAGTTAAGGCAGCGGAGACGTCCCCTGAAAGAGCGGAGTCGACTCTCTCAGAGAATTCCAGAAGACATGTTTTTCAGAGTTATAACAGCGGAGTTGTCCCCAAGGCAGCGGAGTCGTCCCCATGCAAAAAGTGCAAACAAGCCGAGACGTCCCCGTAAAGTACAGAGACGACCCTCTCAGAAAAACAGAAAAACAAGGATTCAAACGGTACAATTCCAGAGTCGTCCCCGTAAAGTGCCGAGTCGACCCCAAACAAAGTGAAAAGTAAATTTATACAGCCGAGACGTCTCGCGTTGAAGCGGAGACGTCTCCGGAGCGCCTGGAACGCGACTGACAACTTTTGCAGGTCTGGTTTGAATTTCAAATCTCTTTTACTTTATCTCTAACGGCTATATTTGCTTTTTGGGCTATAAAAGGGACCTCTTAAGTGCTTCTCAAAAACTCTCCACCAACCCAAAGCTAGATCATTTAAGAGAGAAGCAAGAGAGAGAGGTTCAAGGAAGTGAGTACATTCAAGTGAAGAAATTAAGTGCTTTCAAGTTTTCCATGTGATTTCAAGCTCAACTACTCTCTTCCGCTCGGGATTCAAAGCTCACACTTAAGACTACGCGATCCACATCGGAAGAATCATCATTTCCCACGCTTCCAACGGCAAAAGGATTCTTCCGGGTTTTATTGCTTATCATTGTCATATTTGCTTATTTAGAGCTTTCTAATCTTTTGTAAAACTCTATCAATATTGTGCTTGTTCCAGTCAAGGGACTTGGAACAAGGGAAAGGCGTCCCAAGCCTAAGTGAAATTGGGGGTTATAGGGTTTGTTGTTAGCCCGGTGTAAAACAACGAGTTGGGTAGTGCACTCGCAAAACTACCGGACTGTAATCTTGGATTATAGTGGAAATTCCCAAAGGTGCTTTGGGGAGTGGATGTAGGAGCAGTGGAAGCTCCGAACCACTATAAAACCTTGTGTTTGCGATTGACCTTTCTCATTCCTCTTTCTTTACTTTAGTTCATACATTTGTGTGTTTTATTTTTAATTAGGCGAAAAGTTTTAAAACACCCAATTCACCCCCCTCTTGGGTGACCATCTCTGGGCAACAAAACAGATACTGAAATTTATGGTTCTGAGAGTAGCTATCACAGTATTTATAATAGCGATTCTTCTGATGATGATGAAAATATCATAGAGTATGAGGGAGAGACATATGAGATGGACATTGAGGATCCTAACATGGCTATAGGGACAAAATATACAAGTCGAGAACAATTCAAGGTGGCACTGAGTCAGTATGCTATATTGAATGAATTTGCCGTAAGAGTTCTCAAAAGTGAGCCTGGTAGAATGACAGTGAGTTGCAAAAATGAAGCTTGTAATTGGAGACTTCATGCTTTTTTTTTTTTTTTTTTTGCTGAAAGCGGGTATTTCATACAATACGTGTACGAATACATCCAAGAAAATCAAAATAAAGCAACTCGCGGAGCGCATGTGGCAGCTCCTCCTCCCCCGACCAAAGGGTGTACCCTGAGTGATGGGCCGCATGGGCCGCCACCCAGTCGGCTGCCCCATTGGCTTCTCTAAATACATGCTGAGCCTGAAAGGCTCTCTCATCTCTCATCATACTCCCTATGTCGCGGATCAAGGGGTGGTCTGTACCATCACCCGTCGTCCCCCTCCGAATCCATCCGATAACCGTGGTGGAGACTTCATGCTTCACTATTATGTGATGGTCATACATTTCAGGTATTATGGTTGAAATATGTTAGCTTTTAATTACAGAGCTTATGAAAAATATTGCATGTATTAATATATTATTCTGTTTGTATGTGCAGGTCAAAAAATTGAAGGAACCTCATACATGCTCATCTATAAACAAATGTGGCAACAAGATGGCCACACAATTTTGGATATGTGATAGGATCATTGGTTGGCTACGAAAAGAGGGTGACCTGTCACCTATTGAGTTAAGAAGGAGATTGTTGCAATTCTATCATCTTGAGCTTCCATACCATAGAGTTTGGAGAGGAAAGGAGCTTGCCATGTCTATGATTCATGGTAATTGGGCAGATTCTTTTGAGAGAATGGAGGATTTCAAGGAGGAGCTTTTGAGAAGAAACTCAGGTAGTGTAGTAAAGCTAAAGTTAGATGTGGTTGATGACAAGCATTACTTCCACCGCTTCTTTATTTGTCTACAAGCTTGCAGTACGGGCTTTTTAGCTGGTTGTAGGCCTTTCATAGGCCTAGATGGTTGCCACTTAAAGGGAAAGTTCAGGGGTGTGATGATGGCTGCTATATCACTTGATGGAAATAATGGTTTGTTTCCAGTTGCTTTTGGTATTGCAGAATCTAAAAATAGTGATAGCTGGACTTGGTTTTTGGAGGCACTTAAAGAATCAATTCAAACTCCAGAAGGTCTAGTACTTGTATCAGATCGACAAAAGGGACTCGAAGAAGCAGTGCAACATATATACCCTCAAGCAGAACATAGAAAATGTATGAGACACTTGTACAAAAACTTTCAAACAATGTTTCCAGGAGACTGGCTTAAAATTAAGGTATGGGGAGCTGCAAGGGCATATACAAAAGTCCAACATGACGATATCATCAATCAAATTAAGGAGGCTAGCTTGGAGGCATTCAAGTATCTTAATGCTGAAAATATTGGCTTATGGAGTAGATCTCAGTTTGGCATCATAGCTAAGTGCTCCTATATAACAAACAACCTTTCGGAGTCATTCAATGCTTGGATTTCTGAGGCTAGACATAGGCCAGTTCTTGATTTATTAGATATCGTAAGACAAAAAATTATGGTGAAAATGGAAGCAAGAAGGAGAATGGCTGCCCGCTGGAAAGGAAATTTAGTTCCTGCGGTAATGAAGTATGTAAGAGACATTAGCCTTAAGCTAGGTGATTATAATGTTTATAGAACCAGTGATTATAGAGCAGAAGTAATTGAGACTAATGGAAGACATGAAGTAATTCTAAATGAACAAAGGTGCTCCTGTCGTCTGTGGGAGGTGTCGGGCATTCCTTGTATGCATGCTGCAGCTTTTATTTGTAGTATGAGAGGTGCAAATTTGGAAAATTATGTCTCGGAGTACTTCACTGTTGCCAAGTATAAGACTGCCTATGCATTAGAAATTGGACCATTACCTGACAAGGCCCAATGGATAAAAGTTGATATTGGATATAAGGTATTGCCTCCTAAGCTCAGTCTAAGACCTCCAGGAAGGCCTAAAAAGAAGAGAATTAGGGGTACAGATGAGAATACATCGAAGAAGATGCACAAATGTAAGCGTTGCGGTGATCTTGGGCATCATGCGAAAACTTGCAAAAATCCAGTAGTGGAGGAATCTCAAGCTTCAATGTCCTCTTCTTATGCACCGAAGAAGCTTGGGAGGTAACATATAGCACTACTCTAACTTAATGATGTTTGTGTTTTATCACTTGGTTATCATTAAAATATTGCAGGCCTAAGGGAAATGGTTCAAGAGGAAGACTGTCATGTTCAGGAGGCACACATGCAGTGTTCGTAGCACCAAGAGGAAAAAAAAATAAAGGACGACCCCACAAGCAAGCTAAGAGAATGAAAGCTTTAGTTAGAGAAGATAATACCTACCCACAATCTTGATTGGTACATGTTGGATATACATATCCTAACTTTTGCACTTTATTTGCTTTTAAGTTATTTGGATCACTTTTAGCATTATTACTAAATATAATTTATTAGTTGATATAGAGTTAATTCTCATACTTATTCTTTTTCATTTTTTTGCTAATTGCAGATTTGATCGCATGTTTTGCTGGAGCAGTGAAGATTATGTTAGATATAGATTTGTTTTTTTTTCTCTAGTACAAATTGGTTGGTAGAATTAATGCTATTATTTCTACTCCTACCTATTCATCTTGGTTGGTGTTTAATGCAAATCTTGGTACAAGAATACATCTCTTCTTTACTACAACCATGGTGACACTGTTTTGTTTTATTTTTTTAAAAAATTTGAAGAACTATTGGTGCTTTTGGTTGATATATAACTATAGGATAAGGTGGTTTCTTCAGCATATTTTCAAATTACTGCTCATAGATTATGTATGAGAAGCTGAATAATTGAGGAGGTGATCGCAGAGGGAAAATATATATATGTGTGTGTGTGTGTGTGTGTGTGTGTGTGTTTTTCGTTTTTTCAGAGATTCTAAAGCCATAGCATGTCGGAATGAATTTTAATCTGATAAGATGGGATTAGGTAAAAGAAGAGAAGTTATCATATATTGTTTTTAAATAAAATATATAGCCAGGCAAAACTAGAGTACATATGTTTCTTTTTTTTTTTTTTTTTTTTTTTGCTAAAACGGGCAATTCATACTACTCGGGTACGAACACACCCAACAGAATCTGCATACAAAAGGTTCCGGAATGCTCCGGGCACGTCATCCCCACCAACCCAAAGGGTGCCTCCTGAGTGGCTCGCAACATACGCCGCCACCCAGTCTGCCGCCCCATTCGCCTCACGATATACATGCATAACCTGAAGGGAAAACCCCTCACTCACCATCAACCATATATCACGGAGTAAAGGGTGAACTCCTCCATCACTATGAGGGCCCTCCCGGATCCAACTAATCACGGTGGCTGAGTCACCCTCCAGGAGGATAGAGCTCGCCTGAAGTACCTGTCGCGCATACCGTAATCCCATCCAAGCCGCCCGCAGCTCTGCCCCTGGGACCGAGGTATCGAAGATCTGACAACCCCCTGCTGCCACCATGTTGGAGCTTGGGCCCCTAATAACAAAACCTGCTCCTCCTCTCCTGCCTCCATCCAAGACTGAGCCGTCAAAATTGACCTTGAGGAAGCTTGGGAGTGGGGGCTCCCAGGTGAAAAACACCGTGTGAGTGGCTGCCGAAGCAGAATGGGGGCCCCAGATGTCCCTAGCTGTCAAAGGTCTATGATGCAGATCTACAGAAAGAAACTCTACTGCCTGAGCCCGAGCCCGCTCCATCACAAATCGTGGGGACAGGCTAGGCCTACCAAAAACACGGGCGTTCCTGGCCATCCATACCTGGTAAGCTGTGCAGGACGCCCTAATAGCCACAGACCTCATCTGGGTGGAGATGGAACAACGCCGGACCTCCTCCAAAAAACTATCCCTCCGTCTCCAGACCGCCTCCGGAATCCCTGATAACCTCCAAGTCCCCCTCGCCCAGACACACTGGAATAGTACATGATCCACTGACTCATCTGCCTCACAATACTGGCACAAAGGAGGAATGCTAACTCCCCGATGGCTCAACTCCAAGCTCGTCGGCAGACGATCCCATGCTACCTTCCAGAGGAATAGTGCCACCCTCTGGTGTAGCCCGAACCTCCATATCCAGCCACAGTCCCTACCCAGGTCTGACTCCTGCTGAAGAACCCGAGCGACCTCACCAACCCTGACTCTGGCCCTACAAGTGGTGCTCCAAACCCTAACATCTGGACCTCCCGATCCCGGGATGGGGAGGGCTCGAATCCGCTCTGCTAAGTGCTCTCCGAAGAACTGGCCCAACCTGTCGACATCCCACTCTGCCTCCCCAGGCATAAGGAGGTCATGCACTTGGAGCCCCACAGGCCCCTCATCACTGATCATCGTCGGCCACAGCCTCAGCAGAAGTGCATCCACCCAAGGGTCCTCCATCACATCAATGCTCCGTCCATCGCCAATCAGCCACCTAGTATGTGCCAGTGCAATAGGTATATATCTCCCAACCTCACGCCATATGAAAGATGCCCTCCGGCCACCCACCACCTGCCCAGCTGAGCCTGGCCGACCATATCTCGCTCTCATGACCTGACACCAGAAACCATGTGGCTCCAAAACAGTCTGCACTGCACGTCGCGCCAGGAGCGCCTCCCGCCTCGCCAATAGAGACTGCACCCCCAAACCACCCTCCCTCAGAGGAAGGCATACTCTCTCCCAGGCCACCAAGTGTACCCCATGGCCCCCCCCAGAGGAGCCCCACAGGAAACTACGCATAAGCCGCTCTATACCCACCAGCACCGTCTTCGGCACACTAGTATGGGCCATAGTATAGACAGGCATGAAACAGAGAACTGACCTAACGAGTGTCAACCTGCCCATCATAGAAAGTGACGAGGCTCTCCAACCCTCGAGCCTGCTCTGCACCCTCTGTATCAAAGTAGAGCACTCCGCCATCCTCAGCCTCCTCCCTGTGATGGGGACACCAAGGTAGTCCAGTGCCCCCTCCTGCTCCCGCATCTCCAATATCGCCCTGATCTCCCGTCTGACCCTCCGCTCCGTGCTCGGACTGAAGTGTATGGATGATTTTTGGTGATTGATTCTCTGCCCAGACGCCGTACAATACTCCGTCAACACCCTCTGGATGGCTCGCGCATCCCTCACCCTCGCCCTAGCCAGAAGCAGGCAATCATCTGCAAAAAATAAGTGAGAAATAGGGCGGGCACCCGGGGCTGGACTGTAAGCAGCCAGCACCCGGTCCTCGCAGGCTACATGTAAAGCACGGGACAGTACATCAGCGCAGATGATGAATAGGTATGGGGACAAAGGACAGCCCTGACGAAACCCCATAGTAGCTCGAAAGAAGGGCGAAGGCGTACCATTAACCAAGATGGAGAATCTAGGCCCCTGCACACAGCCAAGAACCCAGTCAATCCAGATCTGATGGAAGCCAAAACTCTCCAGTGCCCGTCTGAGAAACTCCCATCGGATCCGGTCATAAGCACGCTCCATGTCCATCTTTACTGCCATCAAACATCGCCTCCTCGAAGCTCGCTGTAAGTCTCCCATCATCTCCTGAGCTAGCAAAATATTGTCTGATATACTCCTCCCAACCACAAACGCACCCTGCTCCTGACTAATAATAGTAGGCAACAGAGCCTTCATCCTCCCAACCATAAGCCTCGCCACAATTTTATACACTGTGGTACACAAACTAATAGGCCTGTAATGACCGGGCTCCGACGCATCCCGTCGCTTCGGAACCAAGGTAATGTAAGTAGCCTGCCAGTCATCTGTCATCACTACCCTACTGAAGTATAGCTGCACAGCCTCCACCACTGATCTCTGAATAATACTCCAATATCTCTGAAAGAAAAAGGGTGGAAAACCATCCGGTCCTGGGGCCTTGTCCCCTGCTAATGCCCAAACTGCCTCCTGCACTTCTGTATCTAAAACCGGCTGAATTAATGCTTCATTATCAGCCTCCTCAATTCTGACTGCCGGCCTGGGGAGCTGACCCCGCACATAAGTCCCCTCTACCTCCGTCCATCTGGATCTGAAAAAGTCGACCATCACCTGTCGCACTGCCGAGTCCTCCTCCACTCGCTGGCTCGTCCCAACTCTCAATGATCGTATCATGTTCCTTTGCCTCCTGATGATCGTCGATCGATGAAAGAAACTAGTGTTTCGGTCCCCCTCCTTAACCCACTGCGCCCTCGACTTCTGCCTCCAAAAAATCTCATGCTGATGCAGTAACGAGTGATGAGAGGCCAAGTGACGACGCAGCTCTGCCATCTCCTCCTCCTCAAGCTCTCCATCTCGATCCTCCCTCCCCTGGAGCTCCGCAATCAACCCCTCTACCTCCTCTAGTCTCCTGAATATATTGCCCACTACCTCCCGGTTCCATCTGCGCAGGCGTCGCTTAGTAAGCTCCAATCTACGCGATACCCTCTGCATAGCATCTTCCTGCACTGGCATGCCCCATGCCCTCCTAACTACTTCCCAGGATTGGGGGTATGACAACCACAGCTTCTCAAATCGGAATGGGCTATGGTGGCTAGAGCTCACTGCTGTAGAAATCAAAAGAGGACAATGATCTGAGGCGATCCGAGCAAGGTGACTGACCTGGTATGATGGGAATCGCTGAATCCAGTCCGGAGATGCCAACGCCCTATCCAGCCGCTCCCATACTCTCGCTCGTCCAAGCTGGTTGTTACACCAAGTAAATCGCGGCCCAGAAAAGCCAAGGTCCACGAGGCCGGTATCATCCAGGAACTCCCGGAACTCCCTCCTATCTCCAGAGTCGGAGTAGGCCCTACCACCACGTTTCTCATTGGAGCTAAGAATGCAGTTGAAATCACCCACCACCATAGTCGGGATCCCCTGAGTCAACAAACGGGTCAGCTCGCCCCAAAGGACTCTCCTCGTCCGGTAATCAGTGCTGGCATAGACCCCACACAGGACCCACGGAGCTTCATTTGGTTCCGAGATGACCATCACAACCTGCTGAGTGCAATTGCGAAAGACATCTACAGAGGCCACTCCCCGCTTCCACAACAACAAAATACCTCCAGACAAGCCCTGGGATTCTACTACAAAGGAATCCCAATCAAAAGCTAAGCGCCGCTGCACCCGACGCATACCTTCTCCAGATACACGTGTTTCACAAAGAAAACAAATATCGGGGCAATGAAGCTGCACAAATCTCCTGAAGGACGACAAAAATGAAGGCTTGGCCGCCCTCCTACAATTCCAAGCTAAAATCTTCATATAACACAGTGGGATAAGTGTTTGCCCTGTCTGCGTGGGCTTCTCTTTCCCTGTTCATGAGGCTTAACCTCCTCACCCAACTCCCCACCTTCCTGGATCGCCGCCCGCAGCAAATCAGCCACCTTGCCATGATCCTGGATGGGAGAAGAAGACCCCTGCCCCATGCCCCCTAGAGTGCTTCTCATCACCACCACCGTAGAAGAGGCTGGGGAGAGCCTTACCGGAGCTGCCAGAGGTCTGAGAGTCCCATCCCCGTCCTCCATCTTCAGCTTCCCCTTGTTTTTCTGACACGGCGTGGGCACCACCTCCCTTTGTGAAGCTTTAGCCGAACTCAGCTCCTTCCGGTGGTGCAGGCCCTCCAGCACTTCCTTGGCCGGAACCTTGCTGCCCTCTCCGGCCACACCCTCGCGCCGAGCTGGGGTCTCACCTGCCACTGCCGTTCCGCTCGCCGTGGGCGCTCCGTCCTCCGCTCGCATAGTCCCAGCCGTTCCGGCAGCAGGTGGAGCACCGCCCAACGTCGGTCGACTAGGGGGTCTCACCGGCGGCAGGGAGGCACTCCGGAAGTGCCTCCGACCATCCTCCCTCCGGCGTAGGCACGGGTCATCGAAAGAGGACGTTGAGACCGATCGAGGCAAATGAGTCGACTCAGCCCTACCAACTCCCACAGCCCCCTTCCGCTTGGCTGGGCTTCTGGCCCTTTTCAATGGGCTTGGGCCCTGCCCATGGGCCAGCCCAGTAGCAACATCTAGGCCCTTTATCCCGTGGCCCGACCCATCAGTGAGAGGCAGGCCCGGGCTTGGCTTGGCCCGTCCCGAGTCGGATCCACCCTGCTGGCCAAGAGAAGTGGTCGAACCCAACCCCTTGATGATTTTCGGTTCAGACCCCAGAACCCCACCAGTTTGGGTCATCTCCGCGTCCGACACCCGTGCTTCCGTCTCCTTCGTCTCCGGCGACCTCCTCCTGGCCAGCTTAGAAGGCTTTTGCCAGCCTTCCGTGTCCGTGGGCGACAGAGGGAGATTCGGCGCAGCGATAGGAGACCTCGGCCCCAGATCAGAGGGAGGATCCTGCACCGGAGTTGTTTGAGCGACCTTCGCCACCGAGGCCTTCTTCATCGGCTTGTTCGCCTTCGGCCGCCATATCTTAGTTGTTGTCAGCCACGGGCCGAAGGGACGCCGACTCCCCAACTCATCACCCTCCTTCACCTCAGATGACAGCCCCTGGGGGGGCTCCTCCATCCCAGTCCGTTGGGAGCTCTGTTCTCCCTGTTCTCCAGCCGTCACCGGGGCCGTGGGAGGAAAGGGGCAATCCCCCTCCCCGTGCCCCAACCGAGCACACTTGTAGCAAAAACCAGGCAGGTTTTCATAACGGAAAACCTGCCAGTGTAGGTCGGATCCTACCTGGATGAACGTCCCCGGCCTGAACGGCATCCCCGCATCCACCTCGATCTTGACACGGGCAAACCCGAGTTTCCGGCCCTGGTCGGTGACCTTGTCCAGCGCCAAAGGTCGTCCAGCCTTCGCCGCGATACCCCAGATCAGCTCCCTCGTCCAGTACTCCATCGGTAAGCTTGGTAGCCGAAGCCAAACTACCGTACGGCACAGCTTGTTGGTCCCCGGAACAAAGTTCGGCCGCCATCGCTCCATGGTCAGGAGCTGACCTGCCACCAACCAGGGACCGCCTTCCATGGCCGCCTCCCGATCCTTCTCACTCCGGAATCGAAACGCAAAGGTCTCGTCCGCCAGCATGAACTCCTCGACATCGTAGTCGAGTTTCCCCGCAGCTCGCAGCTCCCGACTGATCCATTCCACGGGTATGCGACGACCCAAGCTCCCCATGATCACCGCAGTATCACGCCACGCCGCCCGGGCCACCTCCATCTTCTCCGGCGAGATCTCCACCACATCCGTGTACCGTCGCTTCAAAACTTCGAGCTCCGCCGTCGTGATTTGGTGATTGGTTCAGGTCGATGCCCTCGACGAGCCCTTTACCACATTCGCCCACGTCCGGCCCATCTCCGGCGCCTTCGGGTGGGTTTCCTCCCCTTTGTTACCCGAGCTCGTCTCCTTCTTCTCCAGCTCCACAGGGCCCTTCGTTGCCATCTTCTACAGTACATATGTTTCTCAGTATTCCATTAATTACTTATTTTGAGCATTCTTATCATTCTTGGTCCTTGGATGGGGGACTGTGGGCTGTACTCTTCAACTATATACACCAAATTCGTTTACTTTGAACATCTTGGGGTTGCAGTTCCTGATATCTACCTCCATTTGTTACCCGAATTCGTAGATATCAGGCATACCTTTAGCAAATACATACAAAGACACGTGTGTGTGTGTGTGTGTGTGTGTGTGTGTGTGTGTGTGTGGAGATTGTTTTGTTGTTCCTCAAATGATGACAACCATATTAACGTATCTAAATTCTTTCCATCTACAAGACCGGGTGCATTTCCTAATAAATACAGAATTATAAAGGCTATCACACTAATTAATGTATCTAAATTCTTTCCATCTACTAGGATTTTTTTTTACGTATATACCCTTCTAAATATAGGAAATTGTATGAATATCCTTATAAAGTTACTATTTGCATGTATACCCTTATAAATTTTTTTATTTGTATGCCTACCCATTAAGGGTATTTTAGTTATTTTAATTTGAAACCGTTAATTTTTTAACGGTGTTAGATGGCATGGGTACATATGCAAAAATAAGAATAAAAAAGGGTAACATAGCAAAACAAGTATTTTACGAGGGTATCCATGCAAATATCAATTTTGGAAGGGTATTTACGCAAAATCTAACATTTAGAAGGGTATCTATGCAAAAAACCCATCAAAAAAAGAAAGAAAATCATGCATGGCATCTTCTTTTATCTTTATTTCCAGAATATGCTTTTTATTAGGATATACTGTATATATAGCCATATAATACACACCAAACAAATTAATTATCTAGTAAGCTCATATACACTTATAGATAAATCGATACATAGTTTTCAGAGTATACAATCAGGTGATCCATACTACTTCGCAAGTCAGTTATCTAGCAATCCAATGCACACCTCCTAGCAAATTGATATATAGTTTCCAAAACATCATATTTACCAGTATATACTATATGGCTAGATAATACATACTTATCAACTTTCTAATACATACTACAAACTTCTTTCATACATATCCAGCAGTAATCTAATACACACGTTCAAGTAAATCAATATATAATTTTTAAAATATGTTTTTTACCAGTACACACTACATGGTTAAATAATACACACTAACCAAATTAGTCATCCAACAAGCTAATACACACCTTTAGGTAAATCAATACAATGCTTCCAGAAATAATGTTCATCTGTACTAGTACACAATACACAATTTTCTAACTTTGTCTAACCTAAAAAATTATATACATGTCATTTTTTAGATTTCATGGACTTTTAAGTGTAAAAATTCTAGAAAAGAGGGTGGAATTTGGAAGAGGAGAAAGAGACTTGAAGAGGAGAAAGAAGACCATATAGATCGAAGAGACAATATGAAGAGGAAAAGGATGGATGGAGAGGCTTGATGAGAAAGAAAGAAAATGCCTTATACAATTTTCTTTGCTCCTTTGTTTTCTTTATCATGGGACTGACATACAATTTTCTTTGCTTCTTTGGTTTTTTTATCATGGGATTGATGACTCCATTAGTAGGAGAAGTCACTAGCTTTTGAGTTTCTTTATTAAGATTGGTACTAGAGAAAACACGGCAAAATAGAAAGCCCACCCCATATTTTCTTCTCTAGTGCTTGCCCCCATATGATTTTTGTTCTTGACATTAAGAACTATTGGCTAACACCTCTTCAACCATTTTTTCATGACGATTGTCGGAGCTAGTTTTAGTCTCTAACTATTTTTACATCCCAATTCTTCAATAATTGTTTCCATGTCTGATATCTCACTACAAGAAAATACATATTCAGCGACTAAGATTCTAGTCACCGAATAACCATATTTGGTTGCCGAAACCTTTTCGCGACTAGCATATCCTTCGTCGCCGAACCCTAGTCACTGAAAGATTTTGGCGACCAATATTGTGTGGTCACCTAAGGTACACCAACAATGACCAACATTTGGTTGCCGAAGAAAATTTTCAGCGACCAAATCTGTTGTCGCTAATTTCAACGCCGACCAAATAGTTGGTCGTGAAATGTTTGTCTTCCGCTACCAAAAAAATGGTCACTGAATGTCTATCTTCCCCCACCAATAGTTTGGTCGCAGAATGTATTGGAATGCATTGGCAGCAAACATTTTTTTGTGGCAGAAAGTATTAACTTGTATTTAATTAACAATTCAAATTATAAGCTTAATATTTAATTTTGGGCTCGTTCCAAATTCTGTACAACCAACATAGCCTATCCAATATCCATATTGCACAATACATTTGCTCATCCAAATAGAAGTATACACAATGTTGGAGAATGTATAATCATTCATTATAAATATCATCATCTATAAGTCTAAAGTCAAGCATACCTATTAACCATACATCGCAATGTTTCATCCATACCATATGTTAAGGTGATAATCATCACCAAACACATCAAAATGTAAATTAAAAATCCCAAAATATCTGATCTTGCTATTCATCCAAACAACCATCATGTAGATAAAAATATTCTTATACCAAAAACTGGATTCTGCTTGTAGACAACTCCACCATGATCATTTGAACAAAAGCTATCCATGTACCAAAAACTAGATTTCACATGCTCATAACTCCACCATGTATCTGAGAAAGCAAAAAAGAATACACAATCAATAACCACATGTGAAAAATAATAAACTAAAATTCAAGTATAAGTTTACAATGACATTTCGCTTTAATTTGGTCAAAATCTTTAAATAACCTACGTAATATGAATGAGAATATATACCAACGAGTATTTGTACCACTAGTTGAATACATGGCCCCATCATGATGGATAGATGACTTGTGCGTTTGAGTCTTTTCTTTTAAGAACTCTGTCACAAAACTTGTAAGATGTGCAATTTGCTTCCGTTTTTCCTCTCGCTCTTTCCTTTCCTCCTCATGCTCTCTCCTCTCCTACTCCAATTGCCTCCGTAGCTCCTCACGCTCCATCTCCATCTCCTCCATCTCAGCTTTAAGTTTCTGCAACTCTCCAACATGGTCTTGTGACACACGACTAGGTGTGGAAGAAGATAAAGAGAGCTTCGGCCCAACCTCAAATCCAAGAATGTATCTCTTCCTTTTTCCAAGTGCCTGCCTAGACATCTCCTCTGATGTTAATTGCACACCGGATTGGGAAGATTTTTCTCGCAAGCTCAACATCTTTGACTGTCAATACAAAGGTAACAACAGAATTAAATGTATATAACCTTGCAAAAGCAGAAACTGATTTAAATGATTATTGAGATTTTAGATACCTACATGTTTCACGGCGCAAATAGGATCAATCCACTCTTTGTTCTTCTTGGAATGAGTTTTCTTATAGAATTCTGAAAATTCAAGGTTTTCACAACCATTAAACTCTGGCTGCAAAGTGTAATTTAGATTAGTATATAGCCACTACATAATAAGAAAACTAAAATAACTGTCAGATCTACTTGCATAAAAGGATTTCAAAAATATACTTGCAGCAAACTAGAATAAAAAATCTACTTGCAGTAAATTGTCTATTTTACAATAGCCAAAACTATCCCATAGACTGTTTCACAGGCAGTTCACTAAAGATATAGCCAGTACATATTCAAAAATATATTACCGGTATAGTCATTGTTGCAACAAATGACCGAGATCCTGAACAATGATTGTACTCAAGCTTTTACCTATTCTTTTTGCCGGCTTTTGATCTCACCTTCAAAAAAATACAAATTAAAAATCTAAAGAAAACATTATGATCAAATATTTTACTTATAAACTCTGTAGCACTAAATATGTAAGTTACCTTGTGTTCTTTGCTTTTCCACACATCATTAATGAAGTGGCGCCAATCCTCTTGAGTCACATGTTCGTATAGATGACTATAAGGGTCCACATATAAGACGTTCTTAAGATGCTTGTAATGCAATTTCATATTGTGCCTCTAATTTCTATGAATATTGTAGCATTTTCTGTGGACAGCTTGTTGAGCTACTAGATTGCCATGATAATCATCCGAGATTTTGAACTTATCTTAAAAACATAAGTAAAATCATTATATAGTATGATCAATGCAACTAGTACAAGTACCTAAAAAAATATTGTGCAATAAATAATTACAAGGACAGATTGTATGATAGCAGATTGAGTAGCCTCGTCTACATGCCGCCACGTCGGTATGCTCTTAATTGAACACATTCTCCTAATATACATCCCCAACAGATTGGCTACCTTTGGGGCATTAATACCACATAAAGCATTCCACTCATCAAGTACTGGAACAGAGAGCTTTTCTCCGCCATTTTGGGCAATGAACCTGCTTACCCCGCACGCGCTTTGATGATGAACCTGCTAAAATACTTAAATACTTTAGGCCATAAGACAAACCTGCTAGTGATAGACAAAGAGAACGCAAAAAAAAAAAATACAAAACCACTGAAATGCCATTATTTTACCAAGAGTATCTTAGCAATAACAAGATTCAGAAAGATGAGTTTGCTCACCCACGCTGTTGGCAATAATAGGTGAATTTGAAAGCTCGTGGGTTTGCTGGGTAGAAAAGGTGGGGAGCAGGGTAGGTTGGGCAGCCATCACAGGCACAAGTTCAGCATCTGCTAAAGGGTGCCTCGGCATAGCTAAGATTTCTCCCTCGGGCATATTACCCTCTTGTCGAGTTCTTCATGAATCTTCATCATTATCAGATGACAGATACTCTTCATCATTATCGCCATTGCTAATCTTGTTCGGTCCTTCATTACCATTCTGATTTGAACCAAACAATGCCTTGGACATGCCCGGTATGCCAAGAGCCTCTAATCTCATTTAGTTCATTTCAATCCTTTTTTGCCTTTGCCTTTCGTATCCCGTCAGCTTCTGGGACAAGCACCCAGGCTTCACAAATTTTTTACCTACTTTGTGCATTTTTCACAATAAAAACCAGACAGATACATTACATTCAGCCATAAAGAAATATGGAGTAAAAAGTACATCACACTCTCCATAAAAAACAGAAGCATGTAAGATAAAAATGGATGATTTTCATTAACATAAAAATGTGTTCAACTTTGCTATAGATAGATCATTAGAGAAATATATCATGGCTCTAAATCTAGATATGTATCACTGTCACTATCAATCTCTTCTTCTTCATCGCTAGTCTCCTCCATTACTTCATCGACACTCCCCCCGGCTTGATCTCGCCCACGACACTGCAAAATGACCTCCTCTTGAATAATTTCAGCATCAATATCATATCTGTGCAAATCTGTTGTGGTTGGCTCTTCAATGGAAATTGGTTCAACGTCATTGGTTTCATCTTGTTGGAATGCATGATCGAGAACAATGGTTTCTTTAATATCATTGGGTTCTAAATCACTCATCTGTGGCACATCCCATATACCTCGATGCTTGAATCTTTGGACAATTTTCCAATTTCCACGTCTCTCTACAGTGTCATTAATATAGAATACTTGCTGCACTTGACTCAGTAGTACAAAAGAATCATCTTTGTATCACCGACTTCTTCTATCAATGCTAGTGCAATGCGCATCAATGCAGAAAGTTTTTTTACTTCCAGTGTTGAACCATTCGCATTGGAACAAAATGACTCGTTGTCCGAACATATATGTTAATTCCCAAACTTTGCACAAGTAACCGTAGAAGTCAATCGGTTGCCCTTCGTGGTCCCCTTCAACAACTAACCCACTATTCTGACTTTTACGGCGGTTGTCACGTTCGATGGTATGGAATCGGACACCGTTACAAAAGCACCTTGAATATATGTTGACTATCGGACGAGGACCGTTGGCCAATGACCATAATTCATCAGTAGATTCCGGTGATTGCTGGTTTCGAAGTTGAGTCATCTATAACAAAAAAGTGACATAATATGTTATTTCACTTTCAAATACAAGGATAACTCATGGTGCCTACATGTTAATTAATTTTGCTTACATGATCTTTGAACCACTTGGAAAATTCTTTACGTTGCCTGTTTGTGATGTCAACTTCACTCTCACCTTGTATGTAGTTCTTGTGTTCCCTATTCGACATTCCGTAACGTATAGGTAACATATAAGACTAAAACAACTAAATATACAATAGTTGAACCTTAATAAGCAATTTAAAATAATATACTCTCGATATTGATCCACTTCTGAACTATTGTATAAGACAAACCATTCAGCCATCTCGAGTTCATTGGCCGGCACATCAGGTCCCCTTCAGATTAACCCAAATGGTCGGGCACTTTGAGTGAAGACTGCTAACCCCATGCCACGATCACCACCGTCATCATTCCTTTTTTCTCTGTTAAACACTGTTTCGATTCCATCGAGGTACATTGAGCAAAATGTTGTACTCTCTTTAGAAATATAAGCCTTAGCGATAGAACCTTCTGGGTGAGCTCGGTTGGCAACAAATCCTTTTAGAACTTCGAGGAACCTACGATAAATAATAGCTCAATGCTAATAGAAAAATTCTTACATGTACAATAATATACATGATTACTATTCCTACTATACGGTTGCAAACAATTACCTTTCAATTGGATACATCCATCGATATTGCACTGGCCTTCCAAGAATAGCCTCGCGAGGCAAGTGAATAGCTAGATGAACCATGACATCAAAGAAGGCAGGAGAGAAAATCTTCTCAAGCTTGTAAATAATAAGTCAATTTGGTCCTCTAATTTTTTCAAATCAGCTATTTTTAATGCCTTGGAGCATAATTGCTCAAAGAAATTGCCTAACTGAAATAATACAATATTAAGTTCTTTGTTGAGGTACCCACGCATTCCAACTGGAAGAAGGCATTGCAAAAGAATATGATAGTCATGACTTTTCAGACCCGATAATTTACTACCTTGTGTACTTACACAGCTAGAGATGTTTGCCGCATAGCCATCTGGAAACTTAATCGATTTTAAAAAATCACAAAACCCTTGTCTCTTTTACGGGGACAATGTGTACAATGCTGGAGGCTTCTCATAAGATCCGTTCGTCCGCTTTTTTAGGTGTAACTCCTTCCGTATACCCATATCTGCCAAATTTATGCGTGCTTTTTTTGTATCCTTGCATTTTCCATCTACGCCCAGTAATGTCCCAACAATATTTTCTGCAATGTTCTTTTCTATGTGCATGACATCCAAGTTGTGACGCAGCTTGAGTGTTTTCCAATAAGGGAGAACAAACAAAATACTTTTCTTGGTCCAAATCGTGTCATCATCTTCGCCCCTTTTTCTTTTCTTATTAATGCTTGGATGCTTGCCCAACGGCTTATATGTCCCTGAATTAATTGCTCCAAGATCTCTTCTCCCGTGAACTCTCGTGGCCTTGACCTGTCCTCACTTTTACCATTAAAGAGCTTGCTCTTTCGCCATATGTGGTTCTCAGGCAAGAAACGCCTCGCACCCATATAGCCAATTTTTACTCCTCAAACGTTCTGATGAAGCATCTTCGTTACAAATGGAATAAGCCAAATAACCTTTTGTTGGCCATCCAGACATGTTACCATATGCAGAAAAGTCATTAATGGTCCACATGAGAGCAGCACACATTCTAAATGTACTTCCACTAGAGGCATCATAAGTTTGCATGCCATCCTTCCAAAATTCTGTGCATCCTCCCTCCCCAAGTTATTAGGCAATTCATCAATATTATCATTCATAAAAGCGCCCATATAAACAGCTTCCAGCATATTAGACAATTCGTCCCTATCATCGGTGCCATCCCCAGCCATTCTATCCTCAACACCGCCACTATTGTCACAGTTAGCATCATTTGAAACACAAGATTGATGCACATGAACAGATTCTCCATGTTGCACCCAAGTCTTGTAAGAAGGCGAGATTCCTTTCAACATCAAATGAATCTTGACAACTTGAATACTTTGTTTTTTGTCATTCATGCACTCGACACAAGAACACCAAATATCATTTGCTGAGCCTAAATTTGCCACCACAAATTCAATAAAAGACTTCACCCCTTCTCTATACTCTTTACTCTTCATTCTATTTTTTATTGTCATCCAACTCTTATCCATTTTGACTGACCTACAAAGTACTTCATCAAGTTAGATTGATTAGTTTATAGATTTATTTTTGTATTCTGCAAAAAAAAGTTTCAGCAGAAAACCAGGGGCGGCCTAATACATTTGGGGGCCTAAGACAAATTCAGTGAATGAGGCCTTTTCTTTTTTTATTATTATAATAATAATAAATTTTAATAAGTACAAAATAGTTAAAAAAATGATATGAAAATAGATAGTTGTCAAGTATACTATTTCAACAAAGATGCATGAATCTAACAAAGATAGACAAGAAGCCTCTTCAGTTTAATATAATCCTTGAATAGAAGCATGGAAAAATAATTAGTTTAAAAGAAGTCCCATCCCACCATCTCCCATCTCCCATCTCCCCTTCGATACCCAAGCTACATCACAGCACGACAACCATTCAACCCAAACAGAAAGGGGAAGAAACAAAGAGGATAAAATTAAAAGAATCTCCACCCTCTAAGAAGTCCATCTCTAATCCCCCTATCTTTCTTCCCGAAGGCCCAGCTGGATTAGGAGTAATGTGAGAGAAGGAAAACCAAGACCAAAACCAAAAAAGTGAAGGGATGAAAGATAAGAGCGGCTTCAGATGTGTATCAAGCCAACCAAATCCCTCCCCTCTCTTTCTCTCCACCCAAAACAAAACTACTGTCCCCAAATCCCTCCTCGCTCTCTCCCCCTGCCGGCCCAAGAAAATGTCCTCACCCCAAATCCCCTTCGCCTCCTCGCTCTCTCTCCCTGCCGCCCTGGCCGGAATGGACCTGGCGAAGGAGGAAAATTCCTCCGCGGTGGCTGCGGCGGCGGCGGAGGAGAAGAAGCCCTCCTAGGTTTCTTCTTCTCCCGCCTCGCCTCCAAATCTTCCGACAACCCCCGACGACCCCCACCTCTCCCTCTCCCTCTCCCTCAAGCCCGGCCTTGTTACCCTCTTACAAAAGCCCTCCCGGCCTATGCTAAAACAAATTCCGGAGGAGATATACCTTGGGACGTCGAAGAGACTCGCGGGCGCGCAGACAGCCGGACAGGGTCTTCTCCAGAGGTTCCACTGCCGCAGCCGGACAGGGTCTTCTCCAGAGGTTCCACCGCCGCAGCCGGACAGGGTCTTCCTGTTCTCCAGATATAGGGCAGGAACTCGGAAGCGAAAAAGGCTTGGCTAGCACCGAGTGGGAGGGATTTGGGATTCTGAATAAGGGAACGGCGAACGGGCGAAGGAATTAATTACGGCGACGGGTGAAGGCAAGGAGTTAAAGCCGAATAGAGGAATAGGGAATTAGGATTTGTTTGGTTTCTCATACGACGTCCCCTATATGCATACTTTTCTCGACTAAATTTTTTTTAGACGCTGGAGGTGAACCTTTAGGGACCAAAATTTAGTCGCCAAAAATTTTACCTCAAGCCCGCGCGAAATACTGGACTCGCACCTACTTGGTTTGATTTTCCGCGATCAAATATGCATTTAGTTGGTGTAGGACAATCATTCAGTAACTAACAAGGATGCGTGCAAATTTATTTCTAAGTGGATTTTCGATCCGCCATGCGGGTGGGCTAATGAAAAAAAGATCCTGCCCGTAGGATGTCCAAGAATTCTATATATTTCTAAGCGGATTCCCGATCCCACGTCCGCATGATGTGTATTCTGTCGATCTGTATATTAATTTGACAAGGAGTCAAGCACCGAGCTCGAGCTTTAAAATTATATTATAGTAATAAAAATAAAAAAGAATTTAAGTATGAAGAAAAGTTGTGGGATTGAGATTCAGCCGAAGAGACGAGGATATGCCTAAGTGAATTAAGGTGTTTTTTTTTTTTTTTGAACTTAGAAATTAGCATCTTATAGGAGCTAGTACAACATCGTTCGGTTTTACGGAAATCTTCCACTACCAAAAGTTTGGTCACTAAAAAACTCAAACTTTCTGCCCAATTTTTTCATCGGAAAAAGACGCCATTCATAAAAGTTTTTCTGGACTAAATTTTTTTTAGTCGCTGGAGGTGAACCTTTAAGGACCAAAATTTAGTCGCCAAAAGTTTTACCTCCAGCCCGCGTGAAATATTGGACTCGTGCCAACTTGGTATTGCTTTTTCGCGACCAAATATGTATTTAGTCGGTGTAGGACAATTATTCAGCAACTAACAGGAATGTTGGTCGCAGATAGCCTTATTTTCAGCGACCAAACTTTAGTCGCCAAACGTTTTACCTCCACCCCGCCAATTTGGTTTTAATTTTCCGCGACCAAATATGCATTTAGTCGGTGTAGGACAATCATTCAATAACTAACAAGGATGTTGGTTGCAAATAGCCTTATTTGCAGCGACCAATATTCATTTAGTCGCCGAACGTGGTCACTGAAAGTGTATTTTCTTGTAGTGATCTTGCTCTAAGGTCTCTATCTGTATTTCAAGTTGATGACGTAGTTCTACAAACAATATAGAGCGCAATTGGTCTTTAGTTCAACACTTAGTCTCTAAAGTAGACTATATTTGCAGTTGGCCTATGTTTTGACATAACTTATTTTCAAAGCTTGCAAACATAGAATAAAAACATTATTTATAAAATTGGTCTAACTTATTGATAGTTACTAACCTTAAATTCTTTCTCTTAACAAACAAATCAATTCATTTGCATGGTCTCGAAAATGCTAAACATTGCCTCATGCTCTGGAACCCTAACACTTCGGTTGAATAATTAAGGTGCAATCTTTTGAACTATAGCGTAAGCGAAACCTAGCAGCCCGCCAAGAGTTTAACATTCTCTGGTCCTTGAAGGAAAAAGAAGAGGATCAATTTAGGGTCGAACCAACAACTTGATTGTGTCATTATTCTGGATGTAGATAGAAAATCTTTGGTCATACTGGAAGCCCAAAAATTGGATAGGGGTAAAGACGCAACCGAGTGTCAGCAGCTTATTCAAGTGCCCTCAGAATTGTGTGAAATGGTTTCCTATTATGGGGATCACAAACTTTGAGGTCCACTAGAGATCAGAAATTTTTAAAGAAAGAGCAAGATGTTTAATTCTTTTGATCCTTCTAGTGTGGCTGATCATCCTCTTAGACCAACTACTGATCATCGCTTTGGTAAGCTATTGCATCACCAACTAACTAATTGGACACGAGCCCCTCCTCGAGTGGATTCCTCCTTTTGCTCCTCAACCTATGGGGCATTAACAACCATTTCCAGTTGTTGTTCCCCTCCCAATGGCAGGTTCTTATGCGTTACTCACCTGTTTGCCACTAGAAACACTACTTCCGATCGGACTTGTATGTGTTAAGCATGCCACTAGCATTCATCTATAATATGTAGAAATTCATGGCTTTCAAACAAAAAGTTGACTTCTTTGGCCATTAATTTTACAGTCAAAGAAAGGATGATTAAATCTCTTCATTTGCTCATCTCTTTACAATGTTTAAAACAACTAGTTCAAAGTATCATGGCTTGAAAAGAGTTGCCATAGTAAACTACTATAAAATCCTAATTCTAAAAATCCTAATGCCAATGGTTTAGACTGAGACTTTGCCGTATTGTCAAAACTAGCAATGTACCCATGCTACGAATACATTTTAAGAAAAATAGAGAGAAACATTTAGCTCCTAGGTAATTTAAAAAAATTTATACATACGTGTAAAACTAGTAGAAGACAGGGTTGAATACTGCGGTGTGTAGTGGTGCTTCATGATTCTAATTCCGTTATCCCAACTTGATCTAAAGGGATATATAGGCATCAAGCATTTTGAGATAACCATCTATCATTTCTTTATGTTTTGTAGGATGTCGGACAAAAAAAGAAAGATATGTTTAGGAATCGATGGGAAGGCATATTAACGATATAGATCTATGCATTGTAGGTTACCTCAAAAAAATCCTTTTTTCTAAGGAAGGTCATGTATGTTCCTGCATTTTTTTAAAGTAAGAAAAAAATAAAAGCTAAAAAACTTGAAAGTAATGAAAAATTGATTAGTATTAAAGATATAATATTCGACTGATGGATTTTTCTTGCGAGTTCCATCTTCAAAGAGGTCAGTATGAATACGCTTTTTTGGTGTCGAAACAATAGCTTTCAGCTTGATCTAAAGGGATATAAAAACATCATACATTTAGAGATAGTCATTTATCACTTCTTTATGTTTTGTCGGATGGTCTTAAAATAAAAATGATGAAATGTTTAGGAATCGAGGGGAAGGCATGTTAACGATATAGATCTATGTATGGTAGGTTATCTCCTAGGCATCCTTTTTCTAAAGAGAGGTCAGGGGCTTTCCTGCATTTCTTTAAAAATAAGAGAAAAATAAAAGTTCAAAAACTTGAAAGCAATGAAAATTTGATTGGTCTTAAAGATACAATACTCGAGCGATGGATTTTTCTTGCGATTTTATCTTTAAAGAGTTTGGTACAAATACGCTTTTCTAGAGTTGAAATAATAGCTTCCTCCATAAGATGAGAGGAAGAAGGTCCAGCATTGAAAGTTAGGTGTTGATTGTGTACCTGCAATTCCTTTTCTTCGAAATTTTTTGTCGCTTTAAAGCTAGCCATATTGGTATCAAAATTCTACAAACCAAATATAATCTGGAATATATAACTGAGATTGAGTATCTTTTCAATTACAGGAGGAAGAACGAATCTATCGGATCTGTCGATAGCAAGATTTAACTGACGGCACACCAATCAGAAGTAAAAAAGGCTAATTGGAGAATCTGAGAAGGATAATAATCCTAATCATAAGAAAATTTATAAATTCAAGAGAAATTATCATAGTTATAAAAATTTGGCCATAAAATTCAAGATTGCTGGGTGAAGCTTAAACAATCTAATATTGTATCTCTATATCAGAGCATGGATGAGAGAAAAAAACTGAAAGTTGAGCTCTCACTACTACTATTGTTGATTATAGTTATCTTGATAGCCATCATGCACGTATTTCTACTTCTTCTTAAGTACTAGACATTGATTTTGCTCATGATTGGATTGTTAAATATGGGTGTTCTAATCATCTTATTAGTCGTTGAGAGATATTTGATTTTCTATATGATTATATTAGTTCTCGTGCTATTGCTACTACTAATGACTCACTTTATCCTATCAAAAATATTAGTGATCGATCACTTATGTCATCTACTAGTTCTTCTATTTCTGTGAATAATGTTTATTACATACCTGACATAAAGAAAAATTTGATTTCTATTTCACAAAACAAGGACAAAGAAAAGTTAAGTTACCTATCTTGCATATATCAAAAGTCCAAATGATTCAATCACCTTACTGGTGTTCTTCAGAACCTAATAATCTAAAATCTTCACAACTGCCATTATGAAGAGGGCCAGAAGCTCCTCTTAGATCCCAGCAAACCATCCTATTATGGTCTATAATTTACAAATCTCTCAACAAAATCCATACCGTGATTGTCGATCACCGATCAAAACTTCAAAATCTACAGTTCAACTCAAACCGACGCATATAATCAAGGAGATTAGGAGATCAGGAAGCATTAAGATATCAAGAAGAAGTGGAAAAGCTGCTTCGAGGACAAGAGAAGAAGATGTTGAGGCCGGGCTTCTTCTTCCGCCGTGTCCGCTTTCTAAACGCGGAGAAGGAGGAAAGAGAGAAGCGAGGATAAGAGGGTTGAGGCATGGGTGAGCAGAAGACGTACGCCGTGCGAAACGAGAGAGAGAGAGATAAAGAAACAAAAAGAAGAAAAATCTCATCATCACGACGATCAACTATCAAGAAGAAGAATAAGAACAAGATCAAGAAAAAAAAAATCACGTCTAGGGATCAGAAGTTCATTAGATTTCTTAAATATCTTCTCCTCACTATATAAAGAAGAAAAGAAGAAGAAGAAGAAGAGAGGAAGAGAAGAAGAAAGGGAGGAAGCGAGGAATCAAGACGAGAGGGGTGATGAGGCCGCTTGGGATGGCACGGAGTGGAAGCAAGAAGGAGACGGCGACAAACGAGCGAGGCATTTGCATGGCGTGGGAGAGAGTCGCAATGGAGAACGAGAGGGAGAGAGAGAGCGGCGGAGTTCTTGGGTGCGCGCGTGAAAGGAGAACACGTATGGCTGCGCCACGGAAGCACGGAGGACGCGCCCCTGGTTTTGCTCAGAAGAAAGCTTGAGATAATTTAAATCAGATAATTTAAATTAATATACGTCACCAATTTTTTTTTTATAAATCAGATAATTTAAATTAATCTAGTATGAGGTGCCAGATATTCTTGTCGGGTCCTTTTGAGGTTGCCGATTTTAGAGGCTGCCACCATAGGTAGGTTATTATGGCCTTCATGAGGTAAGCTATATTGAGGCTTCCATGAGCCTCTCCTGGAGTAACCAGGATTATCTGAGACTATATAAAAATCTTAAGTCTCAAACACAAAGGCTCTTCCTCTCTCTACATTCCTTCTAGGACACTGGAGGAAAATTTTGGATCAGATCTGTGTAGGATCGTTCTCACGGTAGGATACAGATGGTTACAAGCTGAGCTAAGTTTGTTGTACCTTGAGAAAGATATCATCAAATGGCAGGAGAGCCGAATTTATTGTGAGAGTAGTACTTCTATACGCCTCAATTCCAGGCAGGCCTTTCTTATTTGCTTTCTTATTTTATTTAAATTTTAAATTATAAATTATTTATAAACATTAGCATATTATTTTATTCTCTAACTGTCTAAGAATGAATTTCCAATTTGTTAGTATATAAGTATCTTATTTTGTTTTAGAATTTACATCTAGATTTTATAAATTTTGAAATAGTATTGTGCTGATTGTTTTTTTATTATTTTCCATCCTCCGAAAACTGTACAAAAGACAGTTTTGATTGTGATATTTGTATTTTAAGCAAAATAGGTTCTTGAGTAGGTTTTTTCTTTCATACTAGAACGTCAATTAAAATTTTTCTCACATTGCACTATCAAAACAAATTTAGAATCCATAATTTGTTGTTTCTTGAAATCAGCATAGAAACTTTGAAGGTGGTTTTAATCAAATTCTGCTTCCCTAAAAATAGTCTAGAAATTAAAATTAGTTTTTGAATCAAAATATTTTTAATTCTACGGCTCTAAATCTATGTAGGAAACCTAGATTAGTTTTGAAAAACCGAAAATCTCTCAATCAGCTATTTTGAAAACTATACAAGAACATTAAAATCAAATTTTTTAAATAAAAAGTCCTTTGAATCTCCTGCTCTGATAATCATGCAAAAAACTTTATATCATGTTTCCAAATTAAATCATTTGATTCAATTGCTCTAAAAACTACATAGAAATTTCTGAAACAGTTTTCTCAATTAAATCATTTATTTCAGTTGCAATGAAAACTGTGCAGAAATATTGTTTTAATTAATCTGACTATCAATTTATTTTTGAAATCTATAATAGAATATAAAAAATATATTTGGTGCATAATGGTGGGGCAGGTATAGGGTGGAAAAGGATTCCAAAACAATAATGGAAAGAATTTTTTTTTGGAATCAAATTTCCTTCAGTTGAAGAAATGGCGATTCCACCTATATGTGGGAAGAGTGGTCATTTCAATGAAAATAGAAACAAATAATATTTTTATATGAATTAGTTATCGATAATTATAATTTCAAATAAAAATACATAATTTAATATAAAATTTAAAGATATTTTTATGACAAAGTAATAAATCAAGTAGCATTCATTGTAATATAATATTAACTATTATTTAATGGTTTAATATATACCTTATACTACCAAATGTTGATTGTGCAATGCATGTTAAAGAAAAATAAAAATAAAATTCTAAATGTTAAATAGTAATATAATATTGAATGCAAAAATAAAATTATATTAGATAAATATTCTAAATAAATTAAAATAATTAACTCAAATAAACAATAAAAAATATAATAGATGAATAATAACAAAATAAAAGATATTAGAATATAAATAATTAAGATTAAAATAAAAAATAAAATATCAATTTATGATATATATTGTAAATAAAATAAAAATTAGCTAATAGTATAAAATAAAAATAGAATTAATATTATTTTTAAAATTAATATAAAATTAATTATATTTTAACATATAACTAGTTAAATTCAAATTAGAATTTAACTGCTATTGTGTTTTTGTGCATTCCTTCATTTCACATCCAAACAACGAAAAGAAAAATCACAATTTGACCATTTCTATTCCATTCCACTTCTCATTTAGATTATTTTTTATTCTTGGAAACTAGAAGCAGAGTAAGAATATTATTTATAGTACATAGATGTCAATAGCTTTTAAACATAAAGATGACTACTTTGGCATTGATTCTGCAGTTGAAGAAAGGCAAAAATAGATCTCCATTTGCTCATCTCTTTTATCATGCTTAAAGTAACTGTTGCCCAAGAAGACAACCCAAGAGGAGGGGGGGGGGGGTGAATTGGGTTTTAAGTAATAATTGCAAATTAAAACTTAATGAGTAACTAATTAATATTATTGCAGGCTGATTAATTAGATTACTAGTTGTAGTGAGTGGAGAGGATGGAAGAGACAATGAACTAATTACAAACACAAGAGGTTTTATAGTGGTTCGGAGCTAACCCTTGCTCCTACGTCCACTCCCCAAGCTTCACTTGGGAGTTCACTATAATTCCTAGGATTACAGCCGGTTGTTTTACAAGTTCACAACCCAACTTGTTGTTTTCACGAGATCACAACGAACTCGGTCGGTTTTCACAGGCTCACCGACTAGAACCACCCGATTGTTTTTCCGGGATCACAATCGAACCCTTACACCGTTGGTTTTAACTTCGGCTCACCAACAAACCTCAACAACTTTGATTCAATCCCCTGATTGAATCAAGTAACAAGAAAACAGTTTGTAAAGAGCACAGAAAAAGCTTCTTAAAAAGCAAATATGAACAATATAAATAATGTAGAATTAGAAGCCCTCAAACAGATTTTGGAAGAGAAAGAAGGGGCTTCTCGAACTCTGAGTCTCCTCTTTGAATGCACTGATGATCTAATGTCAGAGGAGAGCCTTGAATGCGAGGAAGACGTTTGGAGGATGGACTTCAATGCACTTCTTCCTTCTTTCTCTTGTATTTACTCTTGAGAGGCTTTGGTAGGTGGAAATCCCTTTTGCTTTTAATGAAGTCTCTCTCTTGATGTCTATTACTGTTTACACTGGCTATTTAAGCAATCCCCATCGAAAAATAGCCGTTAGACACACTTTTAGAGCCGTTCTGTACAGTCTGCAACTCCTGACATAGTGTCCGTTGGGATCGGAGTCGACTCGCTCGATCTGGAGTCGACTCGGATGTTGCTGGAGTCGACTCATGCTTTACGGGAGACGACTCGCCCACTGTTCAAAATTTGAAATAAAGTGCTGTCCCGTTCTGGAGTCGACTCGGCCAAACTTGGAGTCGACTCGCCAATGTCCGGAGATGACTCGACCCTCCGGAGATGACTCGTTCTCAGGGTTCCAGAGATCTGTTTTTCTGCATTTCTTTCTCGAGTCGACTCGGATCATCTTGGAGTCGACTCGACTCTTGGAGCCCGAAAACTGATCCTCTGTGTTTGGAGTTGAACTGCCTCGGAGTCGACTCGGATTTTGTTGGGGTCGACTCGGGAGTACTTGGAGTCGGCTCGGCTCTCAGGATCCAAAAACTGTTTCTCTGTGTTTTGACTTGAACTGCCTTTTAGTCTTGCTTTCCTCTGAGAGTCGATTCGTACTTAACTAGGAGTCGACTTGCCAACCTTCGGAGTCGACTCGTAACCTTCTGGAGTCGACTCGGTTGCAGGGTCTGAAATACATTGTTCTGTCTTTCTTCTGTTACCCTTTGGAGTCGACTCGGAAACGTCGGGAGTCGACTCGGCAACCATCGGAGTCGACTCGAACCCTTCTGGAGTCGACTCGCTGACAGGATCTGAAAATCAACTTTCTGTTTTTCTGTCAGTTCTCAGTCGGAGTCGACTCGTAGTGTACCGGAGTCGACTCGAGCATGTGCCAGAACTTCTGAAACACTTGGAGTCGACTCGTACCCTTCCGGAGTCGACTCGAGCTTCAGACTTTGGTTCAAACTGAGTTTCATACTTAGCCAAAATATATTGAACCAAAGCTAGAGACACTTAAACATAAATTCACAAATATTTGGCTGAAACACTAGATTGAATTCATTAGTATAGCATAAGATATACTCAAATGCTTTGAGCTCATCAAAATCAAATAGGGTTATAATCAATTACTCCACAGTAACTAGTTTTAATCGTCAGAGCTTGAATTGCCAGAGTGAACTACTAAACCCTAGTTCTAAAATTCTAAAAACTATACAAGTGTGCCAATGTTTCATACGGAAACCTAGTTATATTCTCAAAATAATCATCTCCCAAAATATCCCTATAATCCTAAAACTATATGAAAACATTTTTATGTTTCTTTGTGTTGATGAACTTTCATTATCTTATGTTCTTGAGAGAACTCTAATCTCTCTAAAAATCTATCTTCCCTTTCCATATCTTTTTTCCATTTTTTATCCCGATCAAAAAAAAAAAATTCTGTTTGGTTGATTAGAGCCAAACTTTATGACGTTAAATTTCTTATGACCAGATGCTATATATGCTATATTTTTTACAATCCATCTCAAATCGACTTGTATCTATATATGCCCATGACTTCATTGTCACTTCAATACGGTAACCGCTAATTACTAATCAAGGGATGAAATACGTGAAACAAAAGTCTTTCTTTTCTCAAATCACTCATAATCCCATTGTTTCTAGGACAAGTTCTTTTTATTAAGCAATGCTATACGTGAAAACATTTCTATTCTCAAATTACCCCTCTATCACTTCATCCAAATGACCCTCTATCAAAATTTCCTTATAATCCTAAAAATATTTAAAAGGATTTTACATATATTTGGCCCTATCTAAGAACTTTCATAATCTTATGTTTGTGAAAGAACTCTCATCTCTCTGAAACCTTTCTTTCTCTTTCCTTTCCACTTTTTTCCCATTTTTTTAATCTCAATAGAAAACAAAATTCTGGTTGGTTGATTAGACCCAAAAATAAAATTCTCCAATGACCAGATGTTGTGCTTCATTTTTTGCTATCCATGACAAACCGAGCTACCTCTGTTGTTATTTCTAATCAAGGAGATAAAACCTTGGCTACAAGCAGATATTTATTACCATGACTTCATTGTCACTTTAATACCATAACGTCTTACTAATCAAGGGACGAACGGCGTAAAACAGAAATCTTTTTATTTTCTCAAACCGCAGATAAAACCTTGGCTACAAGCAGATATTTATTACCATGACTTAATTGTCCCTTTAATACCATGACGTCTAACTCTTCAAGGGATGAACCGCGTGAAACAGAAATCCTTTCGTTTTCTCAAAACCGCTCATAAACCCATTGTTTTGATTTCTGTGTCATTTTTCGACCATTTCCGCCTTCAAATAGCAGGAGGCCTGGACACCCGGCCAGGCCCGTCGAGCTCGAGGGTTCTTCAGAGAGAGGTTTTCTTAGGTGATTTCCTTTCCATGCCTCCTTGTTTATTTCTTTTGACTCTTCTTGGTTTCAGCCGCCAATATATTTCTGTTTTTTTGCCTAGGTTTATATCTCCTATCTCTCTGCAAGTTTTCGTTTTCTTGTTTTTTCTGATGTTTTTTGGAGTATGTTATCATGGATGTGATAGAAAAGAATAGTTTTTTGACGTATGGATAGAGTTAACGCATTTGTTTTAATCTATTCTCCATGCAATCTTGGGTTTTTGGATCTGATGGATCAATACTAAGACAGATTTGGTTGTTTGCGATTCGGTTTCAACTGTTAATCCAGGCTATATGAAAGTAAGGCTTTTTTTTTCGTTTTGATGATAGATCAGAAAAAGATGGCTGCTGATCCCTTTTTCTGATTTGAATCTGGAAGATCAAAACCATTCTGTACAGTTAATAAGTTACTATTGTTTTCTTTTTTTTTATTGGTAATCTTATGATTTTTTCTAAATTATGTTGTAATGATTTGTGATTAGATTAGAGGATTGTTTTTTTTCCTTTTGCTCTTTAATTAGTTAGGAATTCAGAGGGTATTTAGGCTTTCTTTTTTATCTGAATGGAAGCTTTTTAATTTCTTTCTTCGGTGATCTGTAAGTTAAGAACAGGTTTGGAAGTGCTTATGTTTGTCATCTAAAAATAGGTTTCATCTTGTTATCGTTGTTTTACCCCTCCCTCCTCTAATATTAATCTACTAGGGTGATGGTCTTAGTTATAGGACATCTAAAATATTCTTTTCATATATTTTATTTTCTCTCTTTGCATAGTTTTCTTAAGCTTTTGTCAAGAACCAAGCTGTGATTTTTTGAATTCCGTGACTTTTTAGTTTTCTTATTTAAGATTTGTCTTCACAAAGCTTGATGTCTCTGCACACATACGATCCTGCAGTCTTGTGTCCATGTGAATGCACACTTTGTACTTGTAGTGCATATTTTGTCGTCTTAGTTATAGGACATCTAAAATATTCTTTTCATATATTTTATTTTCTCTCTTTACATAGTTTTCTTAAGCTTTTGTCAAGAACCAAGCTGTGATATTTTGAATTCCGTGACTTTTTAGTTTTCTTACTTAAGATTTGTCTTCACAAAGCTTGATGTCTCTGCACACACATGATCTTGCAGTCTTGTATCCATGTGAATGCATACTTTATACTTGTAGTGCATATTTTGTTTCCTCTCGAACAACAAGAAATTTGTAATTTTTTATGTTTTCCATTTCTAAATTTATCATGCATCATAGGATGTTGAATGCATTGAATTATGCATACTTGGAGTGCATGGCAGATTCCTATATCGTCGCTTTCCTATTTGACCATGGTGGCTCATGTATGCATAAAGTTCACTTGACTGTTTTCATGAGCTTTTCTATTGTCAAATTATACTTATAAGGTTTTAAGATTTCCTTTTATTTCTTTTTTATTTGTGGATTCCTGACTAAACTTTAGGAATAATACTTGTATTATATGAGATATAGACTCTTGACAATGGAAGTTATCATTAATGATTAACATATCATATATTGTTACCATCTTCTTGCTTCTTTAACTGATATATATGATTTTTTCATCAAATTTAACTGATATAATTTTTCTATCTTGAGCATAATTTTTCACAACCATTGTTTCACCAAGATGTAAATGTAGTTGGCTCTTTTGTTTTCCTCTTTTACATGCTTTTAGCTTAGGTTTGTTAATCAACAGTATCACTAGTAGTCAATGGGCCATAGTTACATATGATAAGATGGATCATGTTTCTTTGAGCCTTTGGTGATGGGATCACTTGTTTAATGATTTGCCAAACTTCTATGAGGGAAATGAGATTTGATTAGTGTGTTAGGCTTGGTATTCTACTGTGCCTACTTTCGTTTGACAGGTTGCACAGTTCTTACTTTGAAGTATATAGTTCTAGTGAGATGGCCATAATTCTCTTTTTCCCTCCTCTTTTCTTTATTTTCTTCTCTTTTCTAAATCTTGTACATTTTTGTAGTTTCACAGGTTAACATGTTATGTTTAGTCATTGTTATCTTGCATTTCCAATTTCTCTTGACTTGCCTTTTTATACATAATGTCTATATGTTTCACAGCATGCCTAGCGTCTTGTTATATAGAAATTTTATGCTATTTGATTTTTTTAATTGATTCTTTCATTTATTTGTTTTCATGTATCATGTTGTGCCTTCATGATTATTTCCTTTTCAAAATGATATCTCTCTTAGTTGTTCATCTAAACTGAACAAGTATACATCGGTCTTTTCTGTAGTAATCCTCATGTTACGTGGGCAGCCAACTTTCTTTTCCTACAATATCTAGTCTACTGTAGCTCTTTTAGATGGATACGATCAATAATAAGGTTCAAGTCTATTGGATACCTCATCCGCTACATATTTAAGTTGCACAAAATTTCTTATGTGTGATTTCATTAGTTTTTTATAGTTTGAATCTTTTGTGGGGCATTGTTAGAATGTTTTTAGTTTTCTTAAATTTTGAAAAGATTTTAGAAAAAAGTTTCAAATTTTTAAACTTTAACAGTTGTGAGTAATCCCACATTGGTGCATTTGCCTTCATTGAAATCCAATAGTTCAAGGCCTAGTGAGGCCTTGTGTCTTGGGATGCTAAACATAGGTAAATTTTTATGGACATCATGAAGCAGCTGCGAGGCCTTTATAGGCCTTTTTTAGGTTTGCTTCGACTGAGCTTATATAGAGGTTCTAGGTCCAAGGTCTCAAATATAAATAAGAAAGCACAACCTTTTCAAGAATTAAGAATTCCTTCCCTTCCTGAACCCTCTTCTTGCTTCTTTTCTCCCTCTCTCTCTACTTTCCTTCTAGACATCTATAGGAAGCCTTTTGAGTTAGGCCTCTGCATGATTGTGCTTGTGATAGAAAGCTTCGAATTAAGTTGGGTTCATTCTACATGGATACCTGCATGAAGGAATAAAATTCACTCTTATGGCAATGCTCATAAGCACCTAGATTCCAAGCATGCCTTTCTTATTTCCATTCTCAACATATTATTTAACTTTCAATTGTTTCAAATTATTTACAATTATTAGCATGTTATTTAAGATGGACATCATAATTAACATTCTTGGGCGAAGTGTTTTATCACACTATGAACAGGAGTTGTATTCTATTGGAGCCCATTGATTTGTTGGTTCGTCCTAAGCATCATAATCGTGATCATACAAAAAGACAAAAAAGGAAGTCGGGTCATCAATCTCCAAATCTTTTATTCTATTGCTAATTGGGATGAGCCTATCAAATAACCAAATTAGAACGAGTTACACTCCAGATGTCTTGAACATCAAGAAATTTTTTCATTTTTTAAACCAACCATTTCTGGTTGAATTGGTTAGCATCTATTACACATCAATTTCTTGTTGGAATATTGCTTCTCCAATTCCCTCATGATTTTTTTTTTTTTTTTTTGATAAAAGCCTACATAGAAATTCATCAATGATAACAATATATAGTACAATAATATTACAACTACCAATGAAATTCAAGAAGAGATCTCCTTGATATTGAACCATTATAGTTAAGAGCAAAACCTAGCGAAGGAGTAAACCATATACGAAGTACTTCTGCCCATGAATTACAGTGAGATATCTGAATTCTTTCTTCTGGAAGTACTCCGCCTGGTGCGCCGAAAACAACGGCAATAATAAGATAAATATCAGCCCAGCTCGTCGGCTATACTGCTTAATTTATTTCTTCCATGTCTTTTTCGAAACCGAACCTTAACTAGAACTCAAGAGCGTGCAAACAACCTGTAGTAGAGGAATAGTAGAGGAAATGACACGCTTCTCCAAAGTTGTGAACGGCTGGTATAGAGAAGTTTCCCATATGTACCTAATAAAGAGAGAGAGAGAGAGAAGACTCTCATATTGATCTCTGACTCTTCTCCAGGCCAACTACTCCCCCCAGCCATGTCCAAGCATCCAAAGCTTCTCCTGCTTCCATGCCTACTCTCCCTCGCCATCCTCCTCCGCCCCTCCACCGCTGATGTCGGCACTGTTGCATACTATGGCCCGCCCTACCTTCGTAAGTCTTTTCCATTGCAATCATCATGGTTGCTGATTTCTATTTTTCTTCGTTTTGATGCAAGATTCTTTTGCTCGATCTTGTTTTTAAGAGAAAGAGTCCCTGGCAAGGCATGCAGGAGGGGTGGTTGGCTTTTGCTCTTTGTTTTGTTAACATCTTAGTGTTGTTCGCAGCTACGGTTTGTTATGGTCGCGACCAGGAGCAGTTCCCGGCTAGTGGCCTATTTGCCGCGGCTGGTGAAGGGATATGGGATAATGGTGCATCTTGTGGAAGGCAGTACCTGGTGAGATGCCTCAGCTCGGCAACACCCAATGCATGCATTAAGAACCAGACTATTCAAGTGAAAGTTCTCGACCGGGGGAAAATGCTGAATTCAATGCCATCCAAGAATGGCACCACCATGGTCCTGTCAAATGCTGCCTTTCGGATGATAGCAAGCCAAGCAGCTAGGGTAATTAACGTCGAATTCAGACAGTAAGTACTTATTCATCTTCCTCTCTTCCTCTTCTTGTGTGCAATTATGTTTGTGCAAAATTAAATCAGATTTTTCAGAAATGTGCTTTCAATGATATGGTGTCCTTCTGCTTGCATTTGTTTGATCTTCTCATGAAACAAATGTATAGGGGTTCTCCCCATTTTCTTATTTTTTCTCAAAAAAAAGAAGGAAAGAAAACAAGTAGAATTACGTGTGTGTGGTTAAGCTTTATGAATGAGGATCACAGTCCGTGGACACATATGAGGCATTGGTGGTCCAATCTTCTTTTTCACAAAAAAACAAAAAGGAAAATAGAATCCCATTAAGAGGGTAGTCTAAAATTATCTTTGTCCTTTTTCTCCCAAAAACCTACATGTATTAATTCTTCTTCTTGTATATATGTTATTTGTCATGGATTAATGGTGATTCACAAATAATGCAAGAGTGGGAGATCTTATTGTGGTACAAGTTTATGGATCATTCTTTGCCATTAGAGAGTGCTTCAAACAAACTTGGGCTTATCTTGATCCTTTGAGTAATCTCATTTCAAGATTGCAGCATGATCAATCATTTCCTTCCTCTCCCCTCCCCCGCCCCCACCCCCCCCCCCCCCCCCCCCCCCCAACCAAAAAAATAAATAAATGGAAAAGAAATAGAGCATGATCCTTATCTGGTGCAGGCAATTTGATAAACAAAAAATCGTATAATTTTTAAACAAATGGCATGGAGATACTTGCATTACTCATAATCAAGTCTGCTGCTGACTTCACTTTGTTATTATCTTTCTCTTCTAGTTTCTAAATCCTAATTAAGATTACTTTTTAAATAATATTTGCCTTCTTGTGCAGGGTCTGACCCAGTGACAGAGATTCCAAGAAGGAATGGCAAAGCCCCACCCTCTAATATCCCAATTGTCAAGGAAATTTCTTAAATTTGCCATTTAATATTTTCCTGTGGCTGTTGAGATAACTGACTGAATAAGGCCATCCTCAGGAAGATCATGTGTGTGCATGAAAATGGAGGAGAAATGACAAAAAAAACAAAGGGGTTTATTACTGAAAAGTTGATTCATCAGCCTGCTTGAAAGCCCTCATTTTTATGTCATTGTCGCGCAGAGTTGGTTGAGAAGGCTATTTATGCTAGGTTTAAATTGAAGACTACCGACAAATTATAGAATTTAATGTGGATAGGTGGCTGGTGCAATCCAAATTTGTGGATATTGTCAAGTTCCCTATCAAATATAGGGGTCGATGACATGGAAACCTCCACACTTATAAACATACAAGGTATTTAATCTACTAATAAATTTAAAATAAAATTGATAACAATTTAATTAATTATACAAAGGTCATGGCAAATATCAGAATAGCTAAATTCTCCAAAAAAAAAAAAATGATATATTCATATAGATTGTGATCACCAAAAGCTGGCAGAAAATGTAATTCACCGTATTTACAATTCTAGATAAACTTCAAGCAATTAGCATATTTAGAGATAGTCCTCAAGTAAACTCAATAGACAACCTAACATAGCTAGGTTTTCTTTGCAAATAAATAGAGTTCATATAGTTGGAAAGATTGTCTCGTGCAAATGAATTTATAATTTTAATAATTTACACTTTATTTGGTATAAGATATTTTCTATATAAATTAAAAATATTTTAAAGTGTAAAATATTATCTCACAAACACCAATAATTCCAAAGGGATCCCCCCAAAACCTAATAGTCCAAAATCATAAGTTATATCAAAATAGTACCATATTAATTTTCCAAGATAAATTTCTAAAAATTATTAATAACTTTTGTTCACTTTTACTAATTATGTTAAGCATCTAGGAGATCCTAAAAGTCGAAATATATCAACCATGATCCCATAATTAGGGTCCAAGAAATAAAATAGAATACTCATAGGCCAACCCAACACTACATAAAATTCATTATGACATATAATAATAATTATTTTATTTTATCTATTCCCAAAAGAACCAACAATACATGGTTGATTTGGTTAAGGTTCTCGAGGTCTGTTGCACGTACTATCTAATCCTCACTAATGTGTTTGGTGACAACATAATCTAAGTTTAAGAATCCACTATTATTTAAAATTAATAATATTAAACTAGAAATTCTATCTCAATCACAGTTCTTTGCAAAAGAAGGTTTCCTAACTCAACCACAGTAGCCCTTGTTTCGAGTCCTCTACTACATATCTGCTGGATCTTCTTCTTTGTTCGCCGTAGCAGCATAACAATTAATGATCACCTTGATGGATAATGAAGAACCCAAGTAGTGTCCTTGAACTAAAACCAAACACATTTTGCTGAGTTGAGCCAGAGCTTGCACTTGCAAAGTCATTTGAAGAGCTTGTTAAGCTGCTTCCGTTTCCTATGCATCTTGGTCATTGCCCTTTGGTAGGTAGCTTCAACATTCTGTCATCCAAAAAGCATGACTATGTAGCAACAGATGCCCTAAAGTATTGTGAATTAGGGTTTTTCCGCGTCTTTCCTAGTGTTCTGATCTGATTGTAGCTAGAAAATCCATACACAATGTATAAGATCTTGTAACCGGCCATATTATCGGTGAGATTGTCTGACATGGGTACTATTTAATCACCTTCTTTTTTTTATCTGCAAGGCTACCTCTTGTCTCATCATTCCTTATTTCTGATTAACTGGCGTGGCTCCTGGTTTGATGGTTAACCGGCGGACTAATACATTTGGGTCCAAGCTAGATATGTTTGTAAATAACTAAGTGAAGATATTAACATTGGCTCATAGAAATTCTATAACTAGAACGGATCGTGGCCGGACTAGGGCATAGAAAATATCAAATTTTATATAGGTCCGGCTGGAAGCCTGATTAAAAATGAATAGAGTTTAGGCCTGGCACCGATCTATGGTCAGCAATATCTATAACATCTTGCCGCATCTCTAGAGATAGCAAGGTTCTAACCTAGGTCATCTTCAGGGAAGTATCCTAGGAAACTCAGAGATCAATCATCACAATCAAATCTAGGGAAGTATCCTAAGAGGCACAAAATCATCACAATCAATCGCAAGAATTGCAAACTCAGAGATCATGACATGCTCTTGTTACAAGTCTAATACTCTGTTGGTACGACCACGGTGGTCCTTCAATCTTGGTTCTTCAGCTTGGACCAGGCATCTTCGTATTCCTTTTCCTCGTTTTTTAGCTTGTCATTTTTTCTCTCTACTTGTAATCTCAAATCTTGGAAATATATTAGACCCTTGAGTAATGAGTTTGAAGTAATGAGCCATTTCCCGTGCAAAGACTTAAGCATCCTCCAAGTGCCAGCTAGATCAAATTATTCTATGCTACACAATAGAAGGTTCCCTTGGTGTGAAAAAGGACTCATCATTCAACTAAAAAGGAGGACAAGGTTTAAATCAAATGAATATTTAAGTACTCACACTTATGGATAAGTTATGACCAACTCCTGCTGTTGATGGTGCCACCAGCCTCATCAGTACAGAACTATGTTCCCTTGATGTGAAAAAGGACTCATCATTCAACTAACAAGGATGACAAGGTTTAAATCAAATGAATATTTAAGTACTCACACTTGTGGATGAGTTATGACCAACTCCTGCTGTTGATGTGCCACCAGCCTCATCAGTACAGAACTATGTTAAATTCCTTCCGCAGAGATTGCAAGTACACATCTCCAAATCTCTGTCCCACTTCTTTCCTACATCGAACTCTCCCTAACATCAATTTTATTTAAGGCGTTTGCTACCGTGCTCCCAAAGGTAGAAACACCATTTAACCATGAAAAAAAATGATGGTCATCCGATTCAACAGGGATTGTCAAAATTCTTCTCTTGGCAAACGCCTGTAGCTAGTCCTATGCATGGCTAATGCGGATAGTTTTGTAGAACTCCAAGGCTTTTTCATGGTGGCACGAATGGATGGTGGTGTGTTTTTTTGGAAGTTTAGAAGCCTTTCCAAACGTCTTTCTCCTTCCTTTTCCCAATTCGTGCTCTGCCGGCGACGAAAAGCCTGGTGGTGAGGGGGAGGAAGGCAGCGGTGGTGAGGTAGGCAGCGCTGGGAGGCGGCAGAGAGGAGGAACTCCATTCATGGGTCGGGTAGGAGAACCGATGACAAGCGGGTGGCAGTAGGAATATGACAACCCAGGACATCCATGACAACATATATATTAAGTTTGAATAGGAGTGCAAATGAGTTGGATCGGACCGAATCCTAAGTGACTCCGACCCGATCTGGTTTCTTGTTCGGGTCTTAATTTTGGACCCAAACTTAACCTAATAGAAAATTGGGTCAGGTCGGATCGGATCCATAGCTGAGCCAACGGGTCATTCGGGTCGGATTGGGTCTATATATAACTTGGTCCCAATCCAAAAAAATTGGATCTAGTTTGGGTATGTTTGTTTGAGTCCGAAAGCGTGGCCTGGCTATGGTCTCTCTCTCCACTCATAACCATGAGTGCTCATCCCGCGGCTGCGAGATCATAATCGAATACGACGCCAACTGCGTGCTCTCCATAGCCACCTCCCCCTTCCAAATGGCCCTCTACAACACCACCCCCAACGCCTTCTACCTCGACTTGTCATCTCAGCCGCTACGTAAAATCTCAGCCGGTATAATTGGTCCATTTACCGTCTACCGGTAATATATATATATATATATATATATATATATATATATATATATATATATATATATATATATATATATATATATATATATATATATATTGTTGTTGGAAATTGGACTCGGGGGCGGTCGTCGGCTGAGGAGGAGGAGCTCCGGTGCTTGAATGGGGGGTGGTGGTCAGTTTGCGGGCGGCGTCCTCCGGGAGACCTGCAAGAAACCAGTGGCCGGGGTTTCCGGCGCCGGCCCTCCGATGCTTAAGTCAGAGGGGGCTAATATGCAAGAGGAGATGGAAGATGTTTTTTCGGGTTTCAGAGTCCAATCCCCTCTAAGATGGAGGGGTTCCCCTTTTATAGAGGTGGATTATATTACCTGTGAGGTGACAGGGCAGATGGTTCTTTTTGTCATAATTGAACACGATCGTGTGCATTAATAGTGTCATGGAAAATCAGACCGGAGTCAGTGAGCCGTCGTGGCTGATCGGACGTGGCGTAGTTCAACTGTCTGCCGTGGAGAGCCTGAGGTCCTTAGATAACACGAGCATTGATTGTTGAATGAACCGGAGATCAGCGAAGACCGTGCGCAATAATGCTTGAGTAAGCTGGAGATCAGTTCAGGCCATGCGCATTAATTGTAGGCGGCGAAGCGGGGTATGGTCCCTGACCAAGTTACGGAGGGATGTGACGATAGTAGGCGAGTGGTGAGATTGGGCTTTAAAAGTTAGACTCCCGAAGGAGATTTGATTAAGATCGGCTGCCCTGGTGGGGCGTCTCGAAATCCAGCGTCTGATATGACGCCGAGCTGAGCTGGGCGCCTCTTGGTCGGGCGCCTTCTGGTCGGGCGTCTCTAGATTGGGCGTCCTCCTGGTCGGGTGCCTTCTGGTCGGGTGCCTCCAGGTTGAGCGTTCTTCTGGTCGGGCGCCTCCGGGTCGAGCGCCTCTAGGTCGGGTGTCTTCCAGGTCGAGTGTCTTCTGGTTGGGCGTCTTCCAGGTCAGGTGTCTTCTGGTCGGGCGCCTCCAGATCGGGCGCCTTTCGGTTGTTCTGGGATAACTTAGTTTTTCCCCTAACATATATATATATATATAAGAAAATAAAATTATAAAAAAAGACATATTATAATATATACGCAACAGCTAGCTGCCTTCCTTTTCCTCATCTCTTTTTTTTTTTTGCCATGTCTTGTCCCATTCCTCCGCGGTTTAGATCTATCATTACCCTAATCCTCCTCAAGTCCCCTCTTCCATTTCAAATTTTTTCTTGTTTTTATATTTTTTTCGTTCTCTTCTCTTCCCTTTCCTAATTGCCACAGATATCTTTCTTTCTTCTTTTTTGAAAGAGAGAGAAATCGGCAATTATTACCCATAAGAAGGCAAAAAAGTGGAGAGGGGGGAGGAAGGGAGACAGAGAGATAGAGATAGAGAGGGAAGGGGGGGATTGGGCGACTGTTCCTAATACATCTGGAGAGAAAGATCTACAGTTGCAAGCACTGTCAAACCTATCTCGCCTTGTGGAATGACGTCATCTCCAAGATAGGATAGAAGCACAGCTAGAGCTGAATAATAGATTCTTAAGAGCAAATTTATTTATTATTTATAGAAATAGTTTAATACTTTATATATAGGTCATTCGGGTCGGGTCGGGTTTGAATTCAGTAAACCTGGACCTGACTCGAAAATAGTACGTGTCCAATTTTAGGACCCGACCCGGCCCCGCAGGTCCTCCAATTCGGGTCCAGGTCGGGTCTAACAGGGGCAAGTCGGGTTGGGTCACGGGTTAACTCGTCCCATTTGCAGCCTTAAGTTTAGACCATATAGCAACACAATCACATATATATCATCAAAGATGGAACTCTCGAGATACATATCATATATCACCATAGTTCCATGTAAATACATCACATATCACCTAAATCGGCAATTCTTTTCAACCGTGAGTTAGTGAGGTTACTTATCATTAATCGATCAATATAGTTCAGATTCAGACAGTATTATCATTTCGGCACTGGATAAGTCTTGCCCACGCTCAAGCTCGTAGAAGGCCGAAACACATACCACATTTCTTCCTGTGGCCGGCAACCACAATATCCCATATCAGTCGTAGTTGATATCACAAACACTACATTTCACATGTGTTGGCTAATCCAATTACCTCTCTTTTATCTGGTCTTATTGTTATGCAAAATTAAATTAAACACAATTTGTTTTCTTGATTTGTTTTCAGCATTAAACTAGTCATAGCCATGCTGCAGGCTATAGCGGGCTAAACACATACCAACCTTCCATCCATAGACAACAACCATAATATCACAATTCAACCCACAAATGATACGCCATATTTTACACATGGTCGGCTAGGTCCAAATGCCCCCCCCCCCCCCCCCCCCCCCCCTTTCTTTTTCTACTATTACAAAATTCAGTTTAATTATGTTACAATTATGATTTAACTATAGTTCGTTATCTGGAATTGATTTTTTGGCATTGGACTAGTTATAGCTGTGTCTAGCCCGTGGTAGGCCAAACATAACGCTACACCCCATTCCAAGATTGGTCTAGCATATACATCATATATTTCTTGCATGGCCAACCAATCCAGATGCCGCCCACTTTCCATCATATAATTATATTAAAATCTTGATTTATTTATAGTCTACATGATTCCTATAATAAATCACTAATTAATAATTAAGTTCCACATAAAGCTAGATTAAGTAACACTTCATTATCAAATCATTAGCACATAATATACATACCAACATATGTAGAATAAATGCAACCATGCAGATGATAACATAAATCATTTTTTTTTAATCATGAATATATAATACATCTATTTACAAATTTCTATAACCATGTAGATAATTATGTTGAGGGATTCTTACCTCTATCGATGATAGACTCAAATACTAGATACACCGATCCTTTTCTCGAACTATGAACTTAGAGGCGAAGTGGTCCGTTCAACACCTTGTTGCCCAGATGGTTGTCCCCCTAAATTAGGTCTAATCATCAAAGTGACCAACAACAACCATGATCAATGGTTTGAAATTATGGAAAATCTAGTAGTTAGCTTTGACATTGTCTGCTTTGAAACGGAGCACCCCTATTTCGAGTGGATTTGGTGACTTGCGGACTCTAATCAAAGAAAATCGATGGCCCAAATTGCAAGAAAGGAGGAGGGAGAAGTTGGGATACCTTAACTTGCCGCCAGCGAGATTTCATGGCCAATCGACGGTAAAATCCTCCATATAAAGCTCAAGATTTCTGTCTCTAATTGAGGCTTCAAGGGTGGATGTTAGACAATGATCAAGGATCTCCTTTTATAGCCCAAAATTGAGGATAAGGAGGACAGTTCGGTGGCATCGAGGAGTCCTCCACCCCAACGGAATCAAGGAAGAAGACGGATGCCTGGAAGGAGTCCACTTCTTTCTCCAGTCTCATATGCAAAGCACGCATGAGAGATTTCTTTTTTGGTTCCGACTTTGCTTTAAAATTTATGCTAGGCTGATTAATGATCCGGGCTCTCACATTCTCTGCTTCTGTCTCCCTAAAATAATTTTGTTCTCGAAATTATCGTACCTAAGGCTTTGAAGATACCCAATTTTTATCTTATCCTCAATCTCTTAAGTAGTCATCTTAAATGAGAAAGCTAAATCGAATCCTTTATCATAAGACCTTTCGAATTAGAGTTAATATTTTTGATTTTCGCTGCGCAACTCTGATAAAAATCCATCGAAATTATCTGAGTTTGCTAAATAATTTCTAAATCAATAAGATTCCAAAATTTGTCAAACTTCATAAATTATAATCTGAAACACAATTTGTCTGTCGAAAATCAAACCCTATAGATTACTTGTGGCACAACTCTTAGCGATCATAAACCTAAATTTTGATGTCACTTATGTCGCAGTCTCTAATGATCTTAAACCTAAGCTCCAATACCACTCCTATCACATATTTTCATGATCACAATCTTAAGCTTTGATACCATTTCTATTATAATCTCTAATAATCTTAAATCTATGCTCCGATACCATACCTCTCTGCACTACTCGATATACATTCCACCATCCACAAGTCTTATCAACAAGAATACCTACCTCAGTCTCCTCCCCTTCAGGCGCTCTCATTTGTCCTCTCCGTAGTGTTCGAAGGCAGGTCTTCATTATTGCTGTTCGTCTCTTTCCCCATGATCTTCGGCTCAAAAAAAAGGCCACTCCCGCCAGGTATGCCTTTTTTTAATCCTAGATTCTCTTGTATTTTGTGGATCAGATTATTTAAGAATTTCCTTTTCCGCAAAGATATTTTCTTTTTTCTCCTTCGCAATATCTTAAAACACAAAAGATCTCACCTCTTCCAAAGTTTGTGCTCAACAATGATTCATGCCATTTCCCAGATCTTCCGAGTGGAGGAGCAAAGAGTCTGGTTGTGAGGACCTGTGCAGGCGTGTGTTTAGTCCGACATCGATTATTCGCTGGGTAAAATCTTGGGTACTTATACAGGATCAAGGAACCCAAATAATAACTTCCGGCTAGCCATTTTGGGAGAGATCCTGGGTTGTTACAAATGGTATCAGAACAGACCCGGCCCATAACTTATGTGGACTAGGGGACACTGCAACACGGATCCATTAGGGTTGACCACGGACCGATTGTGGTGTTTGTGATTAGATTTGAATGGATTTGAACCCTTAGCCTGACGAGGACGTCAGGGCTTGAATAGGGGGAGTATGTGAGGACTTGTGCGGGCGTGTGTTTAGTCACACATCAGTTATTCGCTGGGTAGATCTTGGGTACTTATACAGGATCAATAAACCCAAATAATACCTTCCGGCTAGCCATTTTGTGTGAGATTCTAAGTCGTTACAAATGGTATCAGAGCGGACCCGGTCCATAGCCTATGTGGACTAGGGGACACTGCAGCACAGATCTATTGGGGCTGACCACGGGCCAATTGTGGTGTTTGTGATTAGATTTGAATAGATATGAGCCCTTAGTCTGATGAGAACGATCTTGAACGGGGGGAGTATGTGAAGACCCGTGCAGACGTATGTTTAGTCCTACATCAGTTATTCGTTGGGTAGATCTTGGGTATTTATACAGGATCAAGGAACCCAAAAAGTAACTTCCGGCTAGTCATTTTGGGTGAGGTTCTGGGTTGTTACACTGGTCCCGGTGACTACCTCAAAAAACTCGGACCTCGTAAAACCCAACACCTGAGCCTCATCTTCTCCGATACATATTAGATTAGCTTGCTTTTGTGTTTTTATACATAAAATACGTCCCTTTCTTATCCATAACAACGATATTATATTCAAAATAAATTTTTAGGAGCAGTTGGTTGTGGGATTGGCTCGAAGTGCTCCCAAACATATAACAAGAAAATAGACTGCTCCCAAGAATTTACTCGTTATCTCCTAAGTCAACAAACCTATTGTCGCGTGATCCACACGGAAGGGTCCAACATGTCATTTAGTTGGTGGAAAGTTAGCCGGCCTCGCTGCATAAATTCTAGAGCGATGCCCAGAGATCATGCAAGATTTAAGATAAAAATTATTAATAACTCACTAGTTAATAACTAAATAATTTAATTAAATAAATTCATTATGTTCAAATAATTAAATTGATTCAATTACAAGATATTCAATTGTTCATTTGGCATCAAAAAAAAAAAACTAAAGACTCCATCACACAAACTTTATGCGTGACCCATCTAAGACTGAGCATCCTGAAACTCTAAAAGGAAAAAAAAAAAAGGTGGTGTATCCAATAAAAATTTTCACCCCCCACCTTTATAATAATAATAAATGAGAGATTATCAACAAATATTACATATATAGATTTCGTGCTACAAAAATACCATGATCATAAAACATGGAAAGCAAACACACATTTTTTAATGCAATAGGTCACATCAAGTAATTATCTTAATTTATTATATATCAGATCCTCTAATATTTAGCTTCTCAGCTTTGGACTACCACAACCATATTTTCGAACTGTGTGGCGGGGCATCAATAGTACCATATTTTTTGGCCCAATGTCGGGGCATCAATAGTATCATATTTCTGACTTGTGGTGGGGCATCAACAATACCACATTTCCAACTTATGGTAGGGCTTCAACAACGTGGCTTAACAACATGGCTAGTCCAAAACACCACAACCAACTATGTCACTAAATATGAAGATTTTAGTGATTAAACTTATATTTTGCCACTAAAAGTTCTCCAATAAAAATCTAAATTTTTGTGGTGAGGGTTTTAAATGGTTTAGAGGGTCAGTGTAATGATTGGTCATCTACCCTGGCCATCCATATTACAATGACTTGATTATCATAACTTGCTCTACAGACTCCTAGAAGAGTTGTAAGAGAACCATCAAAATCCTTCATAACATGGAAAAATTAATTTAACCCTCCATCTAACCGTAGTCAAATGTTCAGGATATTTAGTTGTCTAATTTAGTGACTCGATTTAATCATATTTGTTTGACTTTAATATTATAACCACTATGTCAAGAAAAATTAGTAGAGCAAGTCAGATGGAAGAATCTTCTTTGTTCCAAATTCACGGGGCCTTGATGGATTCACACGGTCATAGATGATAAGAGTTGAAAACCATTTTGTTGGTCCACCAACCATAACCAATACAATAGACAACACTAGAGTTACTATAATACCCTAACCTTTTACTCCTTTTGGCTGTAACTTCTAACACAAAACTTTAACACACCATCTCTTTCTTAGCTTCCATCAACTAAAACTGTGGTTGCATTCTCTGGACCACATCCAGCACGGAAAACTTCTAATACAACCTCTTAAAATTTCACTACATATTATATTTAGCAATTTGCAGATCATCAAAATCAATGAATCAAAAATCAAGTGCATTAATACGATGGATGTAGTCAATCCTCTCTTTCTTACTTCTCCTCTTGTCGCTCTCCCCAATGTGACTAATTTTTAGTTGGACCAGATCCACCGGTGAGTTAGTGGATCTTGAAATGGTCATTATATGATCCAATAGTAGTTCGTGCGAAGAAAGATGAATTATTATTTTGCACGAAAAATAATAGACAACTGGCTATTTTTCTTCTTTCCTCTATCATATCACCCATTCTTGTTTCGACTTCTTCGTCCACAACCAAGCTTCACCATCACCCTCTCTTCCATTAGGTATAGTAATATTGGTTTGATCTTCCTGCTTAAACCTCGTATTGGTGGTACCACCCGTGCTACATCTACCATCAACAAGATTTGTTTTCTTCACCTTAAAATATATAAACCTCCTCAAATCCTCGATGCCTACAACATTATAATCAGATTATGTTTGTTCTTGCACCCATGCCCACCTAAAATGGCATATAACATAAAGGAGAAAGAGTGGCTGCCTCACTTTCACTAATATGATGGTGGTGGTAGAGAATGAAAGCACCATCCACCAATTCAATCATAGCAGTAGCTTATTTTGATATTAGTTCATTTAGTAGTGATTTGCCATACCAAACCTTGGCAATGGCAAGATAGCGGTAAGAGGACAAGCTGCCACATACATGGAGACAAGATAGAGAGAAGATAGAGTTTAATAGAGATGTTATGGTGATAAGGCAAGTTCCAACCAACATGTTGTAATCAAGACAATAATGTGTCACCTATTCTAGCCGCCCATATTAAAAAAAATGACCGATTAAGATGATTCACTCTAAAATCTCTTGGAAGCACCCTAGCAAAACCATCAAAATCCTTCGCAACATGGAAACATTAATTATTAACTCTATTTCAATGTAACTACCGTCCCGGAGACTAGGTTTAATTTTTTTATTTTATTTTTTTGCTCAACTTTATTACTAAAATAATAATTTCAAAAAAATTAATGAAGTTAGTTAGAAGAGATGGGTTAAGTAGAAAAGTCACTATAACACCGTAGGCATTTACTCCTTCCTAACTATAATATTAAGGTCAAAATACTCTTTTGGTCCAATGCAACCATGTCCGAAATTTTTCTATTAATGGCAAAAAAATTCAAACAAACAAGCCAATTAATTACTATAATCAAACCGTTGTCTACCAAACAATGTGGCCGTTTCCTTTTGGGACCACGTCCGCGGCAACAAACTTCGAACACCATCTACGGACACGTGTCAATAAAGCTATGGATAAAAAATAATGTAATTTTAATGTACGGCTGCAGTCAATCCGCTTCATTCCGTTTCGTTAAAACATGGTTGGATCCTTGATATGCCTTGCTGTGCACCCGTTGTCCGTTGGATCGTCCCCTGCACAGCTCTCAAGGTGTTTCAAACAACGTCTGATCTTATGCACAGATCTCAAGGCAAGCAGGGGACAATCCAATGATAGGCGGATGCGAAGGGAGGTGTATTGAGGTCTTTCACGCGGAGGATACAACCATGTTTCTTTCTTTCTTTCTTTCTTTTTTTTTTTTCTTTTTTTTTTTTTTTTTTTTTTTTGACAACGGCAGCTTATATACAACGGGTGTGGATGCAGCCAATAAAAACAGAAAAAAGAATATATAGAGGATAAGACATAGACATGTGGTCTTCCTAGGTGAAGCCTTCAGAATAATGAGCCGTGAAGGAGGCCACCCAGCCAGCATTACTATTCGACTTCTTGAGACATGTGTGGCCCAATAGAGACCATCCTCATTTAAGAGCCTGCAGATGTCATGGAGCAGCGGTCTAGAATCAGCGTCGCATCCTTGACTTCGAATCCACTCGATCACTGTGGCCAAGTCTCCCTCGAAGAGGATGCAATCCGCACCCAATACATACTTTGCATAGGTGATGCCCTGCCATGCAGCTCTGAGCTCGGCACTAACTACAGATGTGTGGAAGATTTGCCGGGCCCTAGCCGCTATCAGTATGGCATCATGGTCTCTGATAACGAATCTCACACCTCTAGTTTTTCCACCCTTGCCAACACTACTGTCGAAGTTCACCTTGAGAAAGCCACAGGGTGGGGGCTCCTAGGAGACCAGCATGGTCCTGGGCACTATAGGAGCAGAAAGGAAGCCCCAGATTTCTCTGATGTCCCAAGAGACGACGACATAGTGGTGCGAATGACCTCTGCTGCATGAAGAAGAGCTCTATCCGCCACCATTCTCGAATGCGCTCTGATGTTCTTGAAGACCCAGGCATTCCTACCTAGCCAACAATGATAGGCCAGGTAGGTAGCCGTGACCCCCGCTTCTCACAGTTGGGCCTCCGTAAGGAGAGTGCAGGAAATTCTTGGCCGACACCCACCCCTACCAAAGGTCGGAGGGGCTTGAGGCACACCCCTAGATCTGAGTGGCCCGCAGGCATCGGATGAGGACATGGAAAATAGACTCCACCTCCGGGCAGACTACGCACTCTGGTAAAATGCTCACTCCTTGCCGAGCTAGCACGCCTTTAGTAGGCAAGCACTCTCGTGCCATCTTCCAAACAAACAAGGCAACTCGTGGGTGGATGCGAAGTTTCTAGATCTAGCCCCCATTAATTTGCCGAGTCGTAGTCCTCTTGACTACCCAAAGTAAATCCCGGGCTTTTACCTCTGACCTCCTAGTCACGCTCTAGACCCTCCTGTTCACAACCTCCCTAATAGGTATCGACAGAGATGGGCCCATTCGGCTAGCCGCTCCCTAAAAACCCATCAGACGAGGTCCTCATTCCACACCTGCCCACTTGAAGCAAATAGATCGCAGACTCTACACTCCTCCTGTCGGCCAGGGTCGATCAGGGTAAGCCAGCCGCGCAATGGCACCTCAGAGAGCCAACTGTCCTCCAAGATGTTGATGGCTCGTCCATCCCCGATCTCCCATCTAATATCCGGGAGGACCATCGGAGCGCGGGGCGCAAATCTCTCTCCAAATGAAGAAACTATGATGGCTAGTGCGGAAGACAGCTAGGTCAGCCAAATCCCCATAGACTCTCCGACTCTAGAAGAAACCTGGCTGCTAGCCTGATTGCGAGGATCTCTCGTCGCTCGATCAAGGAGTGGACCCCCATCTCCCCCGACTAGATAGTATCCCACGTCAGCAGATAAATATCGCTTCTGCCCCCATGTCGCCCCTAGAGGAAACTCCTGAATAGTCGCCCCATGCACCGTAATGCTGCAAGAGGCACCAAAGTATGGGATAACAGATAAATAGATATCAAGCTCAGGACTGATCGTACTAGTGTGACTCTATCTATTATAAACAGAGCACCCGCCTGCCATCTCTCCAGTCTGCGTCTGATGCCCAACTCCAAGGGAGTGTAGTCCACCCTGCGAAGACACCGGCCTGTGATCGGGACCCCGAGATATCTCAATGTGCCTTCCTACTCCCCAATCTCCAAGATGCCAGTGATAGACGCCTTCACGCCTAAATGGATCTTCGGGCTGAAACAGATGGCTGACTTTGCCAAATTAACCTCCAGTCCGGACATCGCACAATACTCCCCCAGAATCCTCCGGATCGCCTAAGTTGACAATCTTGTCGCCTAGGCCAGCAACAAATAATCATTAGCAAAAGCGGGTACGGGATTTGAGATGAGTCCGATGCCAGCCTGTAGTTCTCTTGCGTCGTTGAGGCGTGTCGGAGCGCTCTATACAAGTAGTCAGCGCAAATAATGAACAAAAGCGGTGACAAGGGGCAGCCCTACCTCAACTCAACCGAAGACTCAAAAAACTGCGAGAGAGATCCGTTCACCAAAATGGCGAGGGGCGAGGTCTGAATACACCCCTAAATCCACCAGATCCATAGCGGGTGAAAATCGAAGCTCTCCAAGGAGTGTGCCATGAAGTTCCACCTCATCATATTGTAGACTCTTTCTATATCAAGCTTAACACCCATCAGACTCCTATCCCTCGGTGTCCTCTAGAGATCACACATGAACTCGTGAGCAACGAGCACATTTCTCGAATATGGACCGACCACCCACAAAAGCCCCCAGCTTAGGGCAAATCAATCTAGGAAGCATACCCCTCATCCTCTGCACTAGAATCTTTGCCACGACCTTATATAGGGTGGTACATAAGCTGATCGGCCGAAAGTGGCTCGGCTCCGCTAGATTATGCCTCTTTGAAATCAAGATGATAAAAGTCCTCTTTCACTTATCAGGCATCATCGTAGACAGAAAGAACTGCTGGATAGCTGTTGTCACCTTATGCTTAATAATATACCAATACCTCTTGAAGAAGACTGGAGAAACCTATTCGGACTCGGGGCCTTATCCTCACCCAAGGACTAGAGGGCCTCCCAGACTTCTGTATCTGACACCGGGCTGACTAAGGCTGCGTTCTCGTCCACCGAGATGCTCGATAGCGGAGCTAGCTCACATACCACACCATCGCCACTCCTCGGATCAGTCCACCTAGACCTAAAAAATTGCTCTAGGGTCTGTCTGATGGCATCGAGGTCCTTTGTCATTTGTCCACTACCATCCCTGATTCTACATACTCTGTTCCTTTGCCTCCAGACGATGGTCGACTGATGGAAGAACTTTGTGTACCTGTCTCCCTTTGCAATCCATTGAACCCGAGACTTCTGTCTCCAGAAGATCTCCTACTGCCTAAGAAGTGAGTGGTATCTGGACAGTAGGATCCTAAACTCCCCCTGGTTAGCATCAGAGAGGCCTGACTCACGTTCCTCTAGAGACTGGAGACTAGCAATAGATGCTTCGGTTTCCTCCACCCTCCTAAATATGTTCCCCACCTCTTTTCGGTTCCATCTGACTAGCCGGCACCCGATCAACTCTAACTTATGGGTAACTCTGTACATAATATCTCCTTGCACTGGTGTCCGCTAAGCCTCCCACACCACATCCCATAGTCAAGGATAGGAAAGCCAAACTTTCTCAAAACGGAAAGGACTACGAACCAGAATAAGGTGTGAGGTACTCACCAAAACAGGACAGTGGTTTGAAGCAATCCGGGGTAGGTGCCGCACCCAAAAGTCCAAGAACCTATGGATCCAGCTAGCTATGGCAAGAGCTCTATCGATTCTCTCCCAAATGCATGCCCACCCCATCTTGTTGTTGCACTAAGTGAACCTTGGTCCTGTCCATTGTCCAAGATAAACTCTTGGATCTCTCTGGCTTCGATCTTGTTAGTGAAAGCCTTTCCCCCACTTCTCTTCCGAACTGTTAATGTAGTTGAAGTCACCCGCCATTATCACCGAGCGCCCAAGCTAGATAAGGGTGGTAGCTTCGTCACACAACAGTCTTCTCTTCCTATAGTTTGTGCTCGCATAGGCTGCCAAAAAAACCCACAGGGGCTCGCTCTCCTTTAAGATCACCATGACCACCTGCTAATTACACTTGTGGAATATATCAAGGTTGCATTTGCTAAGCCTCTAGATCACAATGATTCCTCCTAACAGGCCTGTGACTCTACCGCATAACTTTCCTAGGAACTAGGAATGGATTGCCTCGCTCACTGCAGGCTGGCTCCCAATAGATGGGTCTCAAACAAGATGCATATCTTGGAGTCGTGCACTTGCACTAATCTACAAATAGCCGGCCTAAAGGGTTTGTGTTTTTTTTTGGCTGCCATTTCATAGCCTTCAGCTATGGATTTGTTGAAAGAGAGCTGGTCTGCCACCAAGGTGGTAGCCTAGTGGTACTGGACGGGGATTCTAACCTCATGGTCCCAAGTTCGAGTCGCTGCAGCGACGATTAAAATGTGGCTTCGGCCACTGCTTGGACATGAGGTATAGGACCGTTCTTGGACCGCTAGTAGCCGGGGTGGTGCCAGGTGTGACGTACTCACACTTGGGACTCGAGCCAGAGCCCAGAGGGGTAGCTGAGCCGGGCCCATGGGTGGGGAAGGCATGAGTAAAACCGGTCGGGGTGCCCAACACACGGCCATTTCTGCCTGCATCGAACATTCTCCTGGTGGGGCGGGGGCCAGTGGGGGCTGCTATGCGGGGGTGGGCTTGTCCCTTCCTCCCCCTACCCCTTTTCTTTAGCACAAAAAAAAAAAAGAAGAGAGAGAGAGAGAGCTGGTCTGGGCCTCGCAACCGCACTCAACTACCACGGTACCGACCCAGCCAGCCTAGGCGAACCGGCTGAGTCGGATCGGGCGAGTCGATTCCGTTGTCGATCGCGGCCCGCCCCCTTTAAATAGCCGGCAGGACGACGTGGTGACCATTTCACGGGTGCCGGTGAGGTGTTCCTCTCCTGCAAGGTGAGAGAGTAGAAAGGGTGGGAAAGAGAGGTTTTGGATCCAAGAAGCGGTTTCTCGACGGCCATTTCCGGTTTTCTGGTCCGGTAAAGTGGTTTTCCGACTAGCCTCCTTCCTCTCCTTCGATCTCTCTTGGTTTCGATCTCCGATTTGTTTGTCTTTTTGTTCCTGATCTCGTTGTACGAACTTTTTCGGGTTTTTGGAAGATTTGTGGACGTCGGAGTGGTTTGTGGGGATGCATCGCTTTTGGTTTCTCTTAGCTACTGATTTTTTTTTTGCGGTTTTTATCTTTTTTGATGAAATCTAGGGATTCGATCTGTGAATGAGTGAGACCGTGTTGTGTGAGTGCTCCGATTAGTTGCTAGGGACTCAGAATTAGTCGTTCCAGTTGGAGTTTTTCTTAGTTTATTCTAATCGGTTTCATAGTTGTGGTTTCTGCCTCGGATACTGTAGATCTAGTGAGATGGCTGCTGATCTCTTGTTTTGGTGTGGCTTTCTTTATTCATCTGTGGGTTTAGAAGATTTCTCTTGGATTTTTAGTGTTATGGTTTTGTTGATCAGTAATAGAATGTTATTGTTCTTCTTTTGAGTGTTTACTGTTGGCCTCCTACAGGATTAGGGCTATTCTGCTCTGGTTCATTAGTTCGTTGAGAGTTCACAGGGCATTTAGGCTTCTATTTTCTTTAATTGAAGGTTGTTTTGGTTCCTTGTTTGATATATCAAGCTAGAAGAGGTTGGAGAATGCCATTGATTGTTTAACAGAATAAAGATTTCATATGAGTATTTTTCACTTGTTTTGATACGCCAATAGATCTCTCTGTCTCTTATATTAACTCTGTGAAGGAGGATTGTGTATGCAGTTTTTATCATCTAATGCTGTTTTAACATAAAAGTGACGGTTACTAGCTTACTGGGTTTCCTTTATTCTTTCATTGATACTTTCATTTCCTCCTGTTTAGGTTTCTGTGCTTTGCCGCTTGAATATATTCATATGATTATGTTTTATAGTTAACAATCAACAATTTTGGAACATATTTGGACTTCATATTCTAAACATAGTAACATACAGTCAATTTGGTAACGGAGATCGAAATCCTTCCTTCAGGCAAGGTTAGACTAAACAGTTGGTCAGGCAGAAAGATCAGACTCAGTTCGGTATTCCTGACCAATAGGGTCCTTTTTGTGCTATCCTCTCTGATTCTGTTTTATATTGACAACAGATTCAATGTGTGCCTTGATTTCTGACATTCCATGAACTGAGGGTTCATTTGCTACTTCTAGATGGATATCCGTGGAGTGCTATCCTGGTGTTAGGAGCCATGCTAGTTTTCCGTAGGATATCTTTATGCATTGCCTGTTTCTTTTATGGTTCTTAAGGTTTGCAGGTGTGGTCTAAGATACTTATACTCTAATACATCTAGAATTTGGAGGGCATATGGCTTTTTTACTTTAATATCCACTTTTTACGTTTTGTTGTTTTAACTATTAGCAGTGCATGGGATTCATATATATAAATATAAATCTATATATGTGTTTATGTATTTTTACTTGAACCCTCATTAATCATGTATGCATACATCTCTCTATTTCATTGCTGTTTCTGAGTGTGTTGACATCTTGTAAAACTTTGTAGTTTGATTTGGCTATTGTTGGTTTTCTTTCCTATACTCTTACCTAGTTTTTAATGTAGTTACATTAATTTTTGGCATGTTGGTTTCGTTTTTAGTGCATAGAATGCTTCCATAGTCATGTTTCCCTTGGAGTGGGCTTTTTCTAGCATCCTGGACCTCCAAGGTTTGCTATGTTTTGCTTTGTTTCTATGCTAAGTTTCCTGGTCTCTTTTTGTTTTTTCTGTGTTTTGAAGATTTCCATCAGATATTTTGTATTTATGTTTTAAGGATGGTTAGTTTTGGAGCTTAAGTTTCTTGGTCTATTTTTATTTTTTCTGTGTTTTGAAGATTTCCATCAGATAGTTTGTATTTGCTTATCTTTTAGAGTTATGGATGGTTAGTTTTGAAGCAGTTGTTTATGTCAACAGAGATTCTGAATTCAGTGGTTTTGGTTTGATATAATGTCAATTTGTCAGCTTCTCCTTGCTACTTCCCTTGTCCATTAAGTAAATGAAGAATTTCCTTCATTTTAGACTTACCGCATTTTTATGTGCTTATGGTTTGTGGACTTCTGTGGGTCAGTACAAGTTTTGTGTACTGCTCGATGTAAACACACCTACACATGTCATACACTGGTCATATCTATGCTATTGGTCCTAAACAGCTGACCTGTTCATGACGTGGACCTGCTTATGCCAAATATGAACCTATTTAAACTGGGTTGCAAAATTGCCACCCCTAGGTATGCCCAAGGATGGTGCTACATGTTTATAAAGCGCATAAAACACTGCTCAGTCACTCCCCCTGCCCCCGAAATCAAAAAAAAGTTGATGAAAAATTATAATTTTCCTTTTTATGATTTCATACTTAATTGTGTAGTCTATCTATATGTTGAACATTATGGGGTCTTTGTTTGTTGTTTTGTGTTCTTGTTAGTTATTCATGTTGTTTCTTTAGTTGTTTCGAGTTTCTTTTGTTGCTTTTCTGTTGCTCTAGTTTAAACTGCTTAATCATGTTGTTTCTTTAGTTGCTTCGTGCTTAATTTTACCATTAAACTGGTCCCAATTACGTGCATCATAGTTTCCTTGAGTGGTTTCTCAGGAAGCTATCCTCTATTTAGTGTAGATATGATTAGCATCTCGAGTTTAGTATCGAATCACAGAAAGGATGATGAGACCAGCTTGCTTTCCCTAAAACATGACCTTTTGTTGATTAGGAGATTAATGCAATTTCACATATGAAATTATATATGCTATTGCCTTTGGACTTGTTCAAGTTTAGGAAACATTGCATGATTGCTTTTCTATTGTTCTAGTTTAGACTGCTTAATCAATATTGTAGGGCTTCTTACCTGCCAACTGGCTATTGCAGCTGGCACTCTCCAGCATAAGTTGCTTTTGCTAGAAATTCACCACCAATGTAAAATGTTGACATCAGTCTGACAGACATTTGTAATAGTGCACTCAAAGCTTTGATGGAGTGCCCCTGTTTCCATTTAGCTTGCTCACATAGATGGGTAAGGTGCGATGATTAAGATAATAAATGATTTATAAAATTATTGAGTTCCTTTGTGATAAATATGCCTAAGATTATAAAAAACACTTTGTTCAGAATTATGGGTTTTTTGCATATGAACCATTTAATGACCATATGCTATACACTGTATGCTGTATGCTATGGTTTTATCTTTATCAATTAGCCGGTTAGAATTCTTGGATTCTACTCTATGGCTTAGTTGGCTAGACATGCTTTTTTCACAGTATAATCTGGCTGCAGTATGCACAGTGTATATGTTGACTGGCTATCCTCTGTTTGACTGGCCTAGTTGCTTCTTTAGAGTGAACAATTCAGTTGCAATTCACATCTTGAAGAATTTCCACTTGTATACCAAGATGAAGAAAGCTTTTGTAAGAGATGATTTTTTGTTTCTTTTATTTTATTTTCATGTATTATTTATTATTGCCATCATATTATCGGTGAATGATAGCTCTTTCTTTTTTCTTTTCTTTTTCTTTTTCATATTCATCTTCATCCCTTCTTATTCTTCTGCAGCTGCAGTCATGGTGAGGAAGAGAAGAACTGAACCTTCTGGGGCTGCAGATGGATCTGAATCTCAGGAGCCAAGTGGCAGTGCTGGGCGAGGTGGGCTGCAACACCCAGTTGAGAGGGCTTTGCCGCAGCAACAGGGAGGTGGGGGAGGACGTGGTCGGAGTCTGGCCAACCCACAGCAGTCTCAACAAGGAGGCCGTGGCAGTGGATTTTACCAGAGTCAGAGTGGCAGATCGCAATATCATGGAGCAACTCTCCATCAACCCCAAACAAGAGCTCCGCAGCACCATTCTGGTGGACGCAGGGGCGGTAGTAGCATGACAAGTGGGCATGGGGTTGCCCTTGCTGCTGGTCCGTCAAGGCCAACAGTACCCGAGCTGCACCAAGCAATCCAGGCTCCATATCATGCAACTCAGCCATCCCTGTTAGAAGCCAGCTCCTCATCGCAGACTTTGGATGTTTCTCCTGCCCAGGTGGCTCCACAGTTTGAACATCTTGCTGTTCAAGGTGAAGCTTCTAGTAGCCAAGCAATTCAACCAGCAGCTTTATCAAGCAAATCAATGAGGTTTCCATTACGTCCTGGAAAGGGTAGTTTTGGTGACAAATGTATTGTGAAGGCAAATCATTTCTTTGCTGAGCTGCCAGACAAAGACCTTCATCAGTATGATGTATGTCTTCTTTCCTTCTAATATCATGTTAATTGCTGTTTTCAATTTTCTTTTTTCTAAACTAAAAAATGTGTGATTCTCATTTGCATAAATTCTGTGTAAAACAATAGTATGCTGACTCTTGATGTTGCTTTTGTTACATCAGGTTTCTATTACACCTGAGGTAACCTTTTGTGGTGTGAATCGCGCTGTCATGGGGGAGCTGGTCAAGCTATACAGGGAGTCTCATTTAGGCGGTCGCCTTCCAGCTTATGATGGGAGGAAGAGCATCTATACTGCTGGGTCGCTTCCATTCACCTCCAAGAATTTTGAAATCACTCTTAATGATGAGGAAGATGGTCTAGGTGGCCCAAGGTATTTTGCCGGAGGACGCATGATCAGTTTGAATAACTAATCTTGCTATCTGAGGGAATTTAATGATAACTGTTGGGTTCTAATTAATGTAGACGAGAGAGGCTTTTCAAGGTTGTAATCAAATTTGCTGCTCGTGCTGATCTTCATCATTTGGGATTATTTTTAGCTGGGAGGCAGGCAGATGCACCCCAAGAAGCTCTACAGGTTCTTGATATTGTGCTTCGTGAGTTGCCCACTGCCAGGTAATTAGTTGCTATAAACCCTTCTTGCTGTTTGGTCTGCCCGTTTTACCAACAGTAACAATGTTATGCATTCTGATGGTTTGCAGATACGTACCTGTTGGTCGGTCATTTTATTCACCTGATCTTGGGAGACGGCAGCCACTTGGTGATGGGTTGGAAAGCTGGAGGGGTTTCTACCAGAGTATTCGCCCGACACAAATGGGATTATCACTAAATATTGGTGAGACCAATGTATTTGCTCATTATTGTTTTTGCTTTTTTTCCTTCTTTTAGTGCTTTGAGATTCAGAAATCTGCTATGAAATATAAAAAAACTAAATGAAAGATCATGAAGCATGAATGTCATAGAAATGAGAGTTTGGTACCTTGAAAAGAGCTCTAGGTCTGTACTGCTTGGGTGAGTTCAGTGAAAGCACCTCACAGGTGATCCTTGCAGGCAGACATCATGGAGAGTTAGTCAACATACCGAGATGAACTTTATCCGTAAATGCAAATTTGTGGTCATTAAATTGTAAATGTTGCCTTTAATTGTTCGACCCTATTGCTGATAGTTGTCATTGATATGTAGAGAAAAGGACACATTGCTAAACTGTTGCTACTCTCTGAAAAATAATGCTATCAATATAATATATTATGCTTTTTTACATTTTGTACTCTTTTGGCACATTATATTTTATGCTGCTAAAATTTGTTTTCCTTGTGTTTGCAGATATGTCTTCCACTGCTTTCATCGAGCCACTTCCTGTCATCGACTTTGTAGCGCAGCTTCTGAACAGAGATGTCTCTGGTAGACCACTATCTGATGCTGATCGTGTGAAGGTCAGCTATCATTTGTTGATTTCCCCCGCTTTATATTACAACATTCTGTCATCTTCCATTAAGGCCTGATATACGTTGTTGAATCCTTCACTAATAGTTTAAGCTGCGGGGGTCTACTGGTTAGTTAATATGGTACAGAGCCAAAGGTCATGGGTTCAAATTCCTATTTGGCCCATTTATTTTCGTGTCTTTTCTTTCGTTGTCTAATTCTCAGTTGAGGCATTATTGGCTTGTTCTTATCCGGGGTTATTCTTGATTCGTTGATGCCTTCACCTGCATGGTCTGGGTCGCATGTGATGGAGGGTGTTAAGGTCTGATATCCATTGTTCAACCCATCCCTAATAGCTTAAGCTTTTGGGATCTACTGGTTGGTTAACACCTTTATGGTTAAAGAAGAAAGTCAATAGGACCTAAAAAGAGGAACTTCAATAAGATAGTGCAAAGTTTTGGTAGTATATTCCCTTTGAATCAGCCAAAATGAGAGCTGATTGTTTTTTTGTTCTTTCTTTATTACAAAAATGGTTAAACCTGGTGTTTTCTTTTCTCTAGTTCACAAAGAAGATGTGCGCATTTTTTTGTTGTCTTTCTGATTCTTTCAAACTACTTTATGTTACACTCTTTGGGGCTTAGCTGATATAAATATTTTTTTTTATTATTAAACTCAAGCATGTGGTATTTGGTATGATAGATTTATTTGTTATTGTAATACAACATCTTTTCCTGTCATTATTCTTCTTGGTCCTTCTTGCAGATCAAGAAGGCTCTTAGAGGTGTGAAAGTTGAAGTCACGCATCGTGGAAATATGCGCAGAAAATACCGTATAAATGGTTTAACATCACAAGCTGCAAGAGAGCTGATGTATGGAGGTTTTTCTTTTTTCTCTTTTTAATTTTTTTTCCAGATTTCCTGCATTCTTGGTCTCCGGTAGATTAAATTTTTCTTTTCGTTCCCATTTTACCTTGCATGTATGACTACAGATGTGACATTTTTTTATGGTGCCTTCATTCTAATTATTTTCCATACATTAATAGGTTCCCAGTTGATGATCGAGGTACAATGAAATCTGTTGTTCAATACTTCCAAGAAACCTATGGATTTAATATTCAACATACCACTTGGCCTTGCTTGCAAGTTGGTAATCAGCAGAGACCAAACTATCTGCCCATGGAGGTCAGGATGTCCTTCAACATTTTGATATTGTACTTTTATTGTATGACAATACTATGCATAAAATTCTGTCACTTTTTCATTGTCATACATGTTCCAAAGTTGTCAGTGATTTTTACTGTGAATGGAATTGTTAGACTCTCTGGAAAATGGTTCCAGGTTTGCAAAATCGTTGAAGGACAAAGGTACTCCAAGAGGCTCAATGAGAAACAGATAACTGCTCTTCTTAGGGTGACCTGCCAGCGGCCTGAACAGAGGGAACGGGATATTATACAGGTGATTGATTTTGTTTTCCTGATTGATCACTTCGTATGATATTTTTCTGGATTTCCTACAGTGAAATAAGATTACTTTATTCTCTCTCTCTCTCTCTATATGTTTGTATTTACACACTCTAGTATTTGGCATGTGCTATGCACATCTTTCTCTCTCTGTGTCTCTCTGTGTGTGTGTGTGTGTGTGTGTGTGTGAGAGAGAGAGAGAGAGAGAGAGAGAGAGAGAGAGAGAGAGAGAGAGAGACTTGGGCCTCTTCCTACCAAAGAATAACTGAAGCACTGATCCTCCCTATTATATTAAATAATGTATTTGGAGCCTTCACGTATAGGGAGCCTGGTTTTGTGTCTAAATTTTGGAGATTTCATTATATATATACACACACACACACACACACAATACACAATATATATATTTTGTGTATGTATATGTGTATCTTGGATTACAAGCTAGGCTTATTTCTGACTGACCTAATTTATCATCCATGATACTTACATACATATGCATGTATGAATGAATGTATGCATGAAACTTGGATGACAAGTAGGTTAGTTTCTTACTGATTCATCAAACTACAATGCAGTAGCTCCACTCTAGCATGATGCGGCTAAACAATTAGGAAGCATGATCTGGTCTACATCTGATGAAGTTGTTTGGGCATCGCTTTCTTTTCTTATATTGACAGTCTATACTGCACTTTCTTTTCTTATATTGACAGTCTATGCTGCTCATGACAAAACCTTGTTATAGGGCAGATATGTTGAAAAATGAATGACCGGAGATGTCTAGTAGTGCTCCAAATTCATCATAAATAAATTCTTGCATGGTTGGTGGAACTGTCCCGAGCTGCCCGGTTCGGGGTGTCCCGAGCCAAACCGGCGGCCGATTGGGACGGTTCCAGCAGCGAAACTGAGATGCCGTCGCTGGAGGGGGAGAAGGAGAAGAAAAAAGAGGAAGAGAGAGGGAGGGAGGGAGCGAGGGAGAGGCTTTCTCTCTTTTTTCCTCTCTCTCGTTCTTCCTCTCTCCCACCTCTACTGTGTCAGTATTGGGCTGGCACGGCATGGGGCCGTACCGACCTGTGCCGCTGGGCAACCAGTACGGGGCCCGGTACCGGCACAGCAGACGTTTGATCTTTGGCTTTTTTTTTGTCTTTCTAGCGAAACACTAATGTCAAATGATTTAGTTGCTTAGTTTAAGCTCCTGACTGGGTTGTGCAGCTCTATAAAGTTCCTGTGGACTCAGATGGTATTTAGGTGGAGAAGGAAATGGCACAATATGATCTTCTACATCTGTTTATCTTAAACTAACTATATTCTATTAGTTGTCATATCTGGTGTCCCTATTTTTTCTAATTCAATCACGTAAGTTTTGCAGACTAGTATTTACAGCTTTACTCTGCTAATGAACTAAATATGTTTTCAGTAAATCTCTGCCACCAATTTACCAGACATATGGTTTTATGTCAAGAGAAATATTAGGTAACAAATAAATCTCGGACAGACAAAAATACATGACTTATATCTAGCAATCTATTGTTCTGTTGTCTAACAGCCTGTACCTATACCTGTACGTTAAAACTTGTATGGGTTGCCATTTATTAGAGCAATCAAAAGGGTGTTTTGTATTCAGCTGTGTAAATTTATCATAAGATTGGAGCTTTTTAAGATATTGGGTTCTCTGTTTTAGCATTTAGTGCTGATCAGGATTTGAACCTCTTGATTGATTTGAGGGCCTTTTGCTTTGTGATCAGACTGTTCAACAGAATGCATACCATGACGACCCTTACGCAAGAGAATTTGATATCAGAATTGATGAGAGACTTGCTTCGGTTGAAGCACGGATTTTACCTGCACCATGGGTATGTAGAACAAGAAAAGCTTTTCTCAAGGTCCTTCTCTTCTATTATGTCATCATCCTGTCATGTTTTATTCTAACATTATTTATGATTACAATTTTCCTCTTTTGGTTGCCTAGCTTAAATACCATGAAACTGGGAAGGAGAAGGATTGCTTGCCGAGAGTTGGCCAGTGGAACATGATGAATAAGGTATTACTTCAGAATGTATCAACTGGAATTTCAGTTTGTGTTCTACTTTAGGTTTAGTTTGTGTGGATCTATTTCACTTATTGTGATCTTTGTTACGAGTTTTTGTATTAACATGTCTTAGGCTCAAGTGTAATACTCTTGAAGTTTATCATCTTATTCTCATTTTCTCATATCTTTAGCATAATATGTTAGAAAAAATTGTCTTTAACACGCAATGTGAAATGGGATTGCTTGCCAAGAGTTGGCCAGTGGAACATGATGAATAAGGTATTACTTCAGAATGTATCAACTGGAATATCAGTTTGTGTTCTACTTTAGGTTTAGTTAGTGTGGATCTATTTCACTTATTGTGATCTTTGTTACGAGTTTCTGTATTAACATGTCTTAGGCTCAAGTGTAATACTCTTAAAGTTTATGATCTTATTCTCATTTTTTCATATCTTTAGCAGAATATGTTAGAAAAAAATTGTCTTTAACATGCAATGTGAAATGTAATTGTTACATGCCTTTATCCTATTCCTATACATTAAATCACAACAGAACTACATAGTTGTTGTACTGTTATTTTAATGCACGCATCTGTCTTGTAATGAAAATTTATAGTTCATCATAATATTACAAGTATTCTTTGCATCTCTTTCCACAAACTGCAGTATAGGTTTTGGCCAAGTAATAAAGAAAGTTGAACCAAACTTGTTATGAGAATCTGGTTCGGCTTTGGTTTCTTTGACCAATTCAATATGTTTTCTGCAGCAAAACTGACCTGGTTCTCAACAGTGGAAACCTAAACATGCTTTGGTTTCTGAATGGTTCACTGTACGAAATGCACTAAATATTTTGACAAATTTGCATTTTAGCTTTAACTAATGTTTTAGATCACTGTTTTGTGGTCTGTCAGGGACTGTAACAGGGATATCTAAACAACTAATGCTTCTGTGATTCAAACTTGGAAGCTGTAAGTTGTGGTCTGTCAGGGGCTTGGTTGCCTGCATCTGAGCTTCAGATGCTGCTGCATCCTACTTGTGGGCGGACAGATGCAGGTGTTTGGTTGCCTGCAACTGGGGTAGATGTAGGCAGTTTTGCCTGTAGATGCAGCCAAAAATGGCCGCATGCCAGATGCATCCTCTAGATGCAGCCTTATAGGCTCCAATTACCGCACATTCTCTCCAATAATCATAAGATAATAATATTACTATTATTACAATAGTAAAATATTATTGTAGTATTATCAGTACTCTTATTATAATATTTTTTTACAATAACATAATAATTAATACCATGGTAATATACATATTGTAATATATTATATATAATTATAATAAATTATATGATAACCATCAAGATATACAAATGTAGTAATTATTATTACAATAATAATTATTATAATTGATGCTTCAGATGCTGCTGCATCCTACTTGTGGGCGGACAGATGCAGGTGTTTGGTTGCCTGCAACTGGGGTAGATGTAGGCAGTTTTGCCTATAGATGCAGCCAAAAATGGCCGCATGCCAGATGCATCCTCTAGATGCAGCCTTATAGGCTCCAATTACCGCACATTCTCTCCAATAATCATAAGATAATAATATTACTATTATTACAATAGTAAAATATTATTGTAGTATTATCAGTACTCTTATTATAATATTTTTTTACAATAACATAATAATTAATATCATGGTAATATACATATTGTAATATATTATATATAATTATAATAAATTATATGATAACTATCAAGATATACAAATGTAGTAATTATTATTACAATAATAATTATTATAATTGATTATTTTTTCAATACTAATTAGTAAATCAAGAATGATAATATGATAACTATATGAATTGATATTATATTATAATTATTATTACAATTATATTATAATAATCATTATATTATATTATTTTATCAATACTAATTAATAATTAAAGATAATTTGATAATTATATGAGTTGATATTATATTATGATATTCATTATGTGATATAATATACTATATTACTATCTATTATGTTAGAGTGTACTATATTGATTGTATTTTCTTATGCTTTATTATATATTATTTATATTATAAGAAAATAAAGAAAAGGTGGCCCAATGCATGAGGTTATTTCTGTGTTTTGAAGCTGCGACTTTTTAAGTCACAATGGATCAATCTTATCTTTGTGCCAAGGCTCATCTTGTATTATATTACACTGTATATTGTATTATATTATCATTTTCTTATTGTATTGTATTATATTATATGAATTATTAAGTTACATTATATTATATTGTATGGTGTTATCTTATGTTATGTTATTTGTTTTATATTATAATATGGTATGATAATGTATTATATTACGTTATAAAATTTATGTAATATAATATTATTATATTCTGTTATGTGATATTATATTACATTATCTTAAGTTATTTTATATTATCTATCATCATAATATTTATATGATAATATTTTCCTCCTCCCTTTCTCCCTTGCTCTTTGGTTCTTCCTGTGTCGGTACTTTGGAATGTCACGATATGGACCTATACCATGCCGTACCGGCCGGCTGGCACACATTTCGATACTGGTTAGCGAACTTTGCTTACAATAATTGTTGGGTGATCTGGAGGTGATCACAGTGCAGATTAAGCAACTAAACACACATTGCAATTGCAGTTTTCAGATGAATAGACATTTGCAAATACAAATGCAGCATTCTAGCTGCATCTGCACCTAGAAACACATGCATCAAGAAATGAATGCAATCATACAGCCCCTAAGTGCTTTCTTTGGTGCATTTTGTTCTCTGCATTAGGGACACTTTCTTTTATTTCTTGTGGTTGTGCAATGAAGTTTGCACCTTTCCCCTTACCTTTTAATTTTATTCGCATTGTCATCAAGGAATTTGTTAGCAACCCTTCTATCACTTAATACATTTTTAGTATTGGCTTTGTAAAAATGCCTTTAGACTGATTTCTAAATTTACCATCCATTACATCCTCATCTGCTGTATTGGGCTTAGTTCTAGCATTATTGTAAGACCTATATAATTTCTTGTTGCTTTCATTAAACTTTATGCGTATTCTACTTATATCTATTATGCAAGACAGCCTGTCATTTCAACGACTTGTACAATTTGTTTTCTTGCACTCATTTTGGCTGTTTAATTTTGTTATGTCCTTTTTTATGACTGTAGAAAATGGTCAATGGTGGGAGGGTCAGTAACTGGACATGCATCAATTTTTCGCGGATTGTTCATGATAAGGCTGCCAGAGATTTCTGTCATCAGTTAGCTTTAATGTGCCAAGTATCTGGAATGGTGTGTTTTATACTTTGTGTTAAGTGTGTGATAGTCTGGCTATTACTAGGTGCATCTCTACCACAAGTCTCTGTTTTTTGTTCTATATTTTTTTATGTAAATTTTGTGCAGGAATTTGCTCTACAGCCTGTGTTACCTCCATCAAGTGCTCGACCTGAACAAGTGGAAAGAGCTCTCAAAGCACGTTATCATGATGCCATGAACATACTTAAACCCCGGGGCAAAGAACTTGACTTGCTAATTGTAATACTGCCTGACAATAATGGTTCTTTATATGGTACATTTTACTCAGCAACTCCTGCCTTTGTCTTTTTAATTTCCCTATCCATTGTTCTTGTTCAGCAAATAAAACCTTGCTATTTCCTCTTTAAATTTTTATGGCAGGTGATCTTAAAAGAATTTGTGAGACAGATCTGGGGTTAGTCTCCCAATGCTGTTTGACGAAACATGTTTTTAAGCTGAATAAACAGTATCTTGCAAATGTTGCTCTTAAAATTAATGTGAAGGTGAATAAATTTGCTTTTACTTTTTAATTTTCTTCCCTTTTCTTAATGGCCTCATGTTAACCAACATCTTGTGATGCACAGGTCGGTGGAAGGAACACAGTGCTTATGGATGCCCTGACAAGGAGAATACCTCTCGTCAGTGACAGACCAACAATTATATTTGGTGCTGATGTGACACACCCACATCCTGGGGAGGACTCTAGCCCTTCCATTGCAGCTGTAAGACCTAACGTCTAATGAAAATAGTCATAGGTTTGACAAAAGAAATAGTGTTCTCAGTGGAAGAAAAAACTCTGGATTAACTAAGGGCTTGCTGCAGGTTGTTGCATCTCAAGATTGGCCAGAAATAACAAAATATGCTGGATTGGTTAGTGCACAAGCTCATCGGCAAGAGCTGATCCAGGATCTGTTTAAAGTTTGGCAAGATCCCCAGCGTGGAACTGTTGCAGGTGGCATGATTAGGTGCGTCCATCTATAATCAACCTTTGGCATGTGCATATTGTGATGGATTTCACATTTGCATTTCAGTTTTAATTCAAATTAAGATATTTATATGGGGTGTTTCTTAATTTTATAGGGAGCTTCTCATATCTTTCAAAAAAGCAACAGGGCAAAAACCTCAGCGAATTATATTTTACAGGTACCATTTCCCTCCTATATAGGGCATTCAAGCTGCTGCTGCTGCTGCTCTTTTTCATTTTTTTAATACATCTTGAACTTTTTTTTTAAAAAAAAACAGGGATGGTGTTAGTGAGGGTCAATTTTATCAAGTATTGTTGTATGAACTTGATGCTATTCGGAAGGTATAGCAATAGAGTAAGATGCTTTTTATTCAATACTTCTTTCTTGTGGGCATGTCTTCTTATCTTATGTCTGTTACCTTTTTAAACTTCAGGCATGTGCATCCTTAGAGTCTAACTATCAGCCACCTGTAACTTTCGTGGTGGTTCAAAAGCGTCATCATACCCGTCTGTTTGCCAATAACCATGCCGATCATCGTACAGTAGATAGGAGTGGAAATATAATGCCTGGTTAGACTATAGTTACATTCAATGATTTTCTATAATTTTAGAAGAAAGTTTTGTTTCTCAATGTTCACAAGAATCTGAATGTATCCTTCCTTTTCGTTGCAGGCACTGTTGTAGATTCCAAGATATGCCATCCAACCGAATTTGATTTCTATTTGTGTAGTCACGCTGGCATTCAAGTAATTGTATCCCAATCTTTTATTTATCATTTAGTTTTATCTCGTCTTTTTAGACTTTCACTTTGTCTTAATTACTGATTCATTATCCATGTTCCAGGGCACCAGCCGTCCTGCTCACTACCATGTCTTGTGGGATGAGAACAAGTTCACTGCTGATGCACTGCAGTCTCTTACCAACAATCTTTGCTACACGTGATGAGCTCATCTTTCATGTTCTTTTGCCTTCAAATTCTCTCTTGGTCAATAATTATGGCTGAGTCTGCCTTTGTTTCATTTGCAGCTATGCCAGGTGCACACGCTCGGTTTCAATTGGTAAGTCACTGCTCCATCTTTAACCTTGGTTTTAGTTAATATTTAAACAGATGGTTAAAAATGCCTACTGTGGGGTCGTCGTTCACATTGCAGTGCCGCCTGCATATTATGCTCACCTGGCTGCTTTTCGTGCTCGGTTTTACCTGGAGCCAGAGACCTCAGACAGTGGGTCAATGGCCAGTGGTGCGGCTGCCGGCCGTGGTGCTCCTGGCTTGGCTCCTCGCACTACCAGGGCCCCGGGAAGTTCTGCCGTTAGGCCCCTCCCTGCCCTCAAAGAGAATGTGAAGAGGGTGATGTTTTATTGCTAACCTTCTTTCTGGGTTACTAGAACTGTTGAAAGTGCTTTCTATTTGCTGGTTATATCTTGGTGCTTAGTTTGGTTTGGATTCTATCCTGGTTTGTGTTAACGTTTGTGTTATTGTTGCTTTCTATTTGCTGGTTATTTCTTGGTGCTTAGTTTGGTTTGGATTCTATCCTGGTTTGTGTTAACATTTGTGTTATTGTTTCATCACAATGACAACTAAAACATAGTTTACCAGTTTATTGACTTGAAAACGAATTTTTCTTTTTGGGGTTATCATATCTTTGTTGCCAAAGCTAGGAGTGGTTGCATGGAAATGTTGGCCCTGCGAGACATCTCAGGGAGGTGGTTGGAGTTTTTGTGAAGTCGTGTGAAGTGGATACGTTATGTTAGGAATTTTCTGCTAGATACCAGTGATGGGCAGCTTGAAGCTTATCCTATAGCAACGTCGATTTTACACATGTATTATATAATATTAACTAATCTATAATTTCTACCCGTATATACTGCTTAAGGAAGATTACAAGCATTCTAACAATGTATGCTCGTCATGAATCTTTGGTTCCATCCAATGTTGGGCCCGTTGTTTATATCGGCTCGGCCTCGGAAATATTTTTCCTTTTAGAAATATGATTTCGGAAAAACAAATTTTTAGGAAAAGGATGTCTGTAAAAGTATTTTTGGCATGTTTGGTTGATCATGGAAAAATGATAGATTTTCATAGTGCTTATGTTTGGTTGACCATTCATTTTTCTGAAAAAGTTATGTATAATTTTTATTATATCCTTAATAAAAATTAGGTCTTTAATGTCTTTTTAATGCTGAAGGGTTTTTTTTGAGGAAAAAGAAAAATAGAGTGATTTTCGGCTCATGGAAAAGTTACTTTTTCATGTTTCTTATGGAAAAATTTTTTCTATGAAATGTGAGAATCATATTTATATGGGAATCGTCTCTTTTTTGAAAACTCCAACCAAATAAGAGGCATTTTTCGTTGACCATATTTTCTTTTCTTCTTTTTCCGCGAATCAAACGAGCTCTTCTTTTTCCGTGAATCAAACGAGCTCTAAGTCTAAGGCAACAGGTGGAATGTAAGGAATATATCCAAATTACAGATTTATCTGACACTCTAACTTCTAAATCTGTTATGGGATGGTAACAATAACTTGGTGTTGCTTGCAGTGGTGGGAAAATAAAAGGGCAAAAAAAAGAGCAAAAACTAAGATTACGTGCGTGGTGATGGGCAAGTTCGCTAACTTTTTTATATATAAATATAGATATTAGAAAATTTTAGTTTAATTAAAAATAAGAAAAAATTATTTATTAGAATTCTAGAATTTTATTTGAAATCTAGAATTTTATTTTTACCCAAATTTTAAAGAATTTTAGTTTTGTTTGTATAAACTCATTTAGAGAATAGAGCCAGAATTATCCAAATTACAGAATATTGAGATTTTTTTTTTGTCTCCCTTTTATCCTGCATCATTGGGGATGGCAGTATGGTTCGGGTAGTCGAGTATTTGTACGTGTCCCATACTTGCCTCGGGGTGGGGTAGGACAAATAGAGCCTTAGAGCAGGGTGGGATAGGTAGAGTTAGTGTGGATTAGATATGTCGGGTGGATAAAGTTACAAAAATTAATTTTTTTTTAGCCTAAAAAAAAAGATTTGTGGAGAATTATATATATCCATGTCCTCCGCAATGGGTTTTTTTTGGATTGGGTATCTAACACCACCGTGTTATATTATGTGGAGGCATGTGAAATGCTCTCCATTCTATATTAGGATCACCACAGTGTAGTCACAGCCACCCCATTGTTCCCAATTTTCTTTTCTAATTTATTTTGTTTTCCTAGTCCTTTTAGAATTAGTTTTTTCCATTTAATTATACTACCTTGGTCTATAAATTTGCAAGCCCGTGGATCTAGGGATCAAGCATTTTATTAATAAAACGCCTACTAGTTTGGAGATTTCAATCTCCTCAAAATAGCGATATTTTGTGTGACCTTGACATGCAAGGTATAACATGAGTCCCATGCTATAACCTCATTCATCTCACCGTGACAATCATCTTGGCTCACAAATTGCTTCAGCTAATCGGCAGATCATGGAGTTGAAAGAATTCAAGACCAAATCAATTGGAGATCTTATGCAACAAATTGCAGCAATTAGTAGATAACCAAACTGATCTAGTTTCTTGGATTGGTTAATAACAGAAATTGACGTGATAGTCATGATGACCAGATGGCGGCAGTAATCATGAAATTCGTCCAATTATCTGCAGATATCAAGGACGTGGTTTTCATGGAGATCAATAGCATCTTCGCATAAAGATGGATTTTCTTCGATGGGAGGGCCATAATCTAGCTGGATGGAATTTGAGAGCTGAGAAATCTTTTCACTTCTATTGATCTTTGACTGAATCAAAAAAAAGAGGGGAAAAAGTTGAGATTGCTTCCATTTAGTACCGAAGGCGATGCCAATAATGGTATGTTATTGGATATGAATGTTTTGAATCATGCAATAGATTACATACTTGGTTGGAGTTTGTGGATGATCTGTAGGTATGCTTCGGTCCGATTGAACATGAGAACGTCAATGGTGAGCTAACAAAAATTCAACAGGCTACTACTTTGCTAGGGTATCAAAGACATTCCAGTGGCTCTCAAATCATGCATGTGATTGGTCTGAATGATAATTTTAGGGACATCCATCAAAATAATTCATGCAGGCATCCATTGTGAAGTTAAGGTGAATTAATTTACCCTATGAAGGCAGCCATCTCTTGTGCTTGCTTGCAAACAGAGAAGCTTAATGAGTAAAAAATGATGCTGCAACAAGATTATGAGTAGTAGACCACCTTAGGTGACTCGTGAAGGGCCTAACAAGACTATGGTGCAACTGTCACGCCCCCACTTCTGCGGGGCACGTGAGGCATCCAGTGCCCACGTGGGGGCCACATGAGGGGGGATCGCGGGGCTCTCCTGCCAGATATTGTCCGGTTCCGGGGCTTCACGCAAGCGTCCTTCACCCCTCCCCGGTTTTACTTTCCTCCCAAAACGCGTCTGCAGGATTAGGAGACACCCGTCTCATATGCCCAGGCTCTGGAACGAGTCTTTCCGATGTGGGACTATTGGGCCTCACACCCTTCCCACCATCGGACAAGAGCCGTCCTCGGCTCTGATACCAAATGTCACGCCCCCACCTGCGTGGAGCACGTGAGGTACCCAGTGCCCATGTGGGGGCCACATGAGGGGGGACCGCGGGGCTTCCCTGCCAGATATTGTCTGGTTCTGGGGCTTCATGCAATCGTCCTTCACCCCTCCCCGATTTTGTTTTCCACCCAAAACGCGTCTGCAGGATTAGGAGACACCCGCCTCATATGCCCAGGCTCTAGAACGAATCTTTCCGATGTGGAACTATTGAGCCTCACACCCTTCCCACCATCGGACAAGAGCCGTCCTCGGCTCTGATACCAAATGTCACGCCCCCGCTTCTGCGGGGCACGTGAGGCATCCAGTGCCCACGTAGGGGCCACATGAGGGAGGATCGTGGGGCTCCCCTGCCAGATATTGTCCGGTTTCGGGGCTTCACGCAAGCGTCCTTCACCCCTCCCCGATTTTATTTTCCTTCTAAAACGCGTCTGCAGGATTAGGCGACACCCGTATCCTTACTTGAACAGGATCTGTTCTATAGGCTCGTACAACCGTATCCTTGATTGCAAAGGAGACGTGGACGTGCCGGAGTGGTTATCGGGCATGACTAGAAATCATGTGGGCTCTTTTTTGTATGTTTACTCCCACATCGGTTATTCGCTGGGTAGATCTTGGGTCCTTATACAGGATCAAGGAACCTAAATAATAACATCCAGCTAGCCATTTTGCGTGAGATCCTAGGTTATTACAAATGGTATCAGAGCGGACCCGGCTTATAACCTATATGGACTAGGGGACACTGCAGTACGGATTCATTGGGGCTGACCACGGGCCAATCGTGGTATTTGTGATTAGATTTGAATAGATTTGAACCCTTAACCTGACGAGGACGTCAGGACTTGAACCGGGGGGGTATGTGAGGATCCGTGCGGGCGTGTGTTTAGTCCCACATCGGTTATTCGCTGGGTAGATCTTGGGTTCTTATACAGGATCAAGGAACCTAAATAATATCTTCCGACTAGCCATTTTGGGTGAGCTCCTATATTGTTACAACAACACCTACCCGAAAGTTTACAGAAGAAGAGCTCAAGGATTGCATGTCAAAAGGCTTCTTTTGGTATTGTGATGAGAAGTGGCATCATGGAGAGGAATGCAGGCAAAAATGTCTTCTTATTGTCAAGATATCAAAAGATTGTTGACCAGCAAGAGGAACCAAACTGATATGGTAGAAAATGAGCCTCATAATGTGGCACAATAAGATTCATCTAGAACATAGTTGACATGGCAACTAGAATATGCTCTATAGCCTCTTGATATAATCGAGCCAAGTCAACTCCAAATGATCTAAGAGCTAGACTGAGCAGACCAGAAGCAACTGACCCCTAAGGTCACGCATTATCCAACGTGCTGGATGAAGTCTTGAAACTCATTTAGACATGCATTCAACTCGGCAACTATCCTAGGCCGATTTGAGCCTTTTACTTTGGATAGTGGTTTGCCTACTTTTTATTGAAACATGCTCCATCATGCCGAGAGTTAAAGATCCCAATAATGATCTTGAACAATTACAACATTGGCTAGGTAGCTACAACACAATCTTAGATGGTTATATCGTATCCTAAGATGGTTCAAAGCAATACTCATTGTGCTTTTATTCTTTCTACTTTTCATTGTAACAATTTTTAAGTTTGAAACTTGGGACAAAGTTCCGTCCAAACCTGTAATTGGATTATATTGAACCTAGGATTGGCTTCGAGTAGGTTTCGATTGACCTTAGGTAAGCTCAAGATGATCGTTGACCCTAGGAGCGGTCCTAGGTCGGCATTGAGTAGAATATTGAGTAGATATTTTGCCTCGGAGGGCATATATCGAATAGTGGAACAGCATTTGCTATACCTGTGCTTGACATCGATAGAGATAAGAATCTCCATACTTGATCACCAACATATATATATATATATATATATATATATATATATATATATATATATATATATATATATATATATATATGTTTATTGATTTGTACAGCTAAATTTGTATTGTAATATTTGTATTGATGGATTCAGTTTGCATGAGATGATATGGTTTTATATGATTTTTGGTTTGAACATATTTATATGTTTATTACATGTGGGTATCATCTATTTTGAAGATATAATTATATGAATTATAATTCTAATTATCTTAAAATTATGAGGAATATACTATTAAATTAGACTAACCTCATTATGGGATAGCCTCCATAAGCTTATGTATGGGATAGCCTCCATAGGCTTACGTGTGGGATAGCTTTTACAAGCTTATGCTGGAGATAACCTTCAGGGCATATGCATAATAATTTTATTTTTCAGACATGGACTGAGGCATGATCTTAATTAGTCCAAAATCAGAAAATAAATTATTATCAAATCTCAAATTGAGTAATGAGAAATGGATGACATGATATGTAAAACTATTGTTCAATAAATGGTTTAATTTAATGGTATTTATGATATATATTTCTATTGATAAGATAAAATTGATGACATTGAATAATAAGAAATGGATGACATGATATGTAAAACTATTGTTCAATAAATGGTTTAATTTATTGGTATTTATGATATATATTTCTTTTGATAAGGTGGATATTGATGACATATATATATATATATATATATATATATATATATATTATTTTGAATAATATTTTAGTATTTATTCAATCCAATACTGTTTATCTAATTATCTTTATTATTAATTTATTATATTTATATTGGCATGGCGGTTGGAGATTGTTACTGGGCTAGAAAGCTCATATCTATATGCTATATTTTTTTTTTGCAGTTACAAGATGCATAGTTTTGGATGCATTGGGCATGGAGCTCGAGCATTAGGGTTATTAGTTAGTTTATTTTTTAATACCAGTGAACAGTTGAAAAATTTATAAGTGAAAAGGTTTTGGTTATTTAATCATGACCAATTTATTTAGTTGGATTGTTTGACTATTAACTAATGCTTTAAATTTTTAGAGTTATTGTAACTTGTTTATCTTTGATCTTGCATTACCTCTAGCCATACGACGTGGGCTTGGTATGGTGTGGGAAGATGTAGCTCGTGGACAGCTACCAGGGCTTCGGAAGCTTTGCAGGTTTTCATAGTGTGACCAAGACGGAGACAACGGAAACACCGGATACGGGTCCTCCAACTAGCTTTGAAATGCCCAACTTTAATAGGGAGGATGGTTGAGGGTGGTGTGGAACTGACTGAGTAGAGGGACGTATGGAAGAGGAATGAGGTGCATCGTTGGAGGGATTAGTTGATCTATTACATTGGAGAGGGATGCGTGGTGTTGGCCGCACTGCGTTCCAAGATGGTCGAGAGGAGTCGGGCTGGCCAGGAGATCTTTTTTTCACCAGAGGAAGGGATTTCAGACTTTGTTATTTCTAACCAATTCGGCGTACGCTCTTCTAGGCTACCCATGGTCCCTCTCATGGCGATCTCGAGGAAGTTCAGAGGTCTTCAGCAGGACAAGTGAAGGGAGGAGGGGGTTCCTCGGCAGGTGTGACAAGATACGATTCTGAGGGAGTATGGGATGGTGGTATGGCTTCTAAGACTGAGTTTGACGAGGAAGAGGGGGAAGGCGATGCAAGTGGAGTCTAAGGTGGCGAGGACGAGCGTGGAAGCAGCGAGGGATATGGCGAGGAGTGGGAGGAGGGAGCACTCGACTCTTGCTTCTTTTCCTTCCCATCATCCGCTATCAGTTTTCCCCCAGAAAACTATGGTGGAATGTTAATACAAATTCTAGCCAACAGGCCTCGCATAATTCCATCAAATCGGACTACTTTGATCTGCATTACTAGATGGACGTTGGCATCTATTGGGCAAAGTTCCTCCCATCAACTCCGTCAGAGAAAAGGAATATTTCTTGTCTTCAATTCGTTGCAGAACTCGTACGTAAGGAATCATCTGACCTCGATAGTTGTACCTCTTACATTGTTCCAACATCTTTATCTCATTCTACCTCGATGGAGATAATACGTATAGGAACTGAAAAATAAATGGAACAAATCAGCTAAGTGCTCCTGTTGACATGATAGAACCCAAATATTTAGCCATCAGCATGGCTCCATGCATGTGACTTGTGGGCACATTTGTCAGTCTTGCATATGCCGCATTTGGTCCATCAAAATCCAGAGTATTTCTTCCACCTAAAATAATACCCATGATAGAATATCTTGATTTTCTCGTCCAAGAAAGATCACATAATATCGGCCATACCATTTGAGACAAAGCTAGAAACAAAACCCATGTGTTCTACATTTGTAAGCGCAACCAAAGCTCAATAAATTTTAGCTCGGGATCTAGTTTAAAAGAATCTATGACTAGCATTAGTTTACAATGCTTGTGCTTGTCCAGCAAAATTAGTGTCTTAGAATGTGCCAGTGTCCTGGTATTAATTAGTATAATAGCAGTGTACATTATAATATTGTGCTTCCAAATCATAGAATGCCACAATGGTATGAAAACATGTCGAAAGACAAGCCTCACATGTTTGTTGCAGAGTGCTCGGGTTGTAACTTTTGCGCAAAGAATGATTGATCTTACCCCTATAACTAGATCTTACCTCGCACATATCTCAAAACACTGTGCACTTTTCTTTCATCTACCTTCACAGATCTTGAAGTGGTCGTTACATGATCCAATGGTTGACGTCATGAAAGAAGACCAGTCACTCTTCCGCGCAAAAGATACAAGCCGAACCTCTTGCATATATCTTCCTATATGTTGAGTGATGTCTTTTTTTAGCTAGAATTATAATAACAATATAATAACCTTCACGACACCCTGGTTTGTTCCTACTTGTCAGGCAGTTCGAGGAAAGAATATATCCTGGTCATTCACATGACAAGAATGCAGCATCGCACCCTAATTTTGTTACACAAAAAGATAAATAGATCTAACACCACGTAAAGTACTTTAATTCAGGGTGCATGTGAAATTACTATATTTCATTGGCGTTAGTTTGGAAAATTATAAAGAAAGAGGCGCATGCACGTCTCTCATTTTGTAGGTTATATGCACAGATGCTACATAGGTTGCAGGCAAGTATGGCAATTGCTATTTACTTCAAAGTTATTCCATCCGCTGTTCTTCTCGTGAACCAACAGACTCACATATTCTTTAGGGTCTTGCATTTTTTTTTTTTCAGTGCTACACCAGATAAAAAAGTGTACGTGTGTGTGCGAGAGAGAGAGAGAGAATAATCTATGGAGCAATGATTGAGACTAGTGAGACGGTAGGAGAGGGAGGGGCATAGGAAAAAGATGGTAGTAAAATGACAAGAATATCAAGGATAATTATATAAAAAGAGACGGCCGTAGATCCGTGATACTCATCTTTGAGACAAATATCAGAACAACATTAGCCTTTCAATCAAGAAAAAGACATCAGGAATAATACAAGGAGGTCTTGGAAATCAAAGGCACGAGAACGAAATGTTAAAGACTTGGGAAAACTCGCATTCGTTGCGGAGAAGGGCTAGTGCAGTTTAGGGAGGTAAAGGTAAGATAGGGTCAAAGAAGATAAAACAGTGAGACAAGAAAGACAACAGAAGGTGCGTTGGGTGGTGGGGTTGGTTTGGTCAAGTTGGTCAAAGTGTCATGAATGTGTTAAGGGGAGGAAATATCAACCTATTCCAACGCATGGTAGAGGGAGTTTTGAGTGTGGAAATTAACTAGTAGGCCTTGAAAAGTGGTAGGTTTTGGTTACGTCCAAATCCAAAGTCAGCTCACAGTAGAATTTAAGAGTTGAAACTTAAACATTCCCTCACGTTGAAAGAAAGAGATAGATACCAAACCGTTGTCTTCCTTCTCTCTCCATCTCACTCTAATCTACACACTGCACGTAAACACGCAAGCCACACTCTTCACCCACCGAGAGGAAGAGGGAAACACAGTAATAGATGTCAATGAATACGCATTGCAAGAGTGAGAGGACGTAAGGATGAAGGAACTAACCAAAACGTAGTGCATGACTGCACCGAGACGGGTGGAGAAGCATCGTCTCATGCATAGAGTGTTTGTATATTATATAACCAGACAATTTATTTGCGTCATGTTTCTTTCTTAACAAACATAGCCTGAAAGAGAAGTTGAAAGGAAAAAGAAAAGGAAACAGAAAATATATCCAGTTTTCGGTATCTGTAAGTGAGATCTAATGCTAGAAAGTAAATGAAACGAGAGACGTAACCCCTTAGCCAACATTCAAGTATCCATATCCTAGTAACTAAAAAATAAAAAGAGCAACTGCAACAGCTTCACCAACCATTTCACAAGGTTGAGCTACATACCTACATTCTTCTCTCTCTTCTTCCATTGAGTCTTCGTTCTTTCTCTTCTTCCCTTGGGTCTTCGATGTTTCTTTCCCCTCGATTATTACAGGGTTCCACCGTCGAAGGATTGGCTAGAGGAACCAGACTTCATTTCGGGATCCATGGAGCTCATGTCGATGCCATGGTGCTGTTCTCTCTGGGAAACCCCACCCCCCATGCTCCTCACCATATTACCGACCCCGAGGAAGTCTCGAGTTAGCCTGTCGGAACCTCCAAGGCTCCCAGCTGATGAAATGTTGTGCTGAAACCTGGCTTCGTCCATGTTACACAGGCCTGAATTGAACCCACCAAATCCACCAGCTTCTTGTTCATGCCCACCAGTGGTGCAATTCCCACCAAATGCTGCCACCCCTCCGGAGCCACCAAACAGACCAGCATTCCCATTTGCCAGAGAGTTCATTAGATGTTGGAGACGGGTTTCATTCTCCATTTGAAATCTCAAGACATCTCCACTACCATTGCTGCCACCACCAAAGATAGCCTGGAAACTTGTGTTCTTTGCACCAGAAGGTGAAGCGCTACTGAAGCCTTGAAGCAGGGAGGACCCGCCACTTGTTGTCGAACCCATTTGAGCAGCCTTCTGAAGCAATGCGGTCGCAGACATCTGAGGAAGGGAGGATTCATTTCGCATTGAGGTGTTAAAGAGAGAAGGCATGCCAGCAGCCATGTGATCGCTCATAAAATTTCCTGAGAAAAGGGTGGTCGATTCAGTACTCCCATTTCCACTGCTAAATTGATCAGAAATCATTAAGTGGTTGTTCTGGTTGCTAGTGATGTTGCTGGTGTTAATGCTGCTTGTGCTGCTGCTGTTGGAGAAGAAGTTGAGGTTGAAGAGATTGGCTGCGGCGGCAGATGAAGAGGCAGTGGTTCGACTTTGCAGATCAGGGAGTTGCATCAGCCCATGGAAGGGCTTGTTTTGGAGCAAGGAATGGTGGGATCGTGTTTCTTCATCGAAGTCTTGGTTCGAGCCACCACCAAGGAAAAATGCAGAGGAGGGAGGAGGCTGAGGTGGACGGAAGGGCGAAGGGTTTGAAGATGAGATGAGGGGGTCGAAATGGGATCCACTGCCGCTGCCTCCACCGAGCCGAAGGATGTTAGAGGATTGGTGGCTCTGGTCTTGTAGTGAAGTAATTTGAGAATTTTCTTGAGACAGACCCAAAGCCATGCTACTGTTCCCAAATAAGTGGCTTCCAATAGTGCTCAGTCCGGTCGGAATCCTCGCACTTTCCTGTGCTAGAGCATCGCAGAAAGCTCTGTGAGTGATGAAGCTGTCGCGCCTGCAGGAGTTAAAAGTAGAAATGGATGAGCTTAATCAGTTTCACTTCAGTACATAGTACATAGGTGACTGCAAGAATTCCACATGGCTAACCAAATGCTTGAAAAAAAATAAATCTAAGAACTTACTTTTTTTTTTTTTATCTAGAATAATTATAATTACTACTTGAAGTACAGTTATACAATTTTATGCCCCCAAAGCTTGTTACTCTTATACTCTTTTTTGAGACGTACGTTACTGAAGGGATTGCAGAAAGGAATTAATGTCCAGAAACTGAGAAGGTCGCTTGAGGAAAGGAACACAGTAAACAAGCGCAACAACCAATTTAACTCATGCCCCCTAACGGAGAAAATATCCAAGGATAGACGTTTCACCTTTCACCATAAGGCTAGAAATAGAACTAATGGATATCAAGGGAGTCCCACTTCCCCAAGAAACTATAGTGCATCAAGAGGAGATAGGCTTTAGCTAAAAAAAAAAAAGAGAGGAGATAGAAGAAAATTCCCCTTGAAATTGAAAAAGGACAGTCGTCCAAGTAAAAGCTCATTTCACGGACACTAATATTCCTGAAGGACACACTCTTCAATTAATGCAAGTATGGAATTCTTGCGAGCATCATCTTGCCAGTAACATCCACTTCTATCTTCCCCTCCGTCAAAAAATTCCAAATCATACGAACCCTTCATGCTTTCCAACGAAAGAATTTTGTTAAAACCATAAAAGCTACTCCCATTTTCAGTACCATCATTAAATGCCCAACTCCCCTCTCGGATAACCCCTCTTTTATAACAAATTCCTCCTGACATCAATAAAATCAGATGCAACTCACACTGATGATGCGCGTGCATGAGAGAGAGATAGAGGGGGGCGGAGTGAAGGGGACCAGAGAGAGAAGTGGGGTTCTCTTTCCAAGCTCCGACCTTAACGTTTTCACGAGAAGGTGGACCGGAGAAGACCAAGGCCCTGCGTGCATCTAGCCAAACCACAAGAGAACAAACCTCCAAGCCAGCACGTGAACAGGAGAGAGAAAGATAGCAGAAAGGCGCGTTGTTTCCGAGGAGAAAGACGAAAGCCTTTTCACTTGAAACCTCTATGACCACGGCTGCTCTTTAGACAATTTCACATGGCTGCAGTTCCTCGCTGCCATCTGTTTTCATGCACCCACCGCTCCTCTCCAAGCAGGATACCACCCTACCCCCCCTCCTCTCTCTCTCTCTCTCTCTTAACCCTAACCCTAGAACTTTAAACAATAGTAATAATAATAGCAGAAAAGAAGAAAGGAAAGCTGGGAAAGAAAACCCTAATCATCACCAAAACCAGCAGGGAGCTAGCTGACCGGAATACATATAAATGTACAGAAATCTATGACGATATGTGAGAATGATGTCCGTATGATGGATTGTGTTATGTGAAGGGAATGAGACGAAGTGGGGCGAGAAGTACTACCTGGAGAAGAGGGTGCCGCAATCGCAGCGGTACTCGCGGGTGCCGCAGGTCTTGGAGTGGGCCTTCAAGTCGGACTGCACGGCGTAGCGCTTGGAGCACTTGTCGCACTTCCACTTCTTCTCGCCATGCTTGCGGCAGAAGTGCTTCTTGATGCCGGTGAGGTCGCCGAGGGCGCGGGAGGGGTCATGGTGGACGCATGTTGACTCGGGGCACACGTAAACCCGGCGCTGCACCTCCTTGGTGGTCTTCTGCCGCAGCTTCCATGGCAGGTTGTGGCCGCGGCGGTGGAGCTGAAGGTTTTGCTCCCGCTGGAAACCCTTGTTGCAGACCTCGCAGATGAACCGGTTTGTAGCCATCAGTGTCTTGGGTGATAAAGCTATAACTTCCGCGTCCGGATCTGCTCACATGCTCTTCATCATGAGTATTTTGGAATGCTTCATTAATTTAATCTACCGATTGGTTTTATTATTCATCACAATTTAGCTATGCAATTTACCGGTTGATTAATTGTTTAGTTTAGCCAGTGGAGAACTAATAAAAGCGGAGACTTGTGAAGAAACTATAGAATTATAACATAGTTTGGTAATTGGATTGGCAACCATTAGTTAAAATGATTGTTGACAGGCTGGAAGAAGAAGGAAGCAATTAATTTTGAATGGACAAAATCTAAGGAATATGAAGTCAGAATAAATTATTTATTTTTTGGATTAGTAGCAAGAGAGAAGAAAGGAATTGAAAGGTGAAGAAATAAATACACATCATGAAATTTTGATAAATTCCTATTCATTTAGTTTAGATTCAAATTGACGAAAGGTGAAGAAAATGGAAGAGAGATGAAGAAATCATTTTCCATACAGCCCTCAGAAAGCCCAAGCCATTTAATTGGTGAATATGCAATATGGAGAAACAGAAGAACTCAATTCATCTTATCTGGAAAAAGACCAATCCACCAACCAAATGAATTAGTGTTTCCGAAAGTTACATAAGCAAGAATTAAAAAAGAAGAAGAAAAAAAGAAAAGAAAAGCAAAGATTTGGAAAGAAAGCCCTAGCAACAAATCAGATGAAAGTTGGATCTATTTTCCAGATTAGGTTTCTAAGAATCTGGATATAAATTGAAAGGGATATAGGCTTTTCGACATGCAACTAAAGATCTGTATGTTTGAATCATCATGTTTATGCCTGTGAGTGTGTAGATACTTGCTTGGATTTCCTGGAAGGTTCCTCTTCTTCTTCACCGGGGCAGTGGTCTGTGGAGCTGCAGTCGAAGAGGTCGGTGTGGAGGCTGACTGCTGCTGCTTCATCTGGTTGTGCTCGTCCTCTTCTCTGATTGATCCATAGAAGGGTACCGTCGATGAAGTCGATGCCATCTCTTATCTCGAGCCCAAAGCAACAAAGCTTCCTGATGATGCGTTTCCTCCTGTTTCTTCGTCCTCAGCACCTGCTCTTTTTTGATTTCTGGTAAGATCACGACTCGTCCAAATCAAACTAAAATAAAAATTCTCACAACCCAACATGCAACCATGAGCTCCCCTTGTTTTGTTCCATCTATCTATATATCTATCTGCCCGCACTTTCCCCTTCTGTAAATCTAAAAGACAAGGAAGGAAACAAGGAAGGAGAAGAAAGGGAGAAGACCCCAAATTCCTAGCACAAGAGTATTGATCTGAGACACCCACCAGACTACACCTCCAAAAGCCTCCAAAGTCTGCCCCTCCTGCGGTTTCTTCCTAGAATAACAAAAGAACAAAGAAGCTGGAAATCCGAACAAACTGTTGCACTCAAAACTAGTAAAAGGAGAAAGAAGAAACAGAGAGAAAGAACAAAAAAAGATAAGGGGCAATAACAAAAATACAAACCAATTCAGTGACCTCTTCGAGATTTTCCTCCTCTATCTTCTGCTACTCCTTGCTATAAGAATTGAAGCAGTGGAGGTGTAGTGGGGAGGCTAGATCTTGTTTTATTTCTTCCATTTCCTTGTCATACTTTTCATTCCCTCATTCTTCCACACAGTTGCAGTACCTAATTTTTTTCCCTCTTCCTCACCCCTTTGCTCCACAAATAAAAAAAACCATAGTATATATATTATATAAAATGGAGAGAGAGAGAGAGAGAGAGAGAGAGAGAGAGAGAGAGAGAGAGAGAGAGAGAGAGAGGTGTTCTGTTCATGGAGGTCTCCCTCAGGCAAAGCGTGTCGTCATGCGGCTAAGGATTGGGTCCACCGACCTGTAGGCCTTCCCCTCTCGTAACCTTTTCACATCAATGCCCACCTGGACGCTTTGTAAAAATGGAAGACTGTTAGACCCACTAATTACAATGAGATATATATATATAAATAGATTGGTAACCCATTAACATTCTCCAGAGTGCAGTGAGATTAATTACGTGGGGTAGATTGCCGCTACCTTTTGTAGTCGTGGTCGCACTCCTAACTCATTGTTCTCTTCTCCCTAAAATTCCTGTTTTCATTATTTGCTGCTTTTGTACTTTTGTTGTTTAATAACAGGGGAAATATCAGTAGTTCAGTACATATTCTGGTGTTCGTCGCATACAAAGTGGAAGTTTGGAAAAGCTTCTGCCAAACAACTTTTAACTCACAAGAATTTAATGTCTTTGCTGTAAATTGTGTTATTATTCCTTTTTATTATGCAAGATTAAAATAAGATGATAATACCAATCTAATGATGATGCTTTAATGCTGCAAAGTAATTATTACTGGCTAACTGATGAGGTTTTAGTGAACTGCTGGTATGTGGTCATAAAGTCGTGCAACGCAAAACAGAAACACATAGCTTCCTATCTATGTGCATGCATGCGTTTAAGCGACCTCACCACTTTCGTGGTTAGGACCTATCCGTCCTGATATCTTTGTCGGAGGTTTGAGAACTTTAAACCCTCTTCTTCTTCTCAATGCAAGCTTTTTCCAAAATGAGATAATTATGATATATATCTCTGGATAGCAAGTATGGTGGAGACACATTGAAACCACCTTGCACATGATAGGTTCACAGGGGTAGGACCATGGATGAATGCAGAGTTTACGCAAAATTTGGTTAGGAAAAAATTTCAAAATGAATGTTTACACATTGTACCATCTTTTCTCTTACATGCTTAGTTTGGCTTGCTTTGTTTGAGAATACCATAGTTTCATTTATTTGCATTTTAAAGAATATAATAAATTACTGATCTTCCTAGTCCAATTTAATTAGAATGTAAACTCATTGTTAAGAATATGTTTTAATAATGTCATGAATCTGATGGTGCTCATAGATTAGGATGTTACTATATATAACTCAAGTACTGTCAGTTAGGGCATCACAATTCAGCTTGCTAACTGGAGATCTTAGATCCTATATATGATTAGCACTTAGACTTCCACATGGATTTAATCTCTGCATGACTCACATGCACTTTTTCAATCATGCAATGTGCAGTTCCGCAGAGATAATCTAGTTCCAATAGTAACTATCTGCATGCAATTTTTCATGCTGCCAGTAATACTAGAAAACCTTTTTGACCTTGAAATATTTCTTTCCCTTGATATTCTTCTTGATAAGGACTACAGCCCTCTTTCACACGGGAGCACATGCAAGTCCTTTTTTTTTTGGATGCTAAGGCAGGTGGATCATACCTGACGAGTATGGATACACCCAATAAAATCGAAAAATAAAATAACTCGGAGTGCCAAAAATACATTCACATCCTCTAATCTTTTCTGCAAAAATACAACTGCAGTTCACATGTATAAAACACATAATTCATACCAAGATACCAAAATTAGCGCATAAAATTATCAAGAAGGAATTTGCTTCAGGCATAGCTTACAACATTGAAATGTACTTGGATGCGTGCCTACTAGACAAGCTAGCTTGTTTGTCGATATGAATAAACAAAATGGAGAATACACTAATAAATGGTGTGTTAATTGAATGCACACAATCTGGTAAATTTTATTGACTCATCATTACATAACAATCTAGCCTTTTCCCACCTATCTGGATTGTATCTAGGACTATATCTAGTATCATTCTAAGTTTCTCCATATCTTTCTTCATAACCTCCATACATGTTACTTTAGATTTTGCTCTTAGTTTCTTACAATATTCGACACAAACTGAAGTGCTTGTTTTTAGAGCAGCTTTCTCAAATCTTCGTTGTATGTATCTATATAATCTTAATTTATTTTTTATCACTTTGTCCTTAATTTTTGCAACTCATGTAACTCTTATAATATATTTAATTCCTAATCTATCCTTTTTAGTTTTACCATACATCCATTTAATATTTTCACCTCCGTCACACTCAATTTATTCTTTAGTAGAACTTGTTGACTATTCTTATGATTAATGCAATGCTGGGCCTTTGATATTTGGAAAGCTCATTGTTGGAAGATAAATTTATAACCAAATTTATTGTCTATCACATCAATTTTTTGATGTATTCTGAATGAAATTAAAATCTTGTTGTTCTCTTCTAGAACTACCTTTGGGTGAAAAGTGGACTAAAAGTCTATCTATTAGAAGGCAATAATTTTTGACTCTATATTCAAATTTTTCTTAGCATCTTACACTTGTTAATGCTTTGTCTGCAAATAAGCCAATTTTCCTTAGTCTGCACTAATTATTAAGCTAGGGCCCATGAGAGAACATAGGAAAACAAGATCTCAAATTTTTTTGATAGGAAAAAATTGCAACACTCTTATAATGTTCATGGAAGAATAGATTAGGAGTTCATTAGAAGAAACATTAAGTAAATAAAAGAATTCTTTGATGTGCAAACAGAAACTATGACTGCATGTTAAAAAGGCTATTAAAATCTAAGCAGATTATTTATTCCAAACAGTAATAACAAATAAAATTTGGAGATGGAGACAAAGTATATATATTTCTTATGACATGGCATTTAACTAAATGATTCAATCTTGGAATACAGAAGAGACTACTTGGGGGTTGGAACAGGGATTTTTCATGATAAGCATTTGGCAATCTTGTTTGAGCAAAATCATGCAGAAGTTGAGGGATAAGGCATGTATTTTTTAATCAGAACCTAACATATTCAAGTTGTAGTGATTATAAATAATTGGATCTTAACTAAGATTCAAAGATTTCTTAACCAATAACTTTAATTTCTTGTTTCTACAAACCATGAAATTCAAAATAAGTTTCTAACTCACAACTAGCTAAGCACAGAAGGGAAGTTGAATGATTATTGTTCTTTCAAACTTCAAGAATTTGTCATGAACTTTTTTTTTTTTTGATAGAACAAGCACAACCAGGGCAACCCAACCCTAAATACCCCTAACCTCTTAAACCCTATTGAAAGTGGGATAAGATCCTATATCATTTGGTATGATAGCTAAAAATTTTGTATTGGATGTTCAGATAATATAATTAGGAAAATATTAATACATGTTGTTTAGTTGGTTGATTGAATTATTTATGAGTTCATTCTAAAACTCCAAAATCAGTACTGGACGAAGGAATAATAAAATGAGCAAATTGTCCTCTCTCCATGATTGCAAAGGTGAAATTCAATATCACTATGTATTTCTTTCATTACAGTCATATCTTGATCATTCATGATTTTGGTACTGAAGATGGATGGGAAGAACCTATCTTAATTGCTTTGATCAATTCACCAATGTTTCATGAAATGATATTCTGGGTTGGGTTAATTCATTAACTAAGTCAAAGAGGCTATGTGGTCGAGATTTATACTATAATAATTAAGTAGGTTAAAAGCTAGCATAGATAAAATAGTTAATTGGTTTTGTTGAATTACATAATAACTTATTTGGTAACGAATAGAAACTTGAAAGTGCGTTTTCCATCAGAGCTAGAATCATCCTCAAATGCATTACAAGTACACAATAAACATGATGCTAAGGTTTTTGTTTTCTTTTTTTTTGAGTGGGTTTTTATATTTAAATTGTACAAATGTACATCACTTAGTTTAGGATCTTAATTAGTATGCCCAAGCATATATTGCATAAATTTATGCAATAATCACTTTAGATTAAGCAAAATAAAGTAATAGTCGTCAGCACCTAATTATTGATCCATTAAGAATTAGCTTTATGAGAAAAAGAATTACCTTATTTATGCTTCAAAATATGCAAGGGAGGCTTCTTTCAAAGTATTTAAATTGATTTCATTTTTTCTTAAGATACTACAAATTAGGTTAATTACTTTAATTTATAAATTATAAATACATGAGTTTAATATCATCATCAATAGAAATACGTATATGTAAAGTAGATCTCAAAATAAATTAGTCAAGCCTATAACCTGAAAAACAAGACACATCAATATATAGCACTTGTAAGACCTTAAAAGTTTATTCGTCATTCAAGATCCATTCAACGTCAAATGAATTGTTCCTTCAAACAAGAGGTAAAGCCCCATCCCCAAGCCTAATAAAGTTCATGAAATTAAATCTAATGGACCAAGAATATATCATTTCAGGACATCGGCAACACATCTCAATAATCTTTAATTTATTATCATATTCAAAATTATCAAGAACAGATTGGCATTTCTAAAATACTTGAGTGCATCCCTCTTTACTTTTTCTATTTGATTATTATCGACTTGTAAATTTTTCTTAAAATGAATTAAAAGATGCACGTATAGAAGAAGAACTATTGAGAGCTAAACACGAAAGAAGAGAAAGAAAGAAAATGCTGGAAATATTGTACGTCTAAAGTAAAGAAAGAAATATTTCTCAGAAACGAAAATATAAGGCTACATGCATGTTTATATTACAGAATTTTTGGTAACATATATAGAAAAAGAAAAACATGGGTTCCACCTTGTCTCCTAAAGTAAAAGCTGAATTTCTCCATGATCTGTTAATATAAAAATTTAATAATATTAACAAAAGACCGGAAAAACAAACTCTTTGTCAACAAAAGCTCGGCCGGGTTTCTGACTTTTGAGAGATGCCCTACGCTGTCTTAGTTATATTATATTCGTGGCCGCTTGATGTGCTTCTACGTACAAACCATAGATGCTACTTGGGGGCCTCGACTGCCCAGAACGCACCATTCACAGCCAGAGTTACGTACCAGACAGCTCCCCAGGTCCAAAAGCACCCGTATCGTTGCTCTGAATTCCATGAAGCCTGCAGCCAAGAAAGACAAACTCGAGCCGTCAGGGAATTCCACATGCCGTCTTGATCATGGACTCTTTGACTACCAAATGAGCTGAAAATTTTTAATGCAGTCCACAGACAGTGATAGTTAAAAGTAATTAATATTGGGAAAGAAGAATTCCGTGTATAGACCGTGGCTTAAAGCTTCACTTGTGGAGAAACATAACGCAAGCAAAAGTTTTATCCAAAACATTCATTCCCACTGGAGTTTCTATATAGGGGCATGTTGTTTGCATACGTTACTAGATTTCTAATATCAGCTCCTCTTAGCATGAGATTCCCCTCCTTCAGTGGTGCTTTCATGTATAGGAAGCTCCGGGCCGTAAACTACAAAAGGTTACATGTTTAGAAAGCTATTTATCTCTATATGTGTCAGGTGCTCAAATTTCTAGAAGTCACATGATGTACTGTTCTTAATCGAGAGAAATGATGGGTGTGAGTCATTCCACTCGAGGAAGTGATGTGTGAACCATCACAGAAAATGCCATCATTTAGTGGAATAAAGTGGTTGCCAATCGGAGATCACGTAACAACCTATATCAATCTATATTTTTTTTATCATTTAATATTATTTTTTATTAACGTGATCTTGTATTGATCAGTATTATTTTTTTTTTGTTAGCATGATCTTGTTAGAATGATTTTAGGAATCACATAACAACGTATATCAGCAAGTATTATTTTTCGTTATTAGCATTATTTTATATTTGCCCATATTATTTTTTTTTGTATGAAGTATGTATACAAATATATATAACCCCAAAATGTGCCCAATATGATATAACAGAGAAATAAATTTTTTTTCTCTCTTTTTTTTCTCTTATTTTTCTCTTCTGCAAAAGTTTTAACTCCATTCTCGTTGTTTTCTATTTAAGTCAAAACATGGCCAGTTTAAACTAAGATTTGGTATATAAGTATCCTTAATTAAATGAAGAAGATACTCCAATAATGTTTGGATCCATATACTTCTTGAGCATTCTAAACCTACAAGCATTGGAAACGTACACAGATATTTTTATCAAAAAAAAAAAAAAATGTAGGGATGGTCCTGCGTGTGTATGTACACATACACGAGAGAAATTAATTTAGTTATTGTTCCTTCTTTTATAGTGGTATCGCTACAAGAGATACTTTTAGTTCCGCCATGCATGAAACGGACCTCAATGTAAGGATGCAAATGGTTCCCTCCTTTCCAAAATGTCAGCCAATTGTGCTCTAATTCTAGAGATATTCTCGGCCATTTGTGGGTGGTATGGACGAAATCCTCGAGAGTTCTAAGAAACAAGGGCTTTTTATTCTCTATGAAGTGAAAGTTAGGTGTGTGCAGAAAGAAAAGAAAATTTTGGAGAAAAAAAAAATTGAGAATAAAAATAGTAGTCGCCTTTGTCATTATTGTATTATATTGTATTTATAGACACATACGTGCATAAGATCGAATACAGATGGACTGTTTGACCCAACCGATTTGGGTATAAATTATAAATTTTAAATACAATAGAAATGATAATTTTGCTTATCCAAAATTGAGAAAAAAAGATTCCATGGCTAGTGTTTGAAATTCAAACTCAAATTTGAAATGCACCAAACATAGTATTCTATTGGCATATTTCATGCTTGCATAAATTAAGTCTATCTTCAATGGCTGATGCTTGAAATTCAAATTCAACTTTGGAATGCATCATAAATGATAATCATGTTGGTATATCTTGTAATTATGACGGGGCACGAGTCAAGTCTGATACCATAGTCAAGTCTGCTACCACTGACTTAGAAGTGATTACAAAGGAAAAATCTTTCCCATGCAAGGACTTCCTGGTGACAACCCAACTTACTCTACCAGGCATTCTATCATGATACCAAGGCAAGATGCCCATGCGGATGTCCTGCTTTAATTGTTATACGCCTCTAATTCTGCCAAGTTATCTCTAGGCAAAATTATGTCCATAACTAGGTTTCATTTACCTCTACATGTAATTTGAAGATTACCCAGGAGAAAAAGGAATCAAGACGTAGCAAATGCAAACTTGATAAGCCTTTTTCTCCAAAAGCCAGCAGCACAATCAGTAGTGCTATTTGTTGTCTAACTTATCTTGAAGTATTATGTACTTAAGAGCCATCTGCTGCACTTTGTTATCCATTTGACACACAAAATTCTAACATTGATGGGTTTCATCGACAAGCCGAAGTATGTCACTATTAAGTGGCCCTTTTTCACCAATAAACTCCAAAGAATTCGAGGGATCATGAGATTTAAGTCAAGCTATGAGCAAAAACACGTTTTTCTGACTTGAGGGATTTGAACCTACCCCAAGTCAAGGTGATAGAGATCCATGGCTTCCATGTGTGGAAATATCCACTTTCAAAAAGTCGAGTCGTAGACTTTGTAAGGGAGTGAAAAAGAAAGGGAGCTGCACCTTGAAGGTCACTGGTGGGGTTGGATCATGCACCCGGTCAATAATGTGGGGGAACTCATGAAACAGCTAGTTTGCTTGGGTGAGCTTTTGCATCAATATTCGTGTACAATCGATTTTTAAGTGTTTGCGGTAATGGCTGAGAGAGTGGGCAAAGCGGTAGGCAGCTTAGCCGCCGGTGCGAGCCGAAGAACGCCGACACAAGGCGAGGAGAAGGGAGGCCGAGTGAAGCCAAGGGGATGGGCTACGCATCGGATCACAAAGGAGGAGGTGGAGAACCTCCGACGAAACTTCACAACAGTTCTCAAACTATTGAAGGAGCAGATTGAAGCCTCAAAGAAGGCTTGGAAAAACCAGGCGATGGTCATTTGGAGCCTTGGCCGCTGAGTTTTGGCAGAGTGAGTGGCCTGGGACATGGTCCAACGAGGGAAGACTCAGTATGAGGTGGAGTCCGATCCACTAAAATGAGCCTGATTTTTGCTACAGGTGTGGGCAAATCGAGCACGCTGAAGTTGCTTACAAGTTCCCGATGTTGGAGGTGGAAGGGGAAGTGTAGGATCAGATGCAGTCCCTAGCTCCCAAGGAGGTAGAGACGGGTGGCGACTCAGGGCGAGGTGGTGACCCAGTTTCCAGCTCCGATGAGATGGCCCGGAGGCCGATCTTCAGCTCTTGATTGGTGGCCAAGAAGATGTGACCACTGTGAGCCATCATGGGACCGCCATAGCCGAGGAAGATGGCTGAGCCAAACATGGAATCGTCGTCCTCACGGCCACGATCCTCCCTAACCATCTGAGCTTTCTCGACTTGCCGTCGGACTCAGATGGGTGGCAGAAGCTGGCGAAGGTGGCATGGCAGCGATCACCCTAGAAGGATCGGCAAGATGGTGAGAGAGCTGACTTGGGCACTGGGTCTAGGGCGACTCAGGGAATCTGCCAAGCCAGGTCGAGCTTCGACCCACTGAATGAGCTAGTTGACTCGGCGGATGACTTGCGCAGAGTTGGGTCGGGCACTATGTAGCCCGACCTAGTGGTAGTAATGGTGGATGCGGGCCTGAGCCATTCGAATAAGAGGACAAGGAGCTCAGCGACTGGGTTGGCCCGAGTGAGCCTCGGTGCGGCGAACTTGGGCCGCCCCGGTGGCCCGAACCAAACAGCCCAAGGGGACAGGCCTGACGTGCTCAAGGCAGTGAGCCAAACACTGAGAATGGATAGGGCCCTAGTGACCGGGAGCCATCTACCGCCCCCTTCGTCCAAGCATCGACATCTTCCCTGGGACTGTGCTTCCAACTCCGGCAAACTCCGGTTCTTCTCTAACACCGCTGGGGGGTTCGCCTGCTCTGATCTTCAGAGCTGACTGGGCTCGTGCTCTCTTTGGTGGTCATGGCCCAATTGATCCCGATCCGATGGTGCCGGTTCTTTGCTCAACCGGGGAGGCAGTGGTGCTGGCAGCTGGCGCAGCTAAGGCAGTGGTGCTGATAGCTAGTGGTGAGTCGATGTGTGGTCAGCCGAACCAGCTCCCTTCCACTAAGAAGGGGGATCAACAAACTTCTGTGAGGAGGGCCAAGGCGACTTTGTTGGGTGGTGATTCATGAAGGGGAGATGGATGTGGGTTGGCCTAGCTAGGAGAGCAAGGAAGTGGGACCCCGTGTGGCAAGGAGCAGGGTCCTAGTTTATTGAATGTTGAAGAATGAAGATTCTTGTGTAGAACTGTAGGAAAGTGGGTAAGCCCTCCTTCACAACCTCATTCAGGAGATTGGTCTAGGTGCATGACCCGGATATTTATTTCTCGTGTGAGATGCAGCTCTTTGGAGATAGCTTTTGCCAAGCACAACGTCATTTTTTATCACTTGAGAGTCCTATGCAGTTGAATCTCAAGGTCTATCGGGTGGCATCATTGTTTTATGGAAGCAAGGTGTGGCTATTGTGATGTGTTCCACAACTTCTCCTGGCAAATTGTAATGGTAATTTCAAAATCTAATGAAATTCCTTGGATTATGTTGGAAGTGTATACTAGCACTAATTACAGGGTGCAGAGGACTCTCTGGGGAGAGGTGACTAACCTTGTCACACAGGGGATCCTGACCCTGGTTGATTGTAACTTTGAGTATATACAAGGGCCCATAGAAAAGAGATGAGGCAAGGCCTACACTAATAAGGTAGAAAGAAGGGTGTTTCGTGACTTTCTGGTGGCAAATAAGTTGGTGGATCTTGGGTTCTTAGGGCTGAGGTTCCAATGGTGCAACAATTATTCATGCCACACTAGAGTTTTCCTTCTCTGGATTGCTTCATATCACTGTCCTCTTTTGATCAGCACTGTGTCTAGCTCCTGCCACCACAACCCCTTCTAGTTTGAGAAGATGTGACTGTGGTATCCCTAGTCTTGGGATATTGTCTGGGGGGCTAGAAAACTCCGGTGCGATGGAATGCCATGAAGAGGGTTACTCGCAAAATGGAGCTTACCAAGTGAAGGTTACAAAGATAGAACCGAAAGGTGGTGGGCGACATCTTCAGATGCCTAGATGAGGTGGAAGCTTCCATTGCTGACACTCAGGGGAGGGAAGATAGTTGAGGCAAGCTATTGGAGGCCGAATTGGTTGATCTTCATCATAAGCTGGCTACGCATTACTCTCTTCTGCAGCAGTAGGAGGTCTTTTGGTGGCAAAAGTTCATAGTCTAGTGGATCAGGAAAGGGTATAGGAACACTTATTTCTTTCACCGATCAACCATCATTAGGAGGCAGAGGAACATGATGCAGTCCTTAAGAGCTCGTTTGGTTCGCGGAAAGCATTTTTTCTCCTAGGAATATGATTCCTGGAAAACAAATTTCTAGAAAGAGAATGCCTAGAAAAGTACTTTTGGCATGTTTGGTTGACCATGGAAAAGTAACAAATAAAAAGTTATGTATAATTTCTATTATGCCCTTAATAAAAATTAGGTCTTTAATGTCTCTTTAATGCTTCTTTAATGCTGAAGGACCTTTTTGGAAAAAAATAAAAATGGAGTGATTTCCGCCTCATGGGAAAGTAACTTTTCCATGTTTCTCATGGGAAAGACTTTTCCATAAAATGTGGGAATCATATTTTCATGGGAATATAACTTTTTCGTTTCTCTCTTTTGAAAACTCCAACCAAACAAGAGACATCTCATTACTTTTTCGTTGACCACACTTTTCCCCTTTCTTTTCCCACGAACCAAACGAGCCCTAAGGGATAAGACTGGGCAAAGAGTAGAGGAGGAGATCTGGGTGAGATAGATTCTGTTTGACTTCCTTAGGTCCAAATCAATGGAGGACAACAATCAGAGTGGGGTCGCCCACTTCCCATCGTTGGATGCCAGAGTTGGGACGGTGGGGAATGCGAGACTCATTGAACCGATCTCAAAGGGTGAGGTGCAGGGGGCACTGTGGAAATTGGCGGAGGACAAAGCCCAAGGGACAGATGACTTTTTCCCATTCTTTTTTAGGAAATATTGGTGTATCATTTTGAGGGAGGTAGTGGATGCAGTCCAGCTGTTTTTTAGTATGGTTTCGATGTCAGATGCTTGGAAGGAAATCTACGTCACTCTCATTTTGAAGCACTAGGAAGCGATGGGGCTCAGCCATTTCAGGTCGATCAGTCTTTACACTATGCTTCATAAGGTAGTGACGAAGATTATAGTGGGTAGGATGAAGCCATTGCTGCCTAGACTCATTAGCCAAGGTGAGGAAGTTTGTGGGGAGCCGCAACATTACTAACAACGTTTTGATTGCCCAATTGATGATGTGGGATCTGCAACGAGCCCCATGTCAGTGAAGCTTCATGGCAGTAAAGCTAGATATGGAGAGAGAGCTTATGACAGAGTATGCTGGGAGTTCCTTAGGTTTGCGCTGGATAGTTTTGGCTTCCATGAGACCTGGATCAGCTAGGTTCTCGGTTGTGTACAAAAGTTGTCCTTCTCCATCCTGATCAATGGGACGTCGTCACCTTTCTTCCACTCCACTATCAAGGTTAACCTTTGTCCCCTTACTAGTTCATGATCTGTGTTGATGTGTTATCTTGAGCCTTGCGGGCAGTGTGTTGGGAGCGGGCGATGGACACCTACGTGCCAGCCCTCGGTGCTTGATCGATCTTCCACCTTTTTTTTGTAGACGTCTGACTCCTTTTAGCCAAGAAAAGGACAAGGGACGCGCTGAGGACTATTCTAAGGCATCAGATCAGAAGGTGAATCTTCTTAAGTCAACTATCTACTTCAGTTCGAAGACTAAGCTACGGATGAAAAGGCCATTAGGAAGCTCTTTGGAATGAGGGAGTGGGAGGGGCCGTGGAGTTACTTGGGTGTCCCTATCATCAGATGGAGAATGCGGATGACAAAGTGCCTTAGTATGGTGCAGCGTATCCAAGAGCGGCTTGAGGGTTGGAGAGTTGCCTTGTTATCCATGATGGAGAGGCTGACTCTCGTGAGATTAGATCTTAGCTCCATCCTGGTTTATCTCATGTCCAACACGGTCATCCCGAAGACAGTGCTATTGAGGATTGAGTGACTACTCCGGAGCTTCCAATGGAGCTCGTATGACAACGGACACGAGGTAACCTGTTGGCGCGAGATTGTTTGACTGCTAATTTGGGAAGGAGGGCTGGGTGTCCCGTCTCTACCTATGAGGAGAGAGGCACTGATTGCTAGACATGCAACAAGACTGGTACTTGAGCCATAGTGCCTTTAGAGTTAGATTATGACAACCCGTTACGGATTGTTTACGACAGGCAGGATAGTTCAAAGTAGCCAAAGGTGCTTTTTCATGTGGAGAAAGATCTACAAGTATGTTCCTACTTTCTTAGCTAACACCAGGTGGCTGATTGGAGATGCATGCAGCGTGGATGCTGTGGAGGAACCTTGAGTGGATACTCTCCCAATGAGGCTCTGGCCAACCATGATCAATGTTGAGGTCGTGAAGAGTTTGCGGGTTCGTAATCTCCACCCTGATAGGGTAGGATGGGACTCTAGCCAGATTGACCATCTATTTGGAGAGCACTTGACAGAGAGAGTATACTCGTTGGAAATTTTTGTGTGTGCTGATCTGGATGTGAGGGTTTGGTCCACATCTTGCAGCCCTAGGGTCAGAGTTAAAGACATCTACGGCCTTCTTTGAAGTGAGCAGCAACTGAGGCAAGATTGCATCTGGATTTGGAGGTTCGGACTTCACTTGAGGGTTGTCCTGTTTCTTTGAAAGGTGGTTTAGGGTTGGCTATCAATAAGGTCTATCCTAGGCAGGCCCGAACTGAGCGTCCAACCATACTGCCCTAGGTGTGAGGTGGAGGAGTCCATGGACCATGTTTTATTCTAGTGCAATCAAGCCATAAGTGTTTGGAGGCTTGTTGATATCCCATTGGATGCTCAGTGTTAGTCTGTCTCCTTCACCTAGGTGCTTAGATGATGGGCCGCCACACCTCCGACCTGGTATGTAGCTATCAAGGCAACATATATTATTTACCATATTTGGCTAGCTAGAAATGCCTGAATGTTTATAGAGAGCAGTTCTACACCAAGGATCTTCGTGGAGAGGGCCCGAGTGCAGGCTGATCACCTGTGCACGTCCATCAGATAGGCCATTGACTGCTCGGGCTACATAGTGCTCTATATCTGCTCTTGCAGCGTTACAGACAGTGTACATCACTTAGAAGCCTCCACCCTTAAGTTTTCTTAGGGTCAACTTCGATGGATATGTTTCGGATGGCAACAGAAGGGGTGTGTTGGGCTTTGTGATTAGAGGCCCGAACTCTAGGGTGGTGGCAGTCGGTGAGTGCCCTATCATCGATATTCTATCCTTAGGGTGGAGCTAAGGGCAGCCTGGGTAGGTTTGTTTCATGCTCGGTGCATACTACTGGCTAATGCAATCTTGCTCGAAGGTGACTCGGCTACAGTGATCGACTGAATCTAAGGATGTACTGGTGATAGCGGTAGCTGTCATCCCCTGGTTCAAGATATTTGAGGCATGGCAGACGGAGACATAGCCTTTCAGGCCAAGCATGTCTATAGAGAGGCAAATAGAGTTGTAGATTGGGTGGCTTCATTTATGGTATTCTTCTTGGATAAAGAACTATACATGGTCAAAATCTTACTCCAAAAAAAAAAAATGGTTCGACTAGCCCGTTTCGAAGCCTAAAATATGAAATATCAGTCTGGCCCAGAGTTGCAGATTTAAAAAATATACCCAATTTCAAAAAAATAGATCATGTCAATTGGGCAACGTATAACCAAATTATGCCTCCTAAAGTTTGGCCTGCAACTCAGTTTTTTGATGTGGCAGATCTCACTCTTGAACCCTCCCCAACCCTACTCGTAGTAGCTAAAGTATTTCATATCGAGTCCCAATGATCTTTCTGAATACTCATAGTGGCCAAAATGATCCACATTGAGTCTTGTGATCCTTTTGGATATCTATGGTAGTCAAAGTGCTCCTATGAATTTTAGTATTTTTTCTGAATACTCATAGTAGCCAAAGTGCTCCACTTTGAGTCTGGTGATCCTCTTAGATACTCGTAATGAAAAAAGTGATCCACATCAAGATTAGTGATCCTTCTGAATATTTGTAGTGGCCAAAGTAGTCTATATAGAGTCTGGTGATCCTCTTGAATATTTGTAGTGGCCAAAATATTCCACATTGAGCATGGTGATCCTCTTAAATACTCGTAGTAGCCAAAGTAGTCCACATCGAGTCCGATGATCCTTCTAGATCAAATATCTTCTTGTTTAGAGAATTTAGCTCCTACTAAATCAAAATTAAGATGAAAAAATACTTGCTTCCCTGCCTCATGGCTAAACTACTTAGTTTTGTTCGAAGATAGAGTTGTTGGTGCTCACGTTAAAGGCAATCACGAATTGAGACACGATCTCTTCCTTGTTGGGCTATCTTCTTTTCTAGTTGTAGAAGACATTTCATCATCTCATCATACATCGAGGTAGAACAAGCAATCATACTCACCTTTATTCTTTAATGAACTTCAAGCATGGATAACCCTTCTTATTATTATTTGTACCGCTTGTGCATCTAGACCATGCACAAAGGCTCCCATAGTTGTAGAGGACCGAGGCTCTGATACTAACTTGATCTGATCTGATTAAGTTGGAATTTTTTTAGATAAGAGCATGGCTGCGATACCAACTTGATCTGATCATATAAAATTGAAATTCGATTAGGTAAGAGTATGGCTCTGATACCAATTTGATCTGATCGAAAAAAAGAAAGATTTCTTTCAACATACTCAACTTGAATCTCTCAAAAGCAATAGAGAAGAAGAAGGAATATTGCGAAAGTATGGTTTAAGTCTCATTTTTTTGTATTGATCCTTAAAAAAATGAGATACACAACCTCTAGTTATAATATGAGGTCTGCCCTAATACAATTTGGTCGAATTCTCCTTTCTAATCATAGTAGAACTTTTTTTTTCTAAAAATAGGCATTCTAGTTGGTAGATATCTACTTCTTCATCAACTCTACCTATTGTCGCTCCACTGGATTCTTTTCGAATAGAGAACTATATACAATCAAAGTCTTATCCATTTTTTTTTTTAATTTGACCAGCCTATTTCAGGGCCTAAATGATGAAATTTTGGCCCAATTCAACCTCTTAGAAGATTTGCCCAAAGTTGTAGATTTTGAAAAAAATCCAATTTCAAAAAAAAGATCATCCCAATCGGACATCATATAACCAAATTATAGCCTCTTAATATTTGGCCTATGACACAGCTTCCTGATGTGGCAGATCTTTCTCCTAAATTCTATCCAGCCTTGCTTATAGTGGCCAAAATATTTTATATCATGTCTAGTGATTCGCCTGAGTACTCATAGCGGTCAACATCGAGTTTGATGATCCTTCTACATATCTGTAGTAACCAAAGTGATCCACACCAAGTTTGGTGATCCTCTTAAATACTTGTAGTGGCCAAAATAGTCTACATCGAGTCTAATGATCCTCCTGAATACTCGTAGTGGCCAAAATATTCTACATCGAGTTTGGTGATCCTCTTGGATACTCGTAGTGGCCAAAATGATCCATAACGAGTTTAGTAATCCTTCTGAATACTCGTAGTAGCCAAAGTGGTCCCAATCGAATCTGGTGAACCTTCTAAATACTCATGTGGCTAACGAGTTTCATATCAAATTTGGTGATCCTTCTGAATACTCATAGTGGCCATTGTGTTTCAAATTGAATTTGGTGATTCGCTTAAATACTCGTAGTGTCCAAAGTGTTCCACATCGAGTTTGAAAATATTCTTAAATACTCATAGTAGCCAAAATGGTCTACATTGAGTTCAGTAATCCTTCTAAATCATTACTATATCATGTATAAATATATCATACTTCTCTCTTCTCTTGCCTTCGGAAAGAGTAATTTTTAGATTCCCTATCTCTGGCGTGCCATCCACCATTAGTAGAAGCTATATAAATTAGTAGTATATCAATAAGTCAGAATGAAAGTTTTACAATTGGGACATAAATAACTAAATAATAAGTTAGATATGAGAATTTGTTGAGTTACATGCTTTTGTGCTCTTTTATTGTTCAATTTTGATACATTATGGTTGCGCCTTTCTTAGGCATTGAGGCTGTGTACGGTCTAAATGCATGGGACATTTTTTCTTATTTTGCCCTGCTTTGTGTCTTTGATCTAAGCCTCGTTTTGCATCTTGTTAAATCTAGATTTTTTGAGGCCCCCTAGATCACATGGATCTAGCTGCAACGTTCGTATGGATCAGTGACTTTGTTTTTTTCTTTTATATGAAAGGTTTAAAGATGGAGAGATGGGAATGACAATTATAACTCCTATTTATCCATCCTTGCAAATATATCAGAAGCCACCATGGATATGGGTGAAGAAGAAGCCATCATATTCAAATCGACAGAGGAAGCTCAATCGACGGCATCGGAGTGTCAGTGGTGCATGGAGAGGCCGAAGATCATGGATTAACTGCTTTCCTTCCTTCCCCTCCAAGGACCTCGCTTCGATTTTTTTTCTTCTAAATGGTAGTTAATCAGAGGGAACATGGGCATCTCAAACTTCCTTTCCACTTTGAAACTATTTTTCAGCAAGCAGAATTCATTCATATTTATTAGGCTAATGAGTCCATAAGAAGAACAGAATTTGGCTGATACCAATATAGACACTCCCATTCAGCATGGAACAGTCAAATTTCGTGCATTATGATACTCTCCTGAGAAAATGATGGAATTGTGAATTATTGGGGTTATTGCGTCATATCAAATTTCGTGCATTATGATACTCTCCTGAGAAAATGATATCGTGTAGCAATTACATGCCTAATCGAACTTTAAGAAAAAAATCTTGTACCAAAAGAAGAAAAAAAAAATTTGTCCAAAAACCTGTTCCAAAACAATGGTCAACCAAACACACATGGATACAAAGGGCAACCATCGAACACGCATGCACAAAAAGGACAACCATGGCAGGAGAGATGCTCTGGTGTCATCGGGTGGGGAAATTTGGAGTAGTTTTGGTACAGGGGCCGATTATAGAATTCCTGGCGAGAATTCCCCTTGTAGAGAAGAAGACAGGCACCAAATTAAGCAATAGGGTGCTGTCCTTTCTTACTATTGGCACCAAACTCACTTTTGTCATCATCTCTTTCGACAGTACGGAAGCCTTCTCGCAGTCAGCAGCATCTTGCTCGCCATATTTGGAAAAAAACTCTTTAAAACGTACATAAAAAAGTTCTCTTTATTTCCAGTACTGCCCTCCCTCGACTGGAATAAGTTCAAGTATATATTGGCATGGTTTAAGTTGCTATATAGAAAAAAAAGGAAAAAAAAATTTAGTTTTGATACGTGACAGCACATAATACATGATGAACCTTCAATAAATGAAAAATCAAGATGACAATTTTGAGCATCACTATCATTATTTGAATTTCGAAATTCATCTTGCTCTTGGGTTTTCCCTATGCAGTGGATCTACGATGTATTGTGTGTGTGTCTATTGTGGTGGAAACTAAACTTGGAAATGTGATGTGACTAAATCATCTAGATTATGATCTATGTGCTAATCCAGACACATTATATGAGATTCTTCAAAGCATTCTGATCGCCGCCCCCTAGCTAACTTAAACGTTGCAATGGGTAGACCAAAAGCAGCCAACCTTTAGAGCTAAAGCCTCTCAACTTAACCTAACGACCGATCAACTTGGCAACCAACTCGAGCCAAAAGAACCTTCTCATGGCAGAGGCAGAATGACCTCTTTGCCCAAATATGCATGAGGTTCTGGCAATTCCATCATATGCCACATGGTTATGATACATTCCTAAATTATTATGCTGCAGGTTGTTACAACACGACTCCAAATTTCTTAAGATGCAATCCACAAAATATTTGGGGTCCCAATTATAAAAAAGCCTAGAGACCCTTCATGAGAGGTAAGAATTGCTCTACTATCCAAAATTCAACTACTAAATCACTTAATGCCAATATTATTTTTCCTCTTCTTCCCTACTTTCTACCAGAAACCCTCTCTGGCTTATCGGAGGGTTCAGCCGGAGCCAATCCAGAGAGTTCTCTAACGTTTTTCTATTATCCTACAGATCCATAAAAGCGGCCTACAACATTGATCCGAGATCGGCAACAATAGTGTCTATATATGAGAGAGAGAAAGAAAAGTGTATGAATACACAGAAATGATTGGGTGTGGGCATGGACATAGTGTACCAGGGACATCCTTTTCTCTATGTTGGCAGCTAAAATAGAAGCTGAGAGCATGGGATTTAAGGTTGCATTCTTTTAAGTCGTCCAACTCCATCTTTTCATCTAGCTATGGCTTTGACAATAGCAATACAGATCTGGAATTCTAAGCAAGAGATAATCTCTTCATATCTCATACCATGAGTGTGATGAGATTTGAAGTCTCGAGAAAATGTAGTCTCAAATATGTTGAGCCTTTTGACATCTTGGATAGAGTCAAAGAAGTAGTCTACTGCTTGGCTTTACCTCCTACACTTCCTGGAGAGATTAGGATCTAATAGGGTCACTTCTTGAAGATTTATTTCTCTCTCTACAAAATTTCTTTCTCTACAAAGTTTCTCTCTCTACTAGAGTATGCTAGATCTTAAAGAAGGGTTTTTTTAACAAATGATTTTGATCAACTCTAGTGAAGAGGGTCCTGATCCATAGCTGCCGGGTGGCATGTCGGCCCTCCACACTAGTCTAGGTTGCGCACTGCCAAATTATACCATTAGTACTTTTTATAGTGTTATTTGCATCATAGATCAGACTAACCAAGACGTCGGGTGCTACTGCTTGGCCAACCCTATGAGGATGTTGAAATTTAGAATTTTTATTCTTAAAATAATCGTTGTAAAATTCTGATCAAAATATAATTTTTAAATATTAAGCACTGAAAGGAATTTTTGAAATTAATTAGACCTATAGTTTTGTTTTGCTCACAAGGTAAATAATGCTTCAATTTTTCTAGATTTATCTGCAAAAAATAAAAGTATTATAGTAATAAATTTAGAATTGTATTGATCTTGTTCGATTGATTTTGATACTATATGATTTCTTATATTTTTGTAGAACTAAGATATGAAACTATATGACTATTTTGAACTTTAGCCAGACTATGTTAAGGACCCCATTAATAGGAGCTAATACATTGGCAGTTGATTAGTCCTAAAGGGTTATGTTGTAAGAAGATGCAACATACCACAAAGAGATACATGATTCTAATGGAATTTGCTGCAAAATGATGCATGGCATACCTCAAGAAGATGTCCCATATCATAATCCTGCCATAGAAAAATCTGATCATAGCTCATAGTTGACAAGATGAACTAGATATTTTGAAAGAATTGGAATTTATGAATAAAATTTAAATTTTGAGAAAGATTTGACTCACATGAATGATATTTTGATAATGCTATCTATCTAGATCTAGGTTTGAGTTTATGAATTCAATATGTTTATTTCTCCTAAATTGATTTTTATTTTGTTGACCAATTCATTTAGTGGAAGTGTTCACTGCTTGCTAGGCTACCGAGCTCATTATCTTTTCTTTTATTACTTACTAGGCTATCAAACTTATTGTCTCTTTTTTTTTTTAGATTTCGATACTTAGTTGCAGACATGAACACTGCTCTAAAAGTGAGACTAAAAGTAAGATTCGATAATATCAATACAGTTTAGATTTAGATTTAGATTTATCATTATCTTTTTATAGGATTATTAATTAAGGTTTAATTGATGTAAGGCTTTTGAATTTTATCTATCAGTTAGATTTGTAGTATCTTACCATGAATTAGTAAATCAGGAAAGATATTTTCAATTAGTTAAATTTTAGATTTTAGTTATTTTAATTATCTCTGCTACGATGCATTTGATATGGTGTTGGAATGCATTACATGCTTGTGGGGAGTGTTTTTCATGAGGTTTTGGCGGTTGCTGCAACCCCAGCTTGCGATTTCGAATCGAGGGAATGGCAATTTATATAGTTTGAAAGCATAAGTGGATTAATCATAAGATATATAAGTAGTCATAGGATAAATGTAGGTGGGTAGACACTAGGGATATTACGACATTAATTTATGATGATTGTCATATAACTTTAAAAACCTTATGCTCTCTCCCCTACATTGTTCGGTATGTATTTTCTTTGTCTCCGTGAGTCTCCAACACATCCCATCACATTAGCATGAGTAGATATGTGATAGAGGGTCACATATCATGTAAACTATGAACCTTAAAACATGGAATGCCTACATAAGATATTAATATTTTTAAAATATGTTCTACATTACATTAGTTGAACTAAAGCTAATTTTTTTTAAAAAAAATTAAAGTAATGAAAGTTCACATTGCAAAACTAGTATTTATTTCAGACTCAATTGAATGTCAAACATAACAATTTATTTAAAAAGAAAAAAAAAACAACCCCTAAATCCTAAATCTCTTCCTCACAGCGCCATGGTCTCCTTCAAGCTATTCATCGCCATATGAAAATTTAAAAAAGAATAAAACATGAGCTAAGAGCCTAGTAAGTACCTTTACATCTCTAGTTGGATCAAGCATATTTATGACTAAATGAAATAATGTTCATAAATAACATATCATAATAAATTGCAATGGAAACTAATCTAGTAAATGGACAGGATGAAAAATCCACTACCAACAAATGGATCTTTAATAGTTTAATAATTGCTTCTCAAATGTTGGAATGAAACTAGTTTCAAATGCATCGCATGGAGAAAATCTTTTTGTGAAGCTTTAAGTGAAAACAAGAACAAATCTTTGTCCTCTCTTAGTCTTTACGACTATAGCCATGATTGCCCTACAACTGTTAGAAGTATGCCCTAAAAGTCAATGTGGCCAACACATATTTGTAATATAGGGCACAAATTTGTAATTTGACTCTTATCAATAAATAAGATTGGGCAATTTGTTTTTCATTCATTTTTGTATGTGTCTATGAATCGTCCAAGAAATTAATAGATGATGACACATATTCTCAAGAAGTTGAGACTTTGAGGCATGTGTCATTAGGAATTAATTTCTAAATGCTTCTGATCGATGGATCCATCACGAGGGACGGTGATCGATCCGCTGAAATTAGTGCATAGATCACTTAGTCAGATGGACGAGTCTCGGATCCACAGTGTAGAGACACTGGAGTGATTATGCGAGTACTTGTTAGAGAATAAGGTATTGAGCATGACCAAAGAAAGTAGTCTCATTGATGTCTATCCACTCGTCAGTGACTGCTTATGCTGCAGTTGTATGACTGGTCCTTTGACTTGCGATGCCTCAGCTATTCACTATGAGGTTGCTGTAGTTTGACGAGCATGTGAACTTGAGCCCTAGCAATTCGGATCCTTATAGTGCGGATTGGTTGCAGTAGGTTCATTTTGGAATAGGGTTGCATCTAGATGGGATCTATCGATCTTGATAGATTAGGAGTGATCCTATATGATTTATGAGACTGAGTACGATAAATTTCTGGCCAGGTATTTTTGAAAAAGAGTTTTCAATATCTCGAACTGGAAGTCGAATAAATTTGATATATGACGGACGATAGGGTTTGACGAGATATCCATAACCTCTGTCACGTCAGAATTCATGATAAAGGAACTACATAATATGCTAATTACACCTAGAGGTTCATACATTCTATTCTGCTGGGTTGCCACCATATACTGCTTGGTGTCACTAGTGGATTGTGAGACTTAAAGGCATTCACTTGGTGACCAGTGAACCCTAAGAGTAGAACTGAAATTGGTTTAGTCCACTGAAAGGAGTTTCAGTGATATCGAGATGGAGATCTCAATATGTCCCACTACCAGCCAAAATAGAACCTACGGGATCGCACACATAGAGAATTTAATTAGTCAGACTATCATAATTGTGATTTGGAATCATAATAGAAGTCAACCATTAAGATGATTGGTGATTGATTAACCCACTAAGTGTTAGTGAGTTAATGAAAGAAAAATTAAGTAGAATTGATTGCAATTGGTTTAAAATTGAGCTGTTTAAATGAGCCAAATTAAATTAGGTTCGACCCAAATTGATTTGGGTTCATGATTGGGTCAATTTGATTAAACCAGGATTTGTGCGGATTTTAAAGTCCACATGTCGTCGTAGGATGAATAAGACTTAAGTCGTGTTCACACTATGCGGACTTTAAAGTCCACATGGCATCGTAGGATGCATGCTCCCAATTAATTTTCCTAATGTAATTAGGAGTTAGCCTAAGTCCTAATGTGATTAGGAATTGGGGATTAATCATGTCCTAATGTGATTAGGAATTGGAGATTAATCAAGTCCTATGTGATTAGGAATTGGAAAACCCTAGGGCCCTCATCTATAAATAGGAGGCGTGTGAGAGCCTTCTTTATGAAATTCCTCCCAACGCCTCCACCCTCTTCCTCTCCTCCTTCTCCACAACAGCAAGAGGAGACCTTTCTCCTCTCTCACGGCAGCAAGGTAAAGGCCCTTCTTCTTCCTCCAAGGCGTTGGAAAGAAAAGAAGAAGAAGCAAGGGAAGAGCACTCCACACGGCAGCAAGGAAGAAGGAGTTCTTCCTCACGCCAAGCCTCCTTGTTCCTTCTTCCTACGGCAGCAAGAGGGTCCTCTGCATCCTCTTCTTCCACGACATTAAAGCAAGGAAGATCCACAATTAAAGCTACCTCCATCTCTCCTTTAATTGCGAGCAAGGTTGAAGAAAAAAGCGTTCTTCTTCAAAGAGGTATGCTACAGATTTTTATCTTCCAATATTATGATAGTCATGGGAGGTCTTTGCAAGGAGCTAACACTCCGGTAAGACCTTATCTCAGATGATTAGATCCTCGTGTATATACCTGTAGAGGCCTGATATGTATGCGGCTTAACCAGAAACCTAGAAAGATCATCAGGCTGAGGTGTTTTACACTTGCAGAATTTTTAAAAATGAGATTTTCAAATCTATAACTTCTGATTTTTGTTTTAGTTTTATGAATCTTAATCAACCCTCCTCAGATCCTAATCTTCCCTCCCTAATGAGTTCAAAGATCTTCTGAATTTGCATCTAGAAATTTTTTTGAATTCTACGATCCGAGGCATGTTCACGCGATGAACGGCGTCCCGTGTGAATTCCGCTGCGAATGTCGCATCTCATGGGGCATATCTCAGCAGTGGTATCAGAGCCATGGTTCTAGGGAGCATGATTAGGACTTAAGGATCGATTACCACGTTTTCAATCTAATTTTTAAAAGAATTATGTTTGCTGGATTTTCTGCGTGCTGAAATTTCAGATTGCTGAAATTTTCAGCATGCAGATTTTTATTTGCTTTGATCTTGCAATTTATTTTTGAATTGCATTAGATTATAATGTTTAAAATTAATTAACGCATGATCTAAAATTCAGAGAAAGCATAATAGATAAAAAGTTATAGATCTGAAAAATTATAGATGAGATGCATGTGGTAATCATAATGTTCATACTTATTTAAGGTTATGTTTAGAACAATATATGCATGAGATGTATGTATTAGTTAAACAAAATTTATTTGCATTAGATGTAAATAAAATCCTTAAACAATAGGACATTTACATAAGATGTAAACTGAAATAATTATGTTATTTACATAAGATGTAATCATATAATATATGAAAGGATTTCATAATTGCATAGGATGTAAACTTGAACCAATGTGACATTTACATAAAATGTAAATTGAATGACATATGGTATGGGGTAGAATGTTACATTTGATGTAAATTCCAAGATACCTAAAATCTCCTTAAATCAATCGAGAGTAAACTATACATTGAGCTAGCCATATTTGATTAATTGATCTAATTGGCGTCTAAAAAAGCTAAAAGGTGGTTACTTAATTAGGACCTTACTCTCTAAGTGAAGAGAGCCTCCCACCTGCTTGATCGATTACTTTCTATGGAAAGCTCAAAGTTGGAATCACTAAGATCTGATTACCCAATATTAAGTCGATTGGTCTTCCTCCATAGTAGAGTTGCTAAAATCTTTCCGGCGTTGATTAGTCTCGGTGGGATACAGTGGGCTAGTTGCATCGGAGGATTGGACCTCTCTATTGACATGAGATATTGTGAGATAAAGATGGATTTGGGCTCCAATAACTGTTAGGTGAGGATCCAATCACAACTTTATTTCTGCGGGATATATGGTGGGTCTGACTTAACCAGGAAACGGGTTCAATAACTGTTAGGTAAGGTCCTTATGACTTGGAGACCAGGTTAGCTCAATTTGCTTATGAAGCATTGTACAAAAGTTGTACACTCATCATCTATATGTCTCCAATAACTGTTAGGTGAGGTGACATGTAGATTGGTGGGATCGCAGCATCCTACTCGAAACCCTAAGTCGCAAGTTCCGTATCTTTACCAAGAGAGTGTGAGAGATCCGAGAAATAGTGGAAGGATTTGATCCAATTTTATTTTAAAAGTTTCTAAAATAAATTAATATCAAATACAAATTTCTAATTAGAATCTTTACTCTCTGCAGACGTCAATGGCTTCCAACCCAATAGCTCGAATTCTAAATAACAACAGGTTGATCGGACCAAACTACAAAGATTGACTCTGCAATTTGAAGATCGTCTTGAGTTGCGAAATGATAGCTTATGTTCTTGACCATGAACTTCTGGTGTTACCAGCCCGTGCAACCAATGAGCAGCGTGAGACGCATGCAAAATACTTGGATGACGACAATAAGGTTAGGTGCTACATTATGGCATCTATATCCAACGAATTGCAAAGCCAGCATAAGAGCATGAAGACTGCTAAGGACATACTTGATCAACTACAAGAGTTGTATGGTGAACAGAGTCGCACAGCGAGATTTGAATTATCCAAGCGGCTCTTCAAAGCCAAGATGCGCGATGGGCAGTCTGTCCATGAACATGGTTTCACCATGATCAAGGATCTTAAGGAGCTTGAGAAGCTTGGCATGACCATGCATAAGGATTTATAAACGGATTTGATCCTACAATCATTGCCATCTTCATATGGGTAATTTATTGTAAACTACCATATGAATAAAATTGAATGCACCAAGCTTGAATTGTTGTTATGTTGGTAAAAATTGAGGGACCCTTGAAAGGTTCAAGAGGCATAGTTCTCGCTGCTGAGCTAGCTTCTACTTTCAAGAAAAAATTTACTGGGAAGAAGCAGAAGCCTGTGAAGAAGCAGAAGACCGAGAAAAAGCCGAAGAAGGAAGTTCCTAAGAAGAAGGCCGAACCCAAAAAAAAATGTTTTCATTGCAATGAAAACGACCATTGGAAAAGAAACTGTCCTATCTACATGGGAAGCATAAAGAGCAAGAAGGGTGACACGCCTTCTGAAGGTATGTCTAATATGCTCATTATTAAAACTAATCTAACAGTTTCTTCTATTTCCAGTTGGATTACAGACTTTGATTTTAGTGTTCACTTGTGCACTACCATGCAGGATTTAAAGAAAAGTAGAAGACTTATGGAAGGTGCAGTAACCCTACGGGTTGGCAATGGAGCAAGAATTGTTGCTGTTGCTGTGGACACATTCCCTTTGCATTTATCATCAGGATTTAGTTTAATACTTAGAGATTGTTATTTTGTACCTAGTGCTTGCAGAAATGTAATTTATGTATCTTGTCTAGCACAGAAACATCATGAATTCAATTTTAATAAAGACTATATTTCTATTTATTTGTGAAATAAACTGTTTGGACATGGTTTTATGATTGACAGTCTCTATCACTTACATATGGATGTATCTGTGAACGTATCTGAGCATACAGTGAGTACCATAGATTCTAAAATATCTAGAGATGAGATAAATCAAAAGTATTTATGGCACCTCAGACTTGGTCATATAAGAGAAGACAGACTATCATATTGTGATTTGGAATCATAATTAGAGAATTTAATTAGTCAGACTATTATAATTGTGATTTGGAATCACAATAAAAGTCAATCATCAATATGATTGGTGATTTAATTAACCCACTAAGTATTAGTAAATTAATGAAAGAAAAATTAAGTGGAATTGGTTGCAATTGGATTGTAATTGGGCTGTTTAAATGAGCCATATTAAAGTGGGTTCGATCCAAATTGATTTGGGTTCATGATTGGGTCAGTTTAATTAAACCAGGGTTTGTGCAGATTTTAAAATCCACATTTCATCGTAGGATGAATAAGACTTAAGTCGTGTTCACACTATGCGGACTTTAAAGTCCACATGGTATCATAGGATGCATGCTCCCAATTAATTCTCCTAATGTGATTAGGAGTTAGCCTAGGTCCTCACGTGATTAGGAATTGGGGATTAATCAAGTCCTAATGTGATTAGAAATTGAAGGCGTGTGAGAGCCTTCTTCATGAAATTCCTCCCCACGCCTCCACCCTCTTCCTCTCCTCCTTCTCCATGGCAGCAAGAGGAGACATTTCTCCTCTCTCACGACAGCAAGGTGAAAGCCCTTCTTCTTCCTCCAAGGCGTTGGAAAGAAAAGAAGAAGAAGCAAGGGAAGAGCACTCCACACGGCAGCAAGGAAGAAGGAGTTCTTCCTCATGCCAAGCCCCCTTCTTCTTTCTTCCCACGGCAGCAAGAAGGTCCTCTGCATCTTCTTCTTCCACAGCATTAAAGCAAGGAAGATCTACGATTAAAGCTACCTCCATCTCTCCCTTAATTGCGGGCAAGGTTGAAGAAGAAAGCGTTCTTCTTCAAAGAGGTATACTGCAAATTTTTATCTTCCAATATTATGATAGTCATTGAAGGTCTTTGCAAGGAGCTAGCACTCCGGTAAGACCTTATCTCAGATGATTAGATCCTCGTGTGGATATCTGTAGAGGCCGGATATGTGTGCGGCTTAACCAGGAACTTAGAAAGATCATCAGGCTGTGGTGTTCTACACTTACAGAATTTTTGAAGATGTAATTTTCAAATCTATAACTTCTGATTTTTATTTCAATTTTATGAATCTTAATCAACCCTCCTCGGATCCTAATTTTTCCTTCCTAATGAGTTCAAAGATCTTTTGGATTTGAATCCAGAAAAATTTTTGAATTCTATGATTCGAGGCGCATTCATGCGATGAACGACATCCCGTGCGAATTCCGCTGCGAATGTCGCATCGCACGGAGCGTATCTCAGTAACAGCAAGGTCCAAAAAATATTAGAGTCTAAGTATTACAACATACTGTGAATCCACAGATGCTAGCAATTCGCCCTGCCTATTTGGGTTAGAAAGAAAATTAGCTCTAAATCACATAAAAAAAAATTCCACAAATAGTTTGTGCTAGCAATCATCCCAAATAGATAGGCCTAAAAGGAAACTAGCTCCTGACTATAATACGTTCTCCATCAACATGTGCTAATGATCACCTTATTAGAGCCTTAGAAGAAAACTAGACCTTAAACTTGTGTGATCATAATCAGACTAGATTAGAAAACATCACATTCGTTCCAAACCAATTTTTCAGTCATATAGTGAAAATAATTTCTTCAAATATCAATATGTTTCAATCAAGGTTTGACATTCCAATGTGCAACACAAGCAATTATGCCTATGATTGTGTTCGAGTAATCACAAAATCTGATAGGTCTATCAATCAATTTTTGAAAAGAATATTTTCATCATGTCTACCCAACCAGCATACACAATATGTCTTTTATGCTTGATCCATATTTTGAAATTTATTTTATTTTTTCATGCATAATTAAATATGTATATTTTTACATAAATTTGCAAAAAATCAAAGTCCAAAAATCAAATACCAAAATTATAAACATATTTATCAAAATACAAGATCAAATATACATATACTGTGAGGACCCATGCGGGCGTGTGTTTAGTCCCACATCGGTTATTCGCCGGGTAGATCTTGGGTATTTATATAGGATCAAGGAACCCAAATAATAACCTTTCGGCTAGACATTTTGGATGAGGTTCTGGGTTGTTATAAATGGTATCAGAGCGGACCCGGCCCATAACCTTTGTGAACTAGGGGACACTGTCGCACGGATCCATTGGGGCAGACCACGGGCCAATTGTGGTGTTTGTGATTAGATTTGAATAGATATGAACCCTTAGCCTGACAAGGACGTCAGGGCTTGAACGGGAGAAGTATGTGAGGATCCGTGCGGGCGTGTGTTTAGTCCCACATCAGTTATTCGTTGGGTAGATCTTGGATATTTATACAGGATCAAGGAACCTAAATAATAACTTCCGGCTAGCTATTTTGGGTGAGATCCTGGGTTGTTACATATACACATGTTGGTCTACAAATTAGATACAAAAATAATGTTTCATAAATACAATTTATATGCATCTTTAAATAATGTTCGAGTGTAGAGATACAATCAGGTTGTAAGGTACAAAACTTCCTCCAAAAAAAAAATAGTACACACAACATAGATAAAAACATATCGATGATTAGGTTTTCTGGAAAATCTAAAGCAACCATAGTTTTCACTTTAAATTTGGGGCGTACAAAGGGTCTCTAGTTTGGGAGGCCCACCTATGGTTCCATAATTCAGAAATCTTCCAAATCAAGAATTGTTGACCCAGATTTGTCGACTAGAAATCAAAATCTAGATGCACATATAGAATTTAATTTGACCTCCAAAGGTATGATTTATCCCATGATCTAAGAACAGGGTAGTGGGTAGAGATTACCTCGGATGTGGGTTCTATCCTCTAAGACGGAGGTACCTCCAAGCTCAACAATTTTGGTCTCACCTTGATCTCCGAGAGGAAACACTAGGTTAGAGAGAGATAGAATGAGAGAGAAACAGAAGGATATATATAGAGATACAGAGAAAGAGAGATAGAGAGCAAAAAGATAGGGTCGGCCCTATGCCAAGTAGAGCTGATCAAAATCCGGACCGGGCCGGGCTCGGACTGGGCTCTACAGCAGAAATTAGGCCCGATGGCTATGCCCAGGCTCGGCCCAGCTCGGCCCAACTGTTGGACTTAAATTTTTGTCCAGGCCCAATCCGACTTTATACATCTGGTCCCAGGTCCGACCTGACAGACCCGATTTTTTTTTTTGTTTGGAATCTGAAAATGGACCAGAATGGCCCAACAGCTTAATGGGCTCTCTAAAACTGGATGTATTATGGTATTTTATATATATAACACGGGCTAGGCCGGGCCATTTTTAAAAGTTTTCAAGTCCGACCTAATTTTTTGGTCGGACCGCTTTTCCTGCCTAGGCCCGACCTATGGGCCTTTTTTTTAATGCCCAAGCCCGAAAAATTCTGGGCCGGGCTAGGCGGGCCAGAAGGTCCATGATCAGCTCTAATGCCAACCATCCATTTGACATAGAAGCTGAGAGGGAAAGTGGGTAAGAGAGAGAAAATGAGGATGGGGGGAGAGGGCAGATGCAAAGGGCCGTTGCCTATGGTCTCCGGTGAGAGGGAATAGGGGATGGCCTTGTGCTGTCCCCAAAGCATCAAAGAAGGAAAGATGAAGGGAGAGAAAAGAAGAGGATAAGAGGGACCCGATGATCGATAGTAGGCTGCTGCAATGGCGTGGCACCGACGTATGATTAGAAGCAATTGGGCAATAAAGAAAGATCTTATCTTAACTTTAGCAAGGCATGGATCTAGAGAGGTGGTGGAGGGCAGGAAGGTCCTTAATTCAGGCAAGCAATGGCATTGAGAAGGAGAAGAAGAAAAGAAAAAGCGGTAGAATAGGGCCACGATTCCTAAACGGAACACCTAGTATTCGGTGCTCATTACCTAATTCGAGGAAAAAGTCAATGGTAGATAGAGGTGATCAAAACAAGAAGGAGAGTCCTAATGAAGCTCTACGGAGCTTATAAGCACTACAATCCTTCTTGGTTAGTGATAGATCAACCAAGGTGAAGGAAGCAAGAAGAAAGCAGGGAAGGCAGCATTTTCATGCATGCCTCTACCTTACTAGATCTCCTTGATCCTCAAAGATCTATGAGAAGCAAGAGGAGGAAAGCCATCCCTCTCTCAGGCAGCTATAAAAGGAAAAGCCAACCCCATGGGGATGACCCGACTAAAAAGAAAGGAGACATCATTGCCGACCATGTAGTTAGTAGGGCAAATAAGAGACCCCAGCCGAGATTGGAAAGAGGCTGCAAGGTCTCTGAGGTCCTCCCTTGTCTAGTGGCGAAAGATGGTACATTAGTGGAGGAAAAGAAAAAGGAACAAGAGAGGAAACCTCGCCCTTATTTTGGGCCATTACAATCTTTCTCCTTCTTATGACTCATTTCGGGGTAATGTATAATTTTTTTTTGCTTAATTTTTATGAAATAGATTGGTGTCCAAATTACAATTCATATGCATTAAGGGGATAGATTAATTTATGTGAGAGTTAGAGGTTGTTCTTTGTTAGGATAGAGGAGGTGTGCCTAGACTAGGGATCTACTCTCAAGAGAAAGTGCGATTGATCTACAAATGTATCTTAACCCTCCATGACTTGGAGGGAACTTTTGTTTTGGAGCTCTAAAGATTCTCACAACCCAGAGAGGCCTTTCCTATGCCTAATGCAAAGGAAGGATAGTAGGACAGAATATGACTTTGGGGTTTTGTAAGGGAGTCTAAATATTGGATACAGTTATTATATAGGTTGTGAACAGCCTTTATGTCAAGAATATTTTTTGATCTTTTCTTCTTTTGGCTCTTGATTGGTAAGTACTTCTACCAACCTAGAACTTTTTTTCCATGTATTTCATATGATTTGATTTGAAATTTACTTTTCTTGATTTTGCATACTTGTTTGGAAAATAGCTATAATACTTAAAATTGACTTATGAAACTTATTTTTAGATATTTCATGTTTAAAAATAAATATTGTATTTATCCTAAATGAAAAAAAGATTTTGAAATATGGATGAAGCATGATTATGTTGCTGACTTTCATGCATTAAAAGAACATATTGGTTTGATGAGAAAATGTGTAAAATGAGTTGTCAAATATTATTGAAAGTTTATGGATATTTGAAAGTTTTATTGTTAGCATATGATTGAGAAAATGGTTTTAAAACGAATTTAATAGTCTCTAGCTTAACTATGATTCGAGCCTAGCTAGTAAAGCTATTTGTTGGCAACATGTGTTTAGAAACTAGCTTCTTTTGGACTTTGCCTGATCATTGGCAAATTATCTTCAGAGCCAGTTTTTTTTTTTGAACCTAGCCATTTGAAATTAATTGCTGGCATATTCTTTATTTAAAAGCTAGTCTCTTTTAAGTCTTATCATGGAGCTAATCATGACGATATTCAGCATAGACTAAAAGTGGGTAAAATTGTAAATATTGTTATTAAAAATTTTATTAAAAAAATCTTCTCAATAAACATTAAATCTAGTGTTTCTTATACTAGTATTTATAGAAGTTAATCATCAAGTTGATAAACATTTGAGTGCCATTGTGAAACAATTTTCTGAAATTTACAAATTTACTTTCTTTGTGATTAATAATGATAACTGTATTTATTAGATTTTTTTTTTGTTAAATTGCATGCTTGATCCAACAAGAGATGTAGAGGTAACGTAATGGCTATTTACTCGCTAATCTTTGTCCCATCATTTTTTCCAGATACTGCGTAGTAGTTCTAACAGAGTTATGCGCTGAGTACCAAAAAGTTTAAGATTTAGTTAGTTTTCTCAATTAAAATAAATTTTGTATTGGAAAAATATAGTGTACTAGCCTTTGATAATTCAATGAAGTTAACTTAACTTTGTTATGCAATTGCTAACGCTAAAAATTTGCTTTAGCTTCTAACATCCCCTATCATTCTAGGATTTTAGGTAGGCCTTGGGTATCCCATGGACCAATTGCAGTTGTTTATTCATCATCCGGCCTATGCAGATGGGTTGGGGCATGACAGACAATAATCCTCCAAGATAATCAAAATATTTCTTCTCTTTCAAAATTTCCACCAAACTGCAATAAGAAATTCATGGAAATACATAAGACCAAGAATACCCTCTATCTATAGAATTATAATTTAACTGGAGTTCTATTGTCCTCGAGAAATTCTTGTCTAAGGTTGAAAGTTTCAAACTTATTTCTTTTTCTTGATTTTGTTTGATCACAGTACTTCTTAACAGATTTTTTCAAATTTTATATTCCAAGTATAAAAATTCGATGGGCTGCATCTATTTCCTTAAAAGAAATGCAATGAAATTCCTACCATCTCCACTATGGTATTGTTTTGATATTTGCAACTCCCACTTGCAGCTGGTTTTGCATACATGAGGTGGAATTATTAGATTTGGAGTTATAAAACTAATGTTTGATTCGTAGGGACTGCAACTATAGCAACCTGCTTTATCTTTTATTTTCTTCGAAGCTGCAACAGTGCAGGGAATACTAGTCGATCGTAAGAGCGTCTCAGACTCTGATCAGTTGCTGTAATTCATATTGCAACAGATTTCGTGCTGTAACTGGGATCCAAATATATGGGTTTTATATAAACATAAATATTCAAATACGAGCAAGAGCTGCTTCTTCACTTGCACCCATCCACACAGTATCTATGTAAACGAGCGGTAACGCGTATCTATAAAATTGGTAAGCTGTAAATAACCATGACGCCGGACACACGCAGAGAGAGAGAGAGAGAGAGAGAGCAGGAGAAGACAGAGTACAGGGTGGCGACGTTTCGTCGCTTACCGGGCGGAGCCTCGTGGCTCTCATAGATTCCATGTACCAAACGTCGCCTACGTTTTGCGGGCCCAACCTCACCGGCGGGCAGTACGGACCGCGGGACCCACCGGAGTCTGGGTGGGGGCAGGATTCCTGCCGGCTCCACGAAACAAGGCCGTCTTGAAGGGCCCCAAAGGGTATTAGAATATAGAATAGAATTTCTAGGGACACTAGTTGGTCTAATTTTATCTATTTATCTTATTCTTACTGTTATGGGTTTGGACGCTACTCCCATGCACCAAATTCCCGTTACCTTCTCGTTATTTTTATTCTAAGAATGTTGTAGAATACGGTCGAGTAACACACTACCTAATCCAACTGTAAAGTTTCTAATCATAGGATATAGTTCTATAGTTTACATGTCGCTGACTATGGACTTAGTTCTATATATTCCAGTTAAAAAAGATGTACGTATATTGCTTATTGAGAATGTAACATCGCCAGTTTCAGTAAACCAAAGCCCCACGTTTAGACTTTTGGACAAGGCATCTGGGAACTCTTTTTGTCCTCATAAAATTGACACTTTATTTTTTTTTAAATTTTCTTTTCTATATTATTTATTTATGTTTTCAATTTACAAGGGGACTTCGACAATATAATTAGCTTCCAAGGGATATTATATCAAGGCTGAAAAGCTCAGATCTAGAGTCTTCTCGCGAGCTAGGTTGCAGCTGTTTCCAACTTGATAAAATGATTTGAAGGATACGTGAACAACAAACCATAATTTTGTATAACATGCAAGATTTAACTATTAAACTATTAGTTTAACGAGGCATCATAGACGTATGCTTGTGTAAATTTGCAAACTATTTTATGTGTTGTGTTAGTAATAGACCAATCTCTATGTTTCGACAACAAAGACTGTGTTATTTTCTCAAAAAAACAAACATGGTGTAGTAACCTTAATTTTGCACTCGAACATTTAATATAGGGACTAATCTATTATAGATATAATTAACTATTTATGTTGTTAAGCCTAACATTTGGGACTGTTTTGTTGTTAAATTTAGGATGCATAAGTGATTTGGCCGACTTGCCAAATCAACTAGCAATATTACAAGGAAAAAGATAATTAGCTAGGCTTGGGGATTTGATAGCCAACAAGGAAGTTTATATCATGAATAACAAGTTTTTTTTTATTTTTTTGATCCAAAAGGATCAGAAGATATGTTGTGGACCACTCCGGCCACCACACAGAAGACTGAATAGAAACTAAGAGCAAGATAAGCCATGTTTGGAAGCCGAATTACACACCAAAATTCTAAAGATACTACTTGCTTATACGACATCTATTTGAGATATACTATTTTTTTAAAAAAAATAGAAAACTTTTGTCACTATAGGTAGGTTGTACTAGGGTTTAGGAGTAAAATTTGCCACACCAGAAAGCTGAATCGCATGTCAAATTTCTAGAGGCTAAACTTAGTGTATTTTTTGTGATCGCCACAGTATTTTCTGCAATGCGGTCTTTCAGGGATTTTTGGCATTTCAAGCTGTTAAATATGAACTTGAATTAAATGTGCTCTTTTTGGTATTTTTGGTGAAACTATTTTGAATTCAATGTAATATACTCCGAATTGCTGAAGTTAAATTCTATTAACTTCTTTTATTGTTCCCACAAGTTTCTAAATTCTTTGAGATAAAATTATTTAATTTGTTATTGCAGGGAATAATTTGAGTGATTCGATTAGTACATGGATGGTTGTGGTCAGTTTAGTGCTGAATTTAAACCTCAATTTAGTCACTACCAGAAAACACGCGTATAGTGACGGAAATTTCCGTCACTATACCATGTTTCTGGTCACTAATACGGAATTTGTGACCGGAGCTCCCGTCACTAAATTGGTTACAAAAACACGCGTCACTAAATTCTCAGTGACGGCGGCGATTTCCGTCACTAAACTCCGTGACAGAATCACCGTCACTAAACCGTTACAAATCCAAAAATTAAATATTAAGAAATTATGTATTTCCCGTCACTAACCAGTCATTGAGTTAGTGACGAAGATAACTTGGTCACTGATTTTGTCACAGAATTCGGTCACAAATTTGGTCACTGATCTGTCACAACCTTCAGTGACAAATTTAGTCGTCACAGACATGGTCACAAATTTTGTCACCAATTTTGATATTAATTCCGTCACTGATCTAGTGACAAGGTTACCGTCACTAATTTGTCACAACTCACTGAGCAAAATCAATTTTTAGTAACCAAAATTATGTCACTAAGTTTATGGCCGCTCGTCACAATACTTGGTAAACAATTCAGTAACCAAATTTAGTCACTGATCACATTCCAATAACCTGGTACATTTGGTACATTGATTGGCTCATAATAATAATAATAATAATTTCATTAATAGCAAAGGTATTCAACATTACGCAAAAGTTTTTTAACATGTAATTCAAAATAGGCATCAACATGTCTTAAATCCATCAAAATCAAAGTACAAAAAATATATCATAACAGAGATTTCATTCCTCCTAGGAATGCAAAGGCCTATCATCCAAGGCAAAAGCAATTATAATGAAGCATGATCAGCAGAACCAGAATCACCATTACCCCCCCCCCCATCTGCATGCCTTGGTCCAAAACCAATCTCTTCTCTCATCTTTTGAAAAACCTCCTCTTGCCATTTTTTCTTTTAGTGCTCAAAAATACCTAGAAGGTCTTCACGCGTGTACAGCTCTGGAGCTTGACTTGTAGAGGTAGAAGAGAATGATGATTGCCCAATAATTCCAGTGAGATCCTCCAAGGGACTAAAGCCATAGCTGAGGCGCCGGACATAAAATGGTGCCGTTCGTCAAAGGACCTGGCTCTCTTGAGGGCATCCTTGCTCAGGACAAAACCCTTGGCCAGCATGCTGCTCACCACATCCTTTGCCTTCCTCACTGCAGACTCAGTTGTCGAGAGCTTCCCTTCCTTCTGCAGCACCAGAAAAAAAAGAAGATGGGAAGACAAAAACAGTGAAACCTTGTGAATTAATATAAGTAGGTTGAAATTACAAAACTGGAACTGGAAAAACAAAACAAAACAAAAGAACCAACAATTACAAGCCTGATAATCTCACTAAATGGTTCCCAATCCGTAAGACAGTAATATATAAAAGATCGTTATCTCTGACATGTTCCTTCTTGTTGAAACATAACATGCGAGCAAGACCTATAATCCCAAAAATAAAAGACACAGAAAAAATTTTGGTCCACCAGTTCAGAACTTTTGTTTTTGAAAATTATCACCACAACCTACTGGTACAATTATAAAGTAACACTCGAATGATGAAACGCTAATGAACGTGGCCCACGCGGCTTTGTTTTTTCATTCATTCTTTTTTCAAGGAGAAAACCACCACGTATCCAAAATTAAAAGCAAAAAGTCACAATATGGCTTTCATGTCATGCAGAAACCTGAGAGCATAATCTGCACAAATATCAGGGAGTCAGATTTACCGGTATCTCTTTGTAAGCTTCAGGAGGAAGCTGGTAATCCTCAACTGGCGTAATGCTGACACAAAGATCAGCTATAGTTGCTCCCTGCATCCATAAAGAACTGAAATGGTGCACCCAAAATCTTCCAGATTGTATATTAGAAAAACATGAAGGACATGAAGGTTATTTGTAAAATTTCTTTTCCTGAGATTGGAATATGTTAGCGAGTAATTTGCATTATTAAAATTTAACTCACTGAGAGAAGCATTGCTGTATCTACTCCCTGTGACTCCTTGAAAGTGACATAAGCAATCTGAGACCTTTCATATTTGCTGCCGAAGTAAAAACAACATGATTTTGATAATGATTTTCCACAAGAGAAATGCATAAGACATAATTAGAAGGACAATGACCTCCGCAATTCAATATATTGAATGTCCCCTGAGAAGGAAAAGAATTCCTTGATGTCCCTTTCTGATGCAGCCAGGAAAATGTTGCTGACTTTCACTGTTCTTACCTGCAACAGGAGACAAGGACAATATTTCATGAACGCTGCAGTTATCCACCACGCAATTGATTTATCTCACAACCACTATGATTTATCTCACAACCAATTAACTTAGCACACATTGAAGTGCACATGCCATGAATGGTTGTGCCATAGGAATCCTATCAAAGGCAAATTATATGTGTCAGTGACACAAAAAGGTAAATTAAAAACTATTGAAAATGAGCTTTCTTGGGGAAAATTATTAAAACAGTGACGGAAAGTCATAGGGAACTGATAGATATAATGTTAGATCAAATACAAATTTCAGTAAAAAAGGACACAATATCCTTCTTACTAAAAGATCCTACTCGTTGGCACCAATTTGAATAACCATGCTTTGTTGAGGAACAAGAGATGGATCTACATGGACTATCTAGCAGCAGTTAGCTGAGACATTATGCACTATTTTCACTAACATCAGTAAATTAGATTGTTAAAAAAAAAAAAAAAATCTCTCACATCTGAAACATCGATAGTCCAATTTGATGTAACAGTCAACTAAAGATCCACTCTCATCCTCAAATAGCCCGGATCCAAAGGGACCTGCAATAACATGCTCCATTAGGTGCTTCTCATGGAAAGAAGGGGGGAAAACAGGGCAAAGAAACATCTAAAGCAAGAAGCATTAGAATTGATGGAATAGTGATACATTGAACTAACTCAAAGTTTCATAAGGAGATGGTTAGACATATGGTTTCATGTGGCACGCTTAGATGAATGTCAGAACAGAAAAATAAAAGGGCAAAGAAATGGAAGAAGTCAGTGTAAGTCAGTGTAGGCTTGGCTTTGATGATATACGATCATGTGCAAATTAACCAAAAAGATAACAAGCTTACTTGCATCATTGACCGAGGATTTGCAGTGTAAGTCGTCTCAATGATTTTCTCCATCTGTGGTTCATGGAACAAATACGTGGAAACATGAATCACTGAACTTCTCTAAAATCTATGAGGTTAAAAATTAATTGTAGATACCTCCAATTCAAATCCATAGTGGAAAGCAACTTTCTTCACATCTTCCAAACTGAGTTCAATGGATATCTCCTGGATGTCAGAGGAGAACAAGTTACAGCTAGCTCATTAAGTAAAAAAAAATCAACCCATTATATATCTTATCTGCGCTTGAAATTATATATACATACATCATCAGGTGAGTATGAGTCTGCAAAGTGATAAAGTAGAGGGCCCAAATTTATCCAGACCTGTTCATATAACAAGTATGAATCGTTCATACCATTAGAAGATAATACTTATCACTTACCAAGAAATAAGGCACAAAAACCATTGATTAAAAAATTGGATCTGCTTACAAATCAAATTTTGAGAAAAAGTTGGTAAGGTTCGGGAATCTCTGAAAAGTTACTAAATGCAGAAGTTTATTCTAAACAGTTTCAAAAAAACTTACTCCTCCATTATTTAGAATTTTTGATATTATTTCAATGTATTCAACAATGTTATGTGCCGTATCCAGGAAGAAACATGTTACAACAGCATCCCAAAATGCTGCAAGAACAAAAGGAGTGCAGTAAGCATATGAAAGAATTTCAGCACAATTATAGTGTTAAAGTATGTGACCTGAAATAAATCCAGAGAAACCCCTGTTGGATTAAAGTTAAACGACACCTAGTTATCAAACTCTTACAGTAGAGGAAACAGACTGCAGCAAGCTTTCAAATGTTTAACATACAGCATAAGATTTAACTTTTTTTTTTTTGGGCGCAAAGAGCATGCCTCGGTTGACCCATGCATATGCAGTCAGCTTTGTGAATCCTCCACAGATTAATAAGATGACTTCTTGTGTCCTTAGTTTCAAGTCATGGGGAAATTACAAGGAGTGAAAATTGAGTTCCTAGCAAGAGTTGCAACAAAAGAAGAGTAACTCTTCAACCCTTCCTTTTTTCCCATCTCTTTTCTAACAACTTGTAGAAGAAAATGGAAGAAGTCAGGTACTTCAATTACGTCAGTCACTTTTGATTTACATAGTGGAGAAGAAAATCAATCCAAGAATCTCAGCCTTCTTACCGAATGGAACTATTCAAAAGGTGATTTTCACAGAACATATGATACGATTATAAAAATATAATCCCATTTCCTCCTGTGAGGAAACAAATAGCATTAATTATCCAACATATGGGAATTTTTTTCTTTATTTCAATATTACACTACCTACTTGAAGAAAGCATCTCTTTGTGACTCAAGAATCTTTACAATGAGGAAATTATGATGTAACAGAAATTAAGAGAGAGAGAGAGAGAGAGAAAGAGGAGAAATTTGCCTACGTTGGAAGAGAACTGGACCAACCGGTACCTCTCCCCATCCGGAATCGAGTTTGCGAAACCTCGATGAAGAAGAAGAGCAGCAGAACCCTAGGCGGCCGAACCAGAGGGGTCTCCGGTGGCCATCGAAGCAGCTCCGCCTGGCCGAGATGGAGGATCTCGGGCGGCAGCGGAGAAGCGGCACTGGGACTGGGAGGATAGGAGGGCGGGGTGTGGGGGGGTTGAGGGGCGGCTGCAGGGGCTAGGGTTTGGGGGGATTAGAATTTTGGTGTTGGCGCCGGGCGGGCGGGCGGGCGGGTCGGGGGGGGGGATTAGAAATTAAGCGCAGCACACTTAGTTCATTTTAGATTTCCTCCTTTCATCTTTTTTTCTTTTTTTATTTATAATTACTCAAAAATATTATTTTTAATATTTTTGGAATTAGAAATTAAATTTGGTGACGGAAATTTCTGTCAATAATCCGTCACTATCAAAAATAATCTTTTAAAAATTTATAAATATTTGGGTTACGATTTTTGTGACGGGTGAATTTGTCACTGTCTCGTTGCAATTTCGGTTACCAGTTTTGTGACAGATATCCCGTCACTACGGTGGTCACTAAGTTTTGGCGCCCACCCTACCCGCGTATTTTGTGACCGGTTGGTCACTAATCTGTCACTAAGTACACGCCACGGTGACCAAATTTCTGTCTGTCACTAATCCGTCACAAATAGTGACTGATAATGGGCCGTCACTAATTTTCCGTCACTATACGCGCGTTTTCTGGTAGTGAGTAGTGAGTTTAGTACAGTTCAGTTTGATTAAACTGTTTAAAGCTCAAAGTTTTCTGAGTTTAGTACAGTAGAGTCGTATGTGTAAAGTTTAGTGGAGATGAGATTGGTTCTAACTTGTGTATATAGAGTTTAGTACAGTTGAATTCAAATATCAATTTAGTGCCTTTCTTGTGCAGGCCTTTACTAACAGCCACTCACTCAGTCTTCTTCAGATTGGAATATGTTGAGTGACTTTATATTAGCTATACCATCCAAATTAAGTCTTGCTTAGTTCTAGCATCCAATATATCTTACTCGGTTGTACGGCAGAAAAGAATGGCCATCCAAATAAAATCTGGTCGAGTGTCAACTACAACATCCAATTGGAATATTTTTGGTAAAACTTGTATGAATAAATTGGATTGATTACTGAAATGTGATTCTAAGATCCTTTTCTAGTTTTGTAAACATCAATATAGAACTTCCAGGCCAAGGCGATCTAATGATTGTAGGAGCTTTGCCCCTTGGAGAGTTGACGGTTCTAACTTCTGCAAAACAGTGAATCGGATCTTCGGGCAACCAACCCAACCCGGCACATCCAATTCCGATCAACAACTTGGAGGTATGGCTGAGTGGCTTAGATTAAAAATTCTATTTCTATTTTCTGTCATCGATACAAAATTTATAAATTTTATTGATTATGCGAAAAATACTGAGTGACATCCTTCACTTTAGTGCAGAAACACATTAGATCCCAAAGTTTAAATTTTTTCCACTTCACCCCTTTCTGTATATTATAGGTCGTATAGCTATTGTTGGAGAAGATAATCATGTGACTGCCACGTGATTCTTCTTCCCTTGGTGCCAAAATGCAAGTCCAGTTGTAACTAGAGAGAAATGTATTCTAGGAATAGCAAAAATATTAAGTTGTCACATGATGATCACATGACAACAATTTCTAACAGTGATGGACAGCCAGACAATATTAACACAAAATTTGAGGTCAATATGTTTCTCACCCAAACTTAAAAGATTCCATCACTTCAATCAGATTTTTTTTTTTAACTTCTCAAAGAAAAAAATATTTCTTTGGCTCATTTTCCTTTGATCTGCCTAGGAGAAACTTATCGAAAATTTTGGAACAGGATAAGAATGCACCTGTGGTTCAGGAATTTTTCTTAGGATAGATTTTTAAAAAATAAAATTCTAAAAATTATATAGAGTATATATAGTGGCCTTTGAGTTGTTCTTTTCACGCAAAATTTTGAAGATATATGTAGGGTAGGCCCCTCCAGCAAGGCCTCATATGCGCACCAGAATGCAAGTGTTGTTTATGTCCACGCTTCCTAGAGTGTTTGGAAAGTGAACGCTGGAGGACATTTTGTGCCCCTTGGAATTTGATTGCATCTTTGGTTGATTATGACTTTGAACGAGTAAACTTAAAAGCTTTCATTAGATTAAGAAGTCATGGTGTTCTCATAAAAAAAGTAATCATAGTTTCAATCATCTGTTAAAAAAAAAAAGTAATAAGTTAGGCTCATGTACGTAGGAGACTCAGCATCTCCAGCATCATAGGTAGAGAGTGTGGATTTCTCGTAAGTTAGCTTGGTGATTTAAAAGTTGGTAACTAATTAGTAATAACTCTTTTGCATAAGTTGTTGCTTCCTTTTTTATTTTCTTCTATTTTCTTTACTGCAATTTTGAGGTCACTTGCATTCTATTGGTGGAGGGCTGGGGGATTGTGGGGTGGCGATGCTCATCTCCCTTTCATGAAGTAAGGACAATGTTTGGATAAGATGGCTTTCCATCAGTGCTTGGTTCTCCTTCTTTCTACTTTTCTTTTCTTTTTTTCAAGAAAATAAAGCATCCAAGCTCCACCTGCTTCATTACGGTGGTCCCCTTCGAATGTGATATGTGTCAATGATGATAATGAGTGGTGAGGATCACAACACAGTGTTGATCAAATAGAAATGGATAATTAGTTCCTATCTAATGCAAAGAAATTACTTTAAGAGGGAATGCCACAGCTATATAATTTCATTGAATAACAAATTTCGAGCAAACAAAATTTTACGACTAAATTTCCAATACATAATCTCAATATTTTCACTGAGTTGATATCAAGTAACTCCATTTAAACTTAATCTTCTTAAAGGTAATGCTAACATGCAGTAGAGCACAATTCTAAGAACGCTGCCAAGCCTTTGTCAAGAACGAGTTCCCACAGAGAATCAGATGATGTTGAGTATTAGTGTCATGCCCCATCCCACTAGCACATACGAGCATATGACAAGGGCTGCATATCCTACAGGGTTTGACCCATAGGACTTGCAAAGCGCAAGAAAAAAATTTCATTTAATATCAGCACAAGTAAACTACGATACTTAAAACTTCTTACAATAATAAACAAGTCCAACATTATTTTCAAACTCGATTCATGTTAGCTACATAACATTTACTTCAGGAAGGATCACTTCTAGGTCCTACGTACTCCTCTCTTTCACGGCTCATGATCCCATCTAGACTAAAAGTTGGCATCTGAAAAAGGGCAGAAGAAGCAAAAGTGAGCTAAAAGTTCAGTAAATCTCCTGTATCTCTAGTTCAATTAAGCAAGTAACTAATCCTCATAAATAATCCACAATAGGCCCGTGGCAAACCTCGAAAGAGAGTAACTCCTAACTACAGCATGCTGTCAATCGACATGCGCTAATGATCGCCTTGCTGGAGCCCCGGAAGGAGACTAACACTGAAATTACGTGAAAAAACATGCTTGCAACATCATATGCTAGTGATCATCCCACTTTTTGGAAGGACACTAAATCCTAACCCCTATAATTATAGTCAGGCTAAAGAGCAAATCATCGCAATGAAAGAAAATCAACAATGATTCAAATGTACACCTCAATAAATTATTTCGTGTTTAGTCATATATTTTTAGAATTAAATATTTATGTAGACCATACACAACGGATACAATATAACAT